>NC_135237.1:235643614-235957364 GCF_051348905.1 Ranitomeya variabilis
CCAGTCCTGTGTGTGGCATTTATTTATTTTTTTCTGCCACAGAAAACCTACTGTGTAACAGTGGGCCAGATTAAATCACTTGTCTCACATATCCCCCAAAAAAATTAAAATAAAGGGAGAATAATCTTGCCAAACCTGTGCATGTGTGCAAGTGCTGTCTGTGGTATCTGTCAGTCATTTTGTGCCACAGGAACTATACCGTGATATAGTGGGCCTGATTCAATCCTTTGTCTCCCATATAAAAAAAAAGAGGGACATTTCTATTGCCAGTGTGTGCATCTGCGTCAGTCCGGCTAGTGCCATATATGCCAGCCTCTTTCTGCTAATCAAACTGTGTTGTTGTGTAATACAGTGGGCCTGATTTTTCCCTGCATTCTCCCACACATAAAGAGGGACATTTCTATTGCCAGTGATTTAATCTGCATCACTCCTGTTAGTGCCATATCTGCCAGCCTCTTTCTGCTAAACAAACTGTGTATTGTGTAATACAGTGGGCCTGATTTTTCCCTGCATTCTCCCACACATAAAGAGGGACATTTCTATTGCCAGTGTTTTTATCTGCGTCACTCCTGTTAGTGCCATATCTGCCAGCCTTTTTCTGCTAATCAAACTGTGTTGTGTAATACAGTGGGCCTCATTTTTCACTGCATTCTCCCACACATAAAAAAGGGAGATTTAAATTCACAACAAGTTCACGTACACCTTCTACCTGGTTTTACAGGACCACATAATGGTTGTTAGTTTGATTACATTTTTCCAAAAATGAGGAAGTCTGGTGGAAGAGGTCGTGGCCATGGGCATTCATTGCCAGCTGGTAATGATGTTAGTGGTGGTGGTCGTGGAGCATCAGGTGGTCGTGGGAAAAGCAATATAGCCCCTAAGTCTCGAGTTGTTGAGCCAGCGTCATCGTCTGGCTACACAAGGCCTCGAAGGCTCCCTTTTCTGGGAGTAGGAAAACCGCTTTTGAAGCCGGAGCAGCAGGAACAAGTATTGGCTTTCATTGCTGACTCTGCCTCTAGCTCTTTCGCCTCCTCCTCGGAAAGTGCCAAATGTCAGAGCAGTGCGTCGTCAGTGGATGCTCCCGGTCAGGAACAAGTCGCTTCCTTGTGTCCTTCACCCAGAACAACAGTGAAGGATGCGTCAGGCGACACAACTGGTTACTCCATGGAGCTCTTTACACATACAGTGCCTGGGTTAGAAAGGGAAATTGTTAACAGGCCATGCCCATTACAAGATGAATCGGACATGGAGTGCATAGATGCACAGCCACAGCCTGATTATTATGCTGTTCCTTTGACTCAGATCAGAACATTGCCCTCGCAGTGTACTGATCCAGAATCTGACCCTGATGAGACTATGGAGCCCCGTCACGAACGCTATAGCATCGGCTTACACGGTGACCCAGAGGAAGGTGCACAGAACATAGAAGAGGAGGTCATAGATGACCCAGTTGTTGACCCCGATTGGCAGCCATTGGGGGAACAGGGTGCAGGCGGCAGTAGCTCTGAAGCGGAGGAGGAGGAGCCGCAGCAGGCATCAACATCACAACAGGTTCCATCTGGCAGGCCCGTATCTGGCCAAAAACGTGTGGCAAAACCAAAACCAGTTGTAGGACAGCGTGGCCATCGGGTTAAAGTAGCTCAGTGTGCAATGCCTGAAAAGGTATCCGATAGGAAGGGTGCAGTCTGGAATTTTTTTAACCAAGATCCCAATGATCAGCGCAAAGTCATCTGTAAGAAATGCTCAAGGACCTTCAGTAGAGGTCAGAATGTTAAAAATCTAAATACAAGTTGCATGCATAGATATTTAACCACCATGCACTTGCAAGCCTGGACAAACTACCAAACGTCCCTTAATGTTGTAGCACCCTCTCACAATGAAGCTAGTCAGCAACGAGACATCCCTTCCCTCACTGTAAGCCCACCGTTTACCACACCACCTGCAGGTAATGTGGCGGTTTCGTCATAAGGCCAAAACAGTCAGGGAATCACCAGGTTCGTGATAGGAAACACTGTATGTAGGGCAACAGCAAGAATACCATCACCAACCCTCTCTCAGTCACCCATGTCCACCGGCACCCCCGCTAGTTCCACCATATGCAGCTCTCCAGGCCAGCTCACCCTACATGAGACTCTCGTTAGGAAAAGGAAGTACTCATCCTCGCATCCGCGTACACAGGGTTTGAACGCCCACATTGCTAGACTAATCTCGTTAGAGATGATGCCCTACCGGTTAGTTGAAACCGAAGCTTTCAAAGCCCTGATGGACTACGCTGTACCACGCTACGAGCTACCCAGTCGACACTTCTTTTCGAGAAAAGCCATCCCAGCCCTCCACCAGCATGTAAAAGACCGCATTGTCCATGCGCTCAGGCAATCTGTGAGTAGAAAGGTGCACCTGACAACAGATGCATGGACCAGTAGGCATGGCCAGGGGCATTACGTCTCCATCACGGCACACTGGGTTAATGTGGTGGATGCAGGGTCCACAGGGGATAGTAATATTGGGACAGTTCTGCCTAGCCCACGGTCTAGGAAACAGTTGGCTGTAGGCGTTCGTCCCCCCTCCTCCTCCTCGTCCTCCAGCAGAAGCGAGAGCTCGTCCACAGACCGCAGTCGCACGACCACTCCATCCGCAGCTGCCACTGTTGCACACGAGGTGTCCAATTATGGAACAGCTAGTGGCAAGCATCAGCAGGCTGTATTGGCAATGAAGTGTTTGGGCGACAACAGACACACCGCGGAAGTTCTGTCCGAGTTCTTGCAGCAAGAAACTCGGTCATGGCTGGGCACTGTACATCTTGAGGCAGGCAAGGTAGTGAGTGATAACACAAGGAATTTTATGGCTGCCATAGCCCTTTCACAACTGAAACACATTCCTTGCCTGGCTCACACCTTAAACCTGGTGGTGCAGTGCTTCCTGAAAAGTTATCCGGTGTTACCCGACCTGCTGCTGAAAGTGCGCAGACTTTGCTCTCACATCCGCCGTTTGCCCGTATACTCCAGCCGTATGCAGAACCATCAGCGGTCTTTGAACCTTCCCCAGCATCGCCTAATCATCGACGTTGCAACAAGGTGGAACTCCACACTGCACATGCTTCATAGACTGTGTGAACAGAGGCATGCTGTTATGTATTTGTGGGAGGATACACATACACGGGCAGGCAGTTGGATGGCAGACATGGAGTTGTCAGCTGTGCAGTGGTCAAAGCTCCAAGACCTGTGTCAAGTCCTTCAGTGTTTTGAGGAATGCACACGGCTGGTTAGTGCAGACAATGCCGTAATAAGCATGAGCATCCCCCTAATGCGTCTGCTGATGCAAAGTTTGATGCACATAAAGGAACAGGCGTCTGCAGCCGAGGAGGAGGGAAGCCTTGATGACAGTAAGCCATTGTCTGCTCAGGGAAGTCTACAGGATGAGGTGGCGGGCGAAGAGGAGGAGGACGAGGAGGATGATGGGGATGACTATTTTTTGGATGAGGAAGCTTCTCAGGGGGCAATAGAAACTGCTGGCGGTGCAAGGCCGGGTTCAGGGTTTTTGAGAGAGACAAGTGACGTTGATTTGCCAGAAAGTGCTCCTCAACCCAGTATATGCACTGACTTGACAACTGGAACATTGGCCCACATGGCGGATTATGCCTTGCGTATCCTCAAAAGGGACCCACGCATTATAAAAATGATGACAGATGACGATTACTGGTTGGCCTGCCTCCTTGATCCTCGCTATAAAGGCAAATTGCAAAATATCATGCCACATGAGAACCTCAAACAGATATTGGCAACCAAACAAGCTACTCTTGTAGACCGTTTGATTCAGGCATTCCCAGCACACAGCGCCGGTGATGGTTCTCACACGAGCTGCAGGGGGCAACAGGGCAGAGGTGTTAGAGGTGCACAGATCAGAAGTGGCGTAGGACAGAGGGGTTTTCTGACCAGGTTGTGGAGTGATTTCGCAATGACCACAGACACGACAGGTACAGCAGCATCCATTCAAAGTGACAGGAGACAACATTTGTCCAGTATGGTTACTAACTATTTTTCCTCCATTACCGATGTTCTCCCTCAACCGTCATTCCCCTTTGATTACTGGGCATCCAAAATAGACACCTGGCCTGAATTGGCTGAATATGCATTGCAGGAGCTTGCTTGCTTAGCAGCTAGTGTGCTATCAGAAAGAGTATTCAGTGCTGCTGGTTCAATACTGACCGAAAAAAGGACTCGTCTGGCTACCCAAAATGTTGATGATCTAACCTTCATTAAAATGAACCACTCATGGATTTCAAATTATTTTGCCCCACCTTTCCCGTCTGACACCTAACTTTCCTGTAAAAAGGTCTTGCTTTAGGACTGGTGTTACTGACTGTTCCAATCTCTTAATTTGCAGCTGCTGTTTGTCCAGCATACGACATGTTTACACCTCCCTAAATGGCCTAACTCCCCCCACGGGGCCGTGGTCTCGCCACTTGTCGCAAGCACCCGTCAGAGTGCCGTTTGTCTGAAGAGGTGGGTGTGCCCACTTTTGGTCGACGGCACTGGCACTGGGTCCCTTATAGTACAATGAAGTGTCTCTGGCGGTGGTGGCGCGCACCCAACGTCAGACACACCGTTGTAACATGAGGGGCCCTGTGCTTGTACCGCCGGCCAGGAGAGAGTGTCCCCCCCAAGGTCAAACAGTGCTCTGCCACTTGCAAAATTATCTGTCGCTGCTCCACCACTGTTTAGTCTATGCGCTGAAATCCTTCCATGCCTGGCACAGACAATAACAATTTGTTGACATGTATGATGCTAGTTAAAATAGTCAGGGGCCCTGTCCTACATTTACACCAGTAAATACTTTGCGCCGAATTACAATGTCTGAAAGTCAGCATAGGAGCACACCCCTGTACCTAAGTATGCCACCTTTTTTTTTTTTTTTTTTTTGGTTTTGGTTTTGTTTGGGATACATTAACATCAATTTAGGTTTTGGGACTCGGAGTACTTACTGTGTCAGACACTCCTTCCAATTGTCCTCCACTGACCACACCAATGCTGCCTGTGTACCCCTGTTGCCAAATTTAAGCTGCATAGAGCCTATTTTATTATTTTAGGCCTAGGAAGTCTGTCTGCGGTCCCTCCTTCCAATTATCCTCCATTGACCACACCAATGCTGCATGTGTACCGCTGTTGCCAAATTTAAGCTGCATAGAGCCTATTTTATTATGTTAGGCCTAGGAAGTCTGTCTGCGGTCCCTCCTTCCAATTGTCCTCCGCTGACCACACCAATGCTGCCTGTGTACCCCTGCCACCTAATGGAAGCTGCATATAGCCTATTTTATTATTTTAGGCCTAGGAAGTCTGTCTGCGGTCCCTCCCTCCAATTGTCCTCCGCTGACCACACCACTGCTGCCTGTGTACTCCTGCCACCTAATGGAAGCTGCATATAGCCTATTTTATTATTTTAGGCCTAGGAAGTCTGTCTGCAGTCCCTCCTTCGAATTGTCCTCCGCTGACCACACCAATGCTGCCTGTGTACCCCTGTTGCAAAATTTAAGCTGCATAGAGCCTATTTTATTATGTTAGGCCTAGGAAGTCTGTCTGCGGTCCCTCCTTCCAATTGTCCGCCACTGACCACACCAATGCTGCCTGTGTACCCCTGCCACCTAATGGAAGCTGCATATAGCCTATTTTATTATTTTAGGCCTAGGAAGTCTGTCTGCGGTCCCTCCTTCCAATTGTCCTCCGCTGACCACACCAATGCTGCCTGTGTACCCCTGCCACCTAATGGAAGCTGCATAGAGCCTATTTTATTATTTTAGGCCTAGGAAGTCTGTCTGCGGTCCCTCCTTCCAATTGTCCTCCGCTGACCACACCAATGCTGCCTGTGTACCCCTGCCAACTAATGGAAGCTGCATATAGCCTATTTTATTATTTTAGGCCTAGGAAGTCTGTCTGCGGTCCCTCCTTCCAATTGTCCTCCGCTGACCACACCAATGCTGCCTGTGTACCCCTGCCACCCAATGGAAGCTGCATATAGCCTATTTTATTATTTTAGGCCTAGGAAGTCTGTCTGCGGTCCCTCCTTCCAATTGTCCTCCGCTGACCACACCAATGCTGCCTGTGTACCCCTGCCACCTAATGGAAGCTGCATATAGCCTATTTTATTATTTTAGGCCTAGGAAGTCTGTCTGCGGTCCCTCCTTCCAATTGTCCTCCACTGACCACACCAATGCTGCCTGTGTACCCCTGTTGCCAAATTTAAGCTGCATAGAGCCTATTTTATTATGTTAGGCCTAAGAAGTCTGTCTGCGGTCCCTCCTTCCAATTGTCATCCGCTGACCACACCAATGCTGCCTGTGTACCCCTGCCACCTAATGGAAGCTGCATACAGCCTATTTTATTATTTTAGGCCTAGGAAGTCTGTCTGCGGTCCCTCCTTCCAATTGTCCTCCGCTGACCACACCAATGCTGCCTGTGTACCCCTGCCACCCAATGGAAGCTGCATATAGCCTATTTTATTATTTTAGGCCTAGGAAGTCTGTCTGCGGTCCCTCCTTCCAATTGTCCTCCACTGACCACACCAATGCTGCCTGTGTACCCCTGTTGCCAAATTTAAGCTGCATAGAGCCTATTTTATTATTTTAGGCCTAGGAAGTCTGTCTGCGGTCCCTCCTTCCAATTGTCCTCCACTGACCACACCAATGCTGCCTGTGTACCCCTGTTGCCAAATTTAAGCTGCATAGAGCCAATTTTATTATGTTAGGCCTAGGAAGTCTGTCTGCGGTCCCTCCTTCCAATTGTCCTCCACTGACCACACCAATGCTGCCTGTGTACCCCTGTTGCCAAATTTAAGCTGCATAGAGCCAATTTTATTATGTTAGGCCTAGGAAGTCTGTCTGCGGTCCCTCCTTCCAATTGTCCTCCACTGACCACACCAATGCTGCCTGTGTACCCCTGTTGCCAAATTTAAGCTGCATAGAGCCTATTTTATTATGTTAGGCCTAGGAAGTCTGTCTGCGGTCCCTCCTTCCAATTGTCATCCGCTGACCACACCAATGCTGCCTGTGTACCCCTGCCACCTAATGGAAGCTGCATACAGCCTATTTTATTATTTTAGGCCTAGGAAGTCTGTCTGCGGTCCCTCCTTCCAATTGTCCTCCGCTGACCACACCAATGCTGCCTGTGTACCCCTGCCACCCAATGGAAGCTGCATATAGCCTATTTTATTATTTTAGGCCTAGGAAGTCTGTCTGCGGTCCCTCCTTCCAATTGTCCTCCGCTGACCACACCAATGCTGCCTGTGTACCCCTGCCACCTAATGGAAGCTGCATATAGCCTATTTTATTATTTTAGGCCTAGGAAGTCTGTCTGCGGTCCCTCCTTCCAATTGTCCTCCACTGACCACACCAATGCTGCCTGTGTACCCCTGTTGCCAAATTTAAGCTGCATAGAGCCTATTTTATTATATTAGGCCTAGGAAGTCTGTCTGCGGTCCCTCCTTCCAATTGTCCTCCACTGACCACACCAATGCTGCCTGTGTACCCCTGCCACCTAATGGAAGCTGCATATAGCCTATTTTATTATTTTAGGCCTAGGAAGTCTGTCTGCAGTCCCTCCTTCGAATTGTCCTCCGCTGACCACACCAATGCTGCCTGTGTACCCCTGTTGACAAATTTAAGCTGCATAGAGCCTATTTTATTATGTTAGGCCTAGGAAGTCTGTCTGCGGTCCCTCCTTCCAATTGTCCTCCACTGACCACACCAATGCTGCCTGTGTACCCCTGCCACCCAATGGAAGCTGCATATAGCCTATTTTATTATTTTAGGCCTAGGAAGTCTGTCTGCGGTCCCTCCTTCCAATTGTCCTCCGCTGACCACACCAATGCTGCCTGTGTACCCCTGCCACCTAATGGAAGCTGCATATAGCCTATTTTATTATTTTAGGCCTAGGAAGTCTGTCTGCGGTCCCTCCTTCCAATTGTCCTCCGCTGACCACACCAATGCTGCCTGTGTACCCCTGCCACCTAATGGAAGCTGCATAGAGCCTATTTTATTATTTTAGGCCTAGGAAGTCTGTCTGCGGTCCCTCCTTCCAATTGTCCTCCACTGACCACACCAATGCTGCCTGTGTACCCCTGTTGCCAAATTTAAGCTGCATAGAGCCTATTTTATTATTTTAGGCCTAGGAAGTCTGTCTGCGGTCCCTCCTTCCAATTGTCCTCCAATTACCACACCAATACTGCGTGTGTATCCCTGTAACCAATTTAATACTGCATAGAGCCAACTTTTTTAGTTAACACATACTACCTTTGTCTGTCTGCGCCACTAAATCACGCTGTCCTCCACTGAAAAAGCTGAGCTTCAACCTTCAGGCTCTCATTAAGTATTTTTAACTGTAACACTTTTGTTGCCCTACTACTTTGTTTGGGGCCTAGTAACGGTGTCTGCCGCTCCTTGGTGTTCTCCTCCTCCTTGGTGTTCTCCTCCAGGTTTCCTTGTCTGAGCTTCAACCTTCAGGCTCTCATTAAGTATTTTTAACTGTAACACTTTTGTTGCCCTACTACTTGGGTTGGGGCCTAGTAACGGTGTCTGCCGCTCCTTGGTGTTCTCCTCCAGGTTTCCTTGTCTGAGCTTCAACCTTCTGGCTCTCATTAAGTATTTTAAAATGTAACACTGCAGTTGCCCTACTACTTGGGTTGGGGCCTAGTAACGGTGTCTGCCGCTCCTTGGTGTTCTCCTCCTCCTTGGTGCTCTCCTCCAGGTTTCCTTGTCTGAGCTTCAACCTTTAGGCTCTCATTAAGTATTTTTAACTGTAACAGTTTTGTTGCCCTACTACTTGGGTTGGGGCCTAGTAACGGTGTCTGCCGCTCCTTAGTGTTCTCCTCCAGGTTTCCTTGTCTGAGCTTCAACCTTCAGGCTCTCATTAAGTATTTTTAAATGTAACTCTGCAGTTGCCCTACTACTTGGGTTGGGGCCTAGTAAAGGTGTCTGCTGCTGCTTGGTGTTCTCCTCCACTGAACAAAGCAGTGCCGCCTGTTTCCTACTGTTACCAATTTAGAACTGCATTTAGCCTAGTTACTTATTTGGCCCTACTCACTGTGTCAGCCTCTCATTACAGTTGTCCTCCAGTGAGCAAAGCAATGCCGCCTGGTAAGGCTGGTTTCACACTTGCGTTTTTGTCTGCAGCGTTTTTTGCACAAAAAACGCATGCGTTTTTTTTCCCTATATTTAACATTGAAAACGCATGCGTTTTTTTTCTGCATGCGTTCTTTTTCAAAAATGCAACCTGTAGTATTTTTTTGCGCGTTTTTTTTGCCGCGAAAAAACGCATGCGTTTTTTCGCGGCAAAAAAATGCATTGCTGTCTATGTAAACGCATGCGTTTTTAAGCACATGCGTTTGTTTGCGTTAAAAACGCATGCGTTTTTATAGAAAAAAAACCAGAAAACACACTGAAAAGTCACCCACCACCATCAAGGTGATAAAGGGATCCAAACCCTAACCCTACCCCTAACCTCACCCCTAACCGTTTAATGAACATTTTCTGACAGTCATAGTGCCACGTATTTAAGTGCCACGTATTTCAGTGCCACGATATTTCAGTGCCACGTATTTCAGTGCCACACAAGAACACAACACACACAAGAAAACAAGAAAAAAACAAAAAACCATAACCCTAACCCTACCCCTAACCCTACCCCTAACCCTAATCAGTGGCCACTTATATAAGTGCCACGTATTTAAGTGCCACGTATTTAAGTGCCACGTATTTAAGTGCCACGTATTTAAGTGCCACGTATATAAGTGCCACGTATATAAGTGCCACGTATATAAGTGCCACGTATTTCAGTGCCACGTATTTCAGTGCCACGATATTTCAGTGCCACGATATTTCAGTGCCACATATTTCAGTGCCACGTACTATAAATACTATAACTACGTGGTTATACGTGGCACTGAAATATCGTGGCACTGAAATATCGTGGCACTTAAATACGTGGCACTTAAATACGTGGCACTTAAATATGTGGCACTTAAATACGTGGCACTTATATAAGTGGCCACTGATTAGGGTTAGGGTTAGGGGTAGGGTTAGGGGTAGGGTTAGGGGTAGGGTTAGGGGTAGGGTTAGGGTCAGGGTTTTTTTGGTTTTTTCTTGTTTTCTTGTGTTTTTCTATAAAAACGCATGCGTCTAAAAAACGCATGCGTTTTACCGCGTTTACATGCGTTTTTTCACACATGCGTTTTTTAAAAAAACGCATGCAGATAAAAACGCAAGTGTGAAACCAGCCTTAGTCCTGTTACCAATTTTGAACTGCATTTAGGCCACTTTATTATTTGGGCCTAGATCTGTGTTTCCTCCTCATCCTGCCCATTGCCCAGCCACTGCTAGATTAGCCCGCTGGTACATTGACCCAGACCTCTACATTCCCCTTGCACTCTACACAGCCTGAATCTGACCCTGCTGAAAGTCTGGTTCCTGTTCCCGCATACTATACCACCTTACACGGGAACAAAGAGGAAGGTGCAGGTGAAAGTGCAGGCTCCTTCATCAGGTGGGGGGGCATACTCGTTGGCGACATCACTGGCACAGGGCCCCTCATAGTACGCAAAAGTGTCGCTGCCGGTGGGAGGCGCCCCCGCCGTGCAAACACACCGCCGTACTGTGAGGGGCCTTGTGCCAGTGCCAATGCGAATGAGTGGGACCCCCTGCTTGCTCAGGATCACAGCACTTGCAATGTTGCAATACTTACCTCTAACTGCTCCACCGCCGTGACGTAGTCCACATTTCCTGGGCCCACTAAAAACTTGAACCAGCCCTACCCCCCACAACTTTAGCCAAATGACCCCCCAATTTTCAATGGCTACCTATTATTGTAAGGTAAATTAAGATTGACAAGCTTAAGCAACAAGAATTGATGTTTTTGGCATTAAAATGGGCACTGTAGGTGTTTTCCTGGCCTCCACTCACTGCCGACTATGCTTCCCCATTGACTTGCATTGGGTTTCGTGTTTCGGCCGAACAACGACCCCGACTTTTCAAGAAGATCGGCCGATTTCACTCGACTCAACTTGTGACAAAGTCGGGTTTCGCAAAACCCGACTCGACCCCAAAAAAGTAAAAGTCGCTCAACCCTATTGTTCACTAAAGGGGTTGGGTCACTGGTAGGACAGTTTTATAAAAAAAGATCCTTTTTGTTGGAAAAATTAGATGTTTTATCTTCATGGCTCTATGTCAGACCTGGGCAAAGTGCGGCCCGTGGGCCACATCCGGCCTTCTGGCTGTTGCAGTCCGGTTCGCAGACTGAGACAACCAATGGGCTGAAAACAATGGCCCACAAGCGGCATAGTGCCCATCCGCTGTTTGCACAGTCACTCTCCATCCACGTTGACTGCATTGGTGGAGGAGGTGCCTCCAAAACCTTCCTCGATCAATCAGCATGTGAAACAGCTGACACCAGGTTCAGCGCATCAGAGACAGAAGTGGAGTAAAGCGCCATGGGAACAGGAAAAAGGGGAGTATGTGTTTTTTTTATTTATTTATGTGTATGGGATGTTGGATGCACATGGGGAGGCTATATGGGTCTTATCATGGACATGGGGAGGCTATATGGGTCTTATCATGGACATGGGGAGGCTGTGTGGGCCTCACATGCTGGACATGGAGGGCTGTTTGGGCCCCACATGCTGGACATGGAGAGACTTTGTGGACCTCACATGCTTGACATGGAGAGGCTGTGGGGGCCTTAGATGCTGGCCCTGGGGAGGCTGTGTGGGACTCAGATGCTGGATATGGGGAGGCTATATGCATGCATGGACATGGGGAGGCTGTGTGGGCCTCACATGCTGGACATGGAGAGCTGTTTGGGCCCCACATGCTGGACATGGAGAGCTGTTTGGGCCCCACATGCTGGACATGGAGAGACTTTGTGGACCTCACATGCTTGACATGGAGAGGCTGTGGGGGCCTTAGATGTTGGCCCTGGGGAGGCTGTGTGGGACTCAGATGCTGGATATGGGGAGGCTGTGTGGGCCTCAGATGCTGGTAATGGGGAGGCTGTGAGGGCCTCAGATGCTGGACATGGGGAGGCTGCGAGGGCCTCAGATGCTGGATATGGGGAGGTTGTGTGTACCTCAGATGATGGACATGGGGAGGCTGCGTGGGCCTCAGATGCTGGACATGGGGAGGCTGTGTGGGCCTGTGGGCCTCAGATGCTGGGCATGGAGAGGCTGTGTGGGCCTCAGATGCTGGACATGGGGAGGCTCTGTGGACATCAGATGCTGAACATGGAGAGGTTGTGTGGGCCTAAGATGCTGGACATGGAGAGTCTGTGTGGGCCTCATATGCTGGACATGGGGAGGCTGTGTGAGGCTCACATGGTGGCCATGGGGAGGATGTGTTATCCCCAGATGCTGGCCTTAGGGAGGCTGCGTGAGCCTCAGTTGCTGGCCCTGGGGAGGCTGCGTGAGCCTCAGATGCTGGCCCTGGGGAGGCTGCATGAGCTTCAGATGCTGGCCATGGGGAGGCTGCGTGAGCCTCATATGCTGGATGTGGGGGGGCAGTGTGGGCCTCACATGCTGGACATGGGGAGACTGTTTGAGCCTCACATGCTGGACATGGGGAGGCTGTGTGGGCCTCACATGCTGGACAAGGGGAGGCTGTGTGGGCCTCAGATGCTGGCCCTTGGGAGGCTGTGTGAACATCATATGCTGGACATGGGGAGGCTGTGAGGGCCTCAGATGCTGGACATGGGGAATCTGTGTGGGGCTCACATGGTGGCCATGGGCACACCTCCCAACCGTCCCGGATACAGCGGGACTGTCCTGATTTTGACAGTCAGCCCCGTGATCCCGGGCGGGACATTAGTTGTCCCGCAGTGGTTGGGAGGTGTGCTGTAGTATCAGGCAGTCACTGCGGTCAGCCTCTTCCCTGCACCCGCAGAGCTGCCTGAGCACAGCACACCACATATTGGCTGCTTCGTGGCCACAGGACCTGTGATGAGGTCACAGGGGGGAGGAGTCAGGGGTCACATGATCGGGACCTCGTGGACTGCAGGACTCAGCTCTATGCTGGTTGCCAACTTGCCATGGTGCCTGCTGGATGAGGTAAGCTGCCGTGTGTGGGGTCAGGAGGTGTACAGTGTGGATGTAGCAGAGCCGTGTGTGTACGAGGTGTATGGAGCGGAGCCGTGTGTGTACAAGGTGTATGGAGCAGAGCCGTGTGTGTACAAGGTGTACGGAACAGAGCCGTGTGTGTACGAGGTGTACGGAGCGGAGCCATGTGTGTACGAGGTGTATGGAGCGGAGCCGTGTGTGTTGTGAATTCCGTTCTTGGGCTCCCTCCGGTGGTTGTAAATCGCACTTTTGTGAATTCTGCCCTTGGGCTCCCTCCGGTGGTTTTAAGTGGAACTGCTGCTCCTTGGATTTAGCTTAGCAGCTGCTTCCACTGATCGTCTCTCCTGCTCTGCTATTTAGCCTGGCTCTGATCTTCAGCCAGTGCCAGCTTTCAATGTTTATTGGTTGGATTCAGATCTCTCCTTGGATTTCCTTGATAGTCGGTCCTGTTCAGCAAAGATAAGTCCTTGCATGTTCATTTGTTGTCCTCTTACTGTGGACTTAATCATTCAGCTCATTTTATGTTTGCTCTAGTCCAGCTTGTCAGTATTCAATATTCAGTTAAGCTGGAAGCTCTGGGGAAGCAGATTTGCCCTCCACACCGTTAGTCAGGTGTGGAGATTTTCTGTAAACTCTGTGATGGATTTTTCTAGCTTTTAACACTGACCGCACAGTATCCTTTCCTATTCTGTCTGTCTAGTTAGAAGTGGCCTCTAGGGTTGAGCGAAACGGGTCGATCATTTTCAAAAGTCGCCGACTTTTGGCTAAGTCGGCGTCTCATGAAACCCGATCCGACCCCTGTGCTTGTCGGCCATGCGGTACGCGACTTTCGCGCCAAAGTCGCGTTTCAATGACGCGAAAAGCGCCATTTCTCAGCCAATGAAGGTGAACGCAGAGTGTGGGCAGCGTGATGACATAGATCCTGGTCCCCACCATCTTAGAGAAGGGCATTGCAGTGATTGGCTTGCTGTCTGCGGCGTCACAGGGGCTATAAAGGGGCGTTCCCGCCGACCGCCATCTTACTGCTGCTGATCTGAGCTTAGGGAGAGGTTGCTGCCGCTTCGTCAGAAGCAGGGAGAGCGTTAGGCAGGGTCCACTAACCACCAAACCGCTTGTGCTGCAGCGATTTCCACTGTCCAACACCACCTTCGGTGTGCAGGGACTGTGGAAGCTATTTTTTTTTTTTTTTCCCCTCAGCGCTGTAGCTCATTGGGCTGCCCTAGAAGGCTCCGTGATAGCTGTATTGCTGTGTGTACGCCACTGTGGAAACCAACTGCTTTTTTCAAAGCACATATCCTCTTGTTCCTTCCTTTCTGCACAGCTATCTTTTTTGTTTGTCCACACTTTTTATTTAATTTGTGCATCAGTCCACTCCTATTGCTGCCTGCCATACCTGGCTTACATTACTGCAGGGAGATAGTAATTGTAGGACAGTTTTTTTTTTTTTTTTTTTTTTTTTTTGTGGGAGATTAAGATTGGCATTTCTGCTACAGTGCCATCCCTGTGTGTGCCATCTCTCACTGAGTGGGCCATAGAAAGCCTATTTATTTTTTCCGTGATTTGTGTTCTAAAATCTACCTCAACACAAAAACACTACATCAATCAGTGGGAGAAAAATATTGGCCTCAGTCAGGGCTTGTGTGCCACTGCTGTGTGTGCTATCTCTCATTCAGTGGGCTATAGCAAGCCTATTTTTTTTTTTTTTTTTTAATATTATTTGGTTTCTAAAGTCTCCCTGAAAAAAAAAAAAACCTAAAAAAACAGTGGGAGAGTAATATTGCCCTTTCAGCTTGTGTGCCAGTCTTGACTCCTGGGTGTGCCACCTCTCTCCCTCTCATTCAGTGGGCCATAGAAAGCCTATTTATTTTTTTTAAAAAATATTATTGGGTTTCTAAAGTCTCCCTGAAAAAACAAAAAATACATAAAAAAACAGTGGGAGAGTAATATTGCCCTTTCAGCTTGTGTGCCAGTCTTGACTCCTGGGTGTGCCACCTCTCTCCCTTTCATTCAGTGGGCCATAGAAAGCCTATTTATTTTTTCCGTGATTTGTGTTCTAAATTCTACCTCAACACAAAAACACTACATCAATCAGTGGGAGAAAAATATTGGCCTCAGTCAGGGCTTGTGTGCCACTGCTGTGTGTGCTATCTCTCATTCAGTGGGCTATAGCAAGCCTATTTTTTTTTTTTTTTTTTTTTTTTTTAATATTATTTGGTTTCTAAAGTCTCCCTGAAAAAAAAAAAAAAACCTAAAAAAACAGTGGGAGAGTAATATTGCCCTTTCAGCTTGTGTGCCAGTCTTGACTCCTGGGTGTGCCACCTCTCTCCCTCTCATTCAGTGGGCCATAGAAAGCCTATTTATTTTTTTTTTTTAATATTATTTGGTTTCTAATTCTCCCTGAAAAAAAAAAAAAAACCTAAAAAAACAGTGGGAGAATAATATTGCCCTTTCAGCTTGTGTGCCAGTCTTGACTCCTGGGTGTGCCACCTCTCTCCCTCTCATTCAGTGGGCCATAGAAAGCCTATTTATTTTTTTTTTTAAATATTATTGGGTTTCTAAAGTCTCCCTGAAAAAACAAAAAATACATAAAAAAACAGTGGGAGAGTAATATTGCCCTTTCAGCTTGTGTGCCAGTCTTGACTCCTGGGTGTGCCACCTCTCTCCCTTTCATTCAGTGGGCCATAGAAAGCCTATTTATTTTTTCCGTGATTTGTGTTCTAAATTCTACCTCAACACAAAAACACTACATCAATCAGTGGGAGAAAAATATTGGCCTCAGTCAGGGCTTGTGTGCCACTGCTGTGTGTGCTATCTCTCATTCAGTGGGCTATAGCAAGCCTATTTATTTTTTTTTTTTAATATTATTTGGTTTCTAAAGTCTCCCTGAAAAAAAAAAAAAAACCTAAAAAAACAGTGGGAGAGTAATATTGCCCTTTCAGCTTGTGTGCCAGTCTTGACTCCTGGGTGTGCCACCTCTCTCCCTCTCATTCAGTGGGCCATAGAAAGCCTATTTATTTTTTTTTTTTAATATTATTTGGTTTCTAATTCTCCCTGAAAAAAAAAAAAAAACCTAAAAAAACAGTGGGAGAATAATATTGCCCTTTCAGCTTGTGTGCCAGTCTTGACTCCTGGGTGTGCCACCTCTCTCCCTCTCATTCAGCGGGCCATAGAAAGCCTATTTATTTTTTTTTAAAAATATTATTGGGTTTCTAAAGTCTCCCTGAAAAAACAAAAAATACATAAAAAAACAGTGGGAGAGTAATATTGCCCTTTCAGCTTGTGTGCCAGTCTTGACTCCTGGGTGTGCCACCTCTCTCCCTTTCATTCAGTGGGCCATAGAAAGCCTATTTATTTTTTTTTTTAAATATTATTGGGTTTCTAAAGTCTCCCTGAAAAAAAAAAAAAAACCTAAAAAAACAGTGGGAGAGTAATATTGCCCTTTCAGCTTGTGTGCCAGTCTTGACTCCTGGGTGTGCCACCTCTCTCCCTCTCATTCAGTGGGCCATAGAAAGCCTATTTATTTTTTTTTTTAAATATTATTGGGTTTCTAAAGTCTCCCTGAAAAAAAAAAAAAAAACCTAAAAAAACAGTGGGAGAGTAATATTGCCCTTTCAGCTTGTGTGCCAGTCTTGACTCCTGGGTGTGCCACCTCTCTCCCTCTCATTCAGTGGGCCATAGAAAGCCTATTTATTTTTTTTTTTAAATATTATTGGGTTTCTAAAGTCTCCCTGAAAAAACAAAAAATACATAAAAAAACAGTGGGAGAGTAATATTGCCCTTTCAGCTTGTGTGCCAGTCTTGACTCCTGGGTGTGCCACCTCTCTCCCTTTCATTCAGTGGGCCATAGAAAGCCTATTTATTTTTTTTTTTAAATATTATTGGGTTTCTAAAGTCTCCCTGAAAAAACAAAAAATACATAAAAAAACAGTGGGAGAGTAATATTGCCCTTTCAGCTTGTGTGCCAGTCTTGACTCCTGGGTGTGCCACCTCTCTCCCTTTCATTCAGTGGGCCATAGAAAGCCTATTTATTTTTTCCGTGATTTGTGTTCTAAATTCTACCTCAACACAAAAACACTACATCAATCAGTGGGAGAAAAATATTGGCCTCAGTCAGGGCTTGTGTGCCACTGCTGTGTGTGCTATCTCTCATTCAGTGGGCTATAGCAAGCCTATTTATTTTTTTTTTTTAATATTATTTGGTTTCTAAAGTCTCCCTGAAAAAAAAAAAAAAACCTAAAAAAACAGTGGGAGAGTAATATTGCCCTTTCAGCTTGTGTGCCAGTCTTGACTCCTGGGTGTGCCACCTCTCTCCCTCTCATTCAGTGGGCCATAGAAAGCCTATTTATTTTTTTTTTTTAATATTATTTGGTTTCTAATTCTCCCTGAAAAAAAAAAAAAAACCTAAAAAAACAGTGGGAGAATAATATTGCCCTTTCAGCTTGTGTGCCAGTCTTGACTCCTGGGTGTGCCACCTCTCTCCCTCTCATTCAGCGGGCCATAGAAAGCCTATTTATTTTTTTTTAAAAATATTATTGGGTTTCTAAAGTCTCCCTGAAAAAACAAAAAATACATAAAAAAACAGTGGGAGAGTAATATTGCCCTTTCAGCTTGTGTGCCAGTCTTGACTCCTGGGTGTGCCACCTCTCTCCCTTTCATTCAGTGGGCCATAGAAAGCCTATTTATTTTTTCCGTGATTTGTGTTCTAAATTCTACCTCAACACAAAAACACTACATCAATCAGTGGGAGAAAAATATTGGCCTCAGTCAGGGCTTGTGTGCCACTGCTGTGTGTGCTATCTCTCATTCAGTGGGCTATAGCAAGCCTATTTATTTTTTTTTTTTAATATTATTTGGTTTCTAAAGTCTCCCTGAAAAAAAAAAAAAAACCTAAAAAAACAGTGGGAGAGTAATATTGCCCTTTCAGCTTGTGTGCCAGTCTTGACTCCTGGGTGTGCCACCTCTCTCCCTCTCATTCAGTGGGCCATAGAAAGCCTATTTATTTTTTTTTTTAAATATTATTGGGTTTCTAAAGTCTCCCTGAAAAAACAAAAAATACATAAAAAAACAGTGGGAGAGTAATATTGCCCTTTCAGCTTGTGTGCCAGTCTTGACTCCTGGGTGTGCCACCTCTCTCCCTTTCATTCAGTGGGCCATAGAAAGCCTATTTATTTTTTTTTTAAAATATTATTGGGTTTCTAAAGTCTCCCTGAAAAAAAAAAAAAAACCTAAAAAAACAGTGGGAGAGTAATATTGCCCTTTCAGCTTGTGTGCCAGTCTTGACTCCTGGGTGTGCCACCTCTCTCCCTCTCATTCAGTGGGCCATAGAAAGCCTATTTATTTTTTTTTTAAAATATTATTGGGTTTCTAAAGTCTCCCTGAAAAAACAAAAAATACATAAAAAAACAGTGGGAGAGTAATATTGCCCTCTCAGCTTGTGTGCCAGTCTTGACTCCTGGGTGTGCCACCTCTCTCTCTCTAATTGTGGGCCATAGAAAGCCTTTTTTTTTTTTTTTTTTAATATTATTTGGTTTCTAAAGTCTCCCTGAGAAAAAAAAAAAAATAAATTAGGTGGGAGATTAATATTGACATTAGTGCTTGAGTGACAGTCCTGCGTGTGTGTCATCTCTGTGATTTTGTGCCACAGAAAACAGAGTGTGTAACATTGTGCCTGATTTTCCTTGTGGTCTCACCAACCTGTTAAGGGATATTGAAATCATACTGAAGTTATAGCTCACCGTGTAAGTTGTTTGACAGCAACAAATAAAGTTACTTTGGTTAAGATTTTAAAACAATGAGGAAGTCTGGTGCAAGAGGTCGTCGTGGGCGTTCATTGTCAGCTGGTAATGATGGTAGTGGTAGAGGAGCATCAGGTGGTCGTGGGGATAAAAATATTCCACCTAAGTCTGGAGCTGTGGAGCCAGTTTCGTCGTCAGGCTACACAAGGCCTCGAACGCTCTCTTTTCTGGGAGTAGGAAAACCGCTTTTAAAGGCGGAGCAGCAACAGCAAGTTTTGGCTTACATTGCAGACTCAGCCTCTAGCTCTTTTGCCTCCTCTTCCGAAACTGGTAAATGTAAAAGCAGCGCGTCGCTTGTGGATGTTCACGGTCAGGGACAAGTCGCTTCCTTGTCCTCCTCAGCAAAAACTACAACAAGAGAGAAGGATGCAGCAGGCGACACAACGGGTCACTCCATGGAGCTCTTTACACATACCGTCCCTGGCTTAGAAAGTGAAACATTTAACAGGCCATGCCCATTACAAGTATATTCTGACATGGAGTGCACTGATGCACAGCCACAGCCAGAGTACTATGCTGCTCCTTTGACTCAGACCACCACATTGCCCTCTCAGGGTACAGATCCACAATCAGACCCTGATGAGACTATGTTGCCCCGCCACGAACGCTATACCACCGACCGACACAGTGACACAGACGAAGTTGCACACGAGCTCGAAGAGGAGGTAATAGATGACCCAGTTATTGACCCCGATTGGCAGCCATTGGGGGAACAGGGTGCAGGCGGCAGTAGTTCAGAAGCGGAGGTGGAGGAGGGGCCGCAGCAGGCATCAACATCGCAACAGGTTACATCTGCCGGGCCCGTATCTGGCCCAAAACGCGTGTCAAAGCCAAAACCTGTTGGAGCACAGCGTTGCCATCCGGTTAAAGCTCAGTCTGCAATCCCTGAAAAGGGATCCGAGTCTAGGAAGAGTGCAGTCTGGCATTTTTTTAAACAACATCCAACTGATCAGCGCAAAGTCATCTGTCAAAAATGTTCAACTAGCTTAAGCAGAGGTCAGAATCTGAAAAGTCTAAATACTAGTTGCATGCATAGACACTTAACCACCATGCATTTTCAAGCCTGGACTAACTACCAAACGTCCCTCAAGGTTGTAGCACCCTCGGCCAATGAAGCTAGTCAGCAACGCAACATCCCTTCCGTCACTGTAAGGCCACCATTTTCCGCACCACAGGCAGTATCTGTGCAGGTTTCTTTGCCAGCCAAAAGCAGTCAGGGTCAGGGAATCACCAGTTTTGTAGGAGGAAATATTGCATCTAGGGCACCGGCGGAAACAATACCGTCTCCAACCGTCTCTCAGTCTGCCATGTACACCGGCACACCCGAAAGTTCCACGATCTCCAGCTCTCCAGTCCAGCTCACCCTACATGAGACTCTGGTTAGAAAAAGGAAGTACTTATCCTCGCATCCGCGTACACAGGGTTTTAACGCCCACATAGCTAGACTAATCTCGTTAGAGATGATGCCCTACCGGTTAGTTGAAAGCGAAGCTTTCAAAGCCCTGATGGAGTACGCTGAACCACGATACGAGCTACCCAGTCGACACTTTTTTTCCAGAAAAGCCATCCCAGCCCTGCACCAGCATGTTAAACAGCGCATCGTCCATGCACTCAGGCAATCTGTGAGTACAAAGGTGCACCTGACTACAGATGCATGGACCAGTAGGCATGGCCAGGGACGTTATGTGTCCATCACGGCACACTGGGTGAATGTGGTGGATGCAGGGTCCACAGGCGACATCAATTTAGGGACAGTTGTGCCTAGCCCACGGTCTAGGAAACAGTTGGCTGTAGGCGTTCGCACCCCCTCCTCCTCCTCCTCCTCGTCCTCCTGCAGAAGCTACAGCTCTTCCACAGAACGCAGTCTGCCAACCACTCCATCGGCAGATGACACTGTTGCACACCAGTTGTCCCATTATGGGCCAGCTACTGCCAAGCGTCAGCAGGCTGTATTGGCTATGAAGTGCTTGGGCGACAATAGACACACCGCGGAAGTTCTGTCCGAGTTCTTGCAACAAGAAACGCAGTCGTGGCTGGGCACAGTAGATCTTGAGGCAGGCAAGGTAGTGAGTGATAACGGAAGGAATTTCATGGCTGCCATCTCCCTTTCCCAACTGAAACACATTCCTTGCCTGGCTCACACCTTAAACCTGGTGGTGCAGTGCTTATTGAAAACTTATCCTGGGTTCTCCGACCTGCTCCTCAAAGTGCGTGCACTTTGCTCACATATCCGACGTTCGCCTGTACACGCCAGCCGTATGCAGACCTATCAGCGGTCTTTGAACCTTCCCCAGCATCGCCTAATCATAGACGTTGCAACAAGGTGGAACTCAACACTGCACATGCTTCAGAGACTGTGCGAACAGAGGCGTGCTGTTATTTATTTGTGGGAGGATACACGGGCAGGCAGTAGGATGGCAGACATGGAGTTGTCAGGTGTGCAGTGGTCTAAGATACAAGACATGTGTCAAGTCCTTCAGTGCTTTGAGGAATGCACACGGCTGGTTAGTGCAGACAACGCCGTAATAAGCATGAGCATCCCCCTAATGCGTCTGCTGATGCAAAGTTTGACGCACATAAAGGAGCAGGCGTCTGCACCAGAGGAAGAGGAAAGCCTTGATGACAGTCAGCCATTGTCTGGTCAGGGCAGTGTACAGGACGAGGTAGCGGGCGAAGAGGAGGTGGAGGACGAGGAGGATGATGGGGATGAGTATATTTTTAATGCCGAACCTTTCCCGGGGGCACAGGAATTTGGTTGCGTGTCACGGCCGGGTTCTGGTTTTTTGAGGGACACAAGTGACGTAGATTTGCCTGCAACTGCCCCTCAACCAATCACAACCGGAGATTTGACAACTGGAACTTTGGCCCACATGGCGGATTATGCCTTACGTATCCTAAAAAGGGACACACGCATTACGAAAATGATGAACGATGACGATTACTGGTTGGCCTGCCTCCTTGATCCACGCTATAAAGGCAAATTGCAAAATATTATGCCACATGAGAACTTGGAACTAATATTAGCAACCAAACAATCAACTCTTGTTGACCGTTTGCTTCAGGCATTCCCAGCACACAGCGCACGTGATCGTTCTCACACGAGCTCCAGGGGGCAGCAGACTAGGAGTGTTAGGGGTGCACACATCAGAAGTGGCATTGGACAGAGGGGTTTTCTGACCAGGTTGTGGAGTGATTTTGCTATGACCGCAGACAGGACAGGTACTGCTGCATCAATTGAAAGTGACAGGAGACAACATTTGTCCAGTATGGTTACTAACTATTTTTCATCCCTTATCGATGTTCTCCCTCAACCGTCATTCCCATTTGATTACTGGGCCTCCAAATTAGACACCTGGCCAGAATTGGCAGAATATGCATTGCAGGAGCTTGCTTGCCCGGCAGCAAGTGTCCTATCAGAAAGAGTATTCAGTGCTGCAGGTTCAATATTAACCGAAAAAAGGACTCGTCTGGCTACCCAAAATGTTGACGATCTAACATTCATTAAAATGAACCACAACTGGATTTCGAAATCTTTTGCCCCACCTTGCCCGGCCGACACCTAGCTTTCCTATGAAAAGCTCTTGCCTGTGAATTACTTTTCTAATGTCTAATTTGCTGCAGCTGATTGTACAGCATACGACATGTTTACACCTCCCTAAATGGCAAAACTCCCCACACGGGGCCGTGGTATCGCGACTTGGCGCAAGCACCCGTGAGACTGCTGTTTGTCTGAAGAGGTGGGTGTGCTCGCTTTTGGTTGACGGCATTGCTACTGGGTCCCTCATAGTACAATGTAGTGTCTCTGGCGGTGGTGGTGCGCACCCAACGTCAGACACACCGTTGTAACATGAGTGGCCCTGGGGCGGTCCCGCCGGCCTCAAGAGAGTTCCCCCCTACCCCAGCTCAAACTGGGCTCTACCACGTGCAAAATTATGTCGCACAGCTCCACCAATCTTTAGTCTATTCGCTGACATCATTCAATGTCTGGCACTGACAATACAAATTTGTAGACATCTATGATGCAACTTAAAGTAGTCTGTGTCCTATATTGGCACCATTAAATAGTTACTGCCAAATTACTATGTCAGAAACTCAGTAGATGAGCCCACCCCTGTACCTAAGTATGCCACCTTTTTTTTTTGTTTTGGTTGTTTTGCGAGACATTAACATCTATTTATATTTTGGGAGTACTGGGACAGACACTCCTTGCACTACTCCTCCACTCACCACCAAGCTGCCTGTGTATCCATGTAACCGCTGTAAAACTGCCATGAGCCTATTGTTTGTTATTTTAGGCCTTTGATAGCCTGTCTGCGGCCCCTACTTGCAATACTCCTCCACTGACCACCAAGCTGCCTGCCCGTGTATCCATGTAACCGCTGTGAAACTGCCATGAGCCTATTGTTTGTTATTTTAGGCCTTTGATAGCCTGTCTGCGGTCCCTACTTTAAATACTCCTCCACTGACCAGACCACTGCTGCCCGTGTACCCCTGGAACCAATTATAAAGTGCCTACAGCCAGCCCATTTTTTTATGTTAGGCCTTTGAAGCCTGTCTGCGGTCCCTACTTGCAATACTCCTCCACTGACCACAATGCTGCCTGGAGTGCCTGCCTGTGTATCCATGTAACCGATGTAAAACTGCCATGACTGCCTACTGTTTGTTATTTTAGGCCTTTGATAGCCTGTCTGCAGCCCCTACTTGCAATACTCCTCCACTGACCACCAAGCTGCCTGCCCGTGTATCCATGTAACCGCTGTGAAACTGCCATGAGCCTATTGTTTGTTATGTTAGGCCTTTGATAGCCTGTCTGCGGTCCCTACTTTAAATACTCCTCCACTGACCAGACCACTGCTGCCCGTGTACCCCTGGAACCAATTATAAAGTGCCTACAGCCAGCCCATTTTCTTATGTTAGGCCTTTGAAGCCTGTCTGCGGTCCCTACTTTAAATACTCCTCCACTGACCACCAAGCTGCCTGCCCGTGTATCCATGTAACCGCTGTAAAACTGCCATGAGCCTATTGTTTGTTATTTTAGGCCTTTGATAGCCTGTCTGCGGCCCCTACTTGCAATACTCCTCCACTGACCACAATGCTGCCTGGAGTGCCTGCCTGTGTATCCATGTAACCGATGTAAAACTGCCATGACTGCCTACTGTTTGTTATTTTAGGCCTTTGATAGCCTGTCTGCAGCCCCTACTTGCAATACTCCTCCACTGACCACCAAGCTGCCTGCCCGTGTATCCATGTAACCGCTGTGAAACTGCCATGAGCCTATTGTTTGTTATGTTAGGCCTTTGATAGCCTGTCTGCGGCCCCTACTTGCAATACTCCTCCACTGACCACCAAGCTGCCTGCCCGTGTATCCATGTAACCGCTGTGAAACTGCCATGAGCCTATTGTTTGTTATTTTAGGCCTTTGATAGCCTGTCTGCGGTCCCTACTTTAAATACTCCTCCACTGACCAGACCACTGCTGCCCGTGTACCCCTGGAACCTATTTAAAAGTTCATAGAGCCTAGTTATATATTTTATTTACTATTAATAAGGCCATGATGGACTACGCTGTACCACGCTACAAGCTAACCAGTCGACACTTCTTTTGCGAGAAAAGCCATCCCAACCCTCCACCAGCATGTAGAAGACCGCATTGTCCATGCACTCTGGCAATCTGTGAGTACAAAGGTGCACCTGACAACAGACGCATGGACCTGTAGGCATGGCCACGGAAGATTACGTGTCCATTACGGCGCAATGGGTTAATGTGGTGGATGCATGGTCCACAGGGGACAGCCTACTAAGTCTGTCTGCAGTCCCTAATTCAAATTGTCCTCCACTGTCTAAATCGGAACTTCCACCTTCTGGCTTTCGGCCTATAGTATCAGAAATTAAACTGCATTTGGCCTTCAACTTTGGTTAGGGCCTACTAACGGCTTCTGCCCCTCCCTGGTGTTGCCCTCAACTAAATAAAGCTGAGCTTCAACCTTCCGGCTCTCATTATGTGGTTTAAAAAAAAAAAATGGTGGTTAGGGCCTACTAACGGCTTCTGCCCCTCCCTGGTGTTGTCCTCAACTAAATAAAGCTGAGCTTCAACCTTCCGGCTCTCATTATGTGGTTTTAAAAAAAAAAATGGTGGTTAGGGCCTACTAACGGCTTCTGCCCCTCCCTGGTGTTGTCCTCAACTAAATAAAGCTGAGCTTCAACCTTCCGGCTCTCATTATGTGGTTTTAAAAAAAAAAATGGTGGTTAGGGCCTACTAACGGCTTCTGCCCCTCCCTGGTGTTGTCCTCAACTAAATAAAGCTGAGCTTCAACCTTCCGGCTCTCATTATGTGGTTTTAAAAAAAAAAATGGTGGTTAGGGCCTACTAACGGCTTCTGCCCCTCCCTGGTGTTGTCCTCAACTAAATAAAGCTGAGCTTCAACCTTCCGGCTCTCATTATGTGGTTTAAAAAAAAAAAATGGTGGTTAGGGCCTACTAACGGCTTCTGCCCCTCCCTGGTGTTGTCCTCAACTAAATAAAGCTGAGCTTCAACCTTCCGGCTCTCATTATGTGGTTTTAAAAAAAAAATGGTGGTTAGGGCCTACTAACGGCTTCTGCCCCTCCCTGGTGTTGCCCTCAACTAAATAAAGCTGAGCTTCAACCTTCTGCTCCAAATTACCATTTTGAAAAATGCAATAGGCTTTTCAGGCCTACTAAAGGTGTCTGTCTGTGTGCCCCTCCCTGGTGTTGTCCTCAACTAAATAAAGCTGAGCTTCAACCTTCCGGCTCTCATTATGTGGTTTAAAAAAAAAAAATGGTGGTTAGGGCCTACTAACGGCTTCTGCCCCTCCCTGGTGTTGTCCTCAACTAAATAAAGCTGAGCTTCAACCTTCCGGCTCTCATTATGTGGTTTTAAAAAAAAAAATGGTGGTTAGGGCCTACTAACGGCTTCTGCCCCTCCCTGGTGTTGTCCTCAACTAAATAAAGCTGAGCTTCAACCTTCCGGCTCTCATTATGTGGTTTTAAAAAAAAAAATGGTGGTTAGGGCCTACTAACGGCTTCTGCCCCTCCCTGGTGTTGTCCTCAACTAAATAAAGCTGAGCTTCAACCTTCCGGCTCTCATTATGTGGTTTTAAAAAAAAAATGGTGGTTAGGGCCTACTAACGGCTTCTGCCCCTCCCTGGTGTTGCCCTCAACTAAATAAAGCTGAGCTTCAACCTTCTGCTCCAAATTACCATTTTGAAAAATGCAATAGGCTTTTCAGGCCTACTAAAGGTGTCTGTCTGTGTGCCCCTCCCTGGTGTTGTCCTCAACTAAATAAAGCTGAGCTTCAACCTTCCGGCTCTCATTATGTGGTTTAAAAAAAAAAAATGGTGGTTAGGGCCTACTAACGGCTTCTGCCCCTCCCTGGTGTTGTCCTCAACTAAATAAAGCTGAGCTTCAACCTTCCGGCTCTCATTATGTGGTTTTAAAAAAAAAAATGGTGGTTAGGGCCTACTAACGGCTTCTGCCCCTCCCTGGTGTTGTCCTCAACTAAATAAAGCTGAGCTTCAACCTTCCGGCTCTCATTATGTGGTTTTAAAAAAAAAAATGGTGGTTAGGGCCTACTAACGGCTTCTGCCCCTCCCTGGTGTTGTCCTCAACTAAATAAAGCTGAGCTTCAACCTTCCGGCTCTCATTATGTGGTTTAAAAAAAAAAAATGGTGGTTAGGGCCTACTAACGGCTTCTGCCCCTCCCTGGTGTTGTCCTCAACTAAATAAAGCTGAGCTTCAACCTTCCGGCTCTCATTATGTGGTTTTAAAAAAAAAATGGTGGTTAGGGCCTACTAACGGCTTCTGCCCCTCCCTGGTGTTGCCCTCAACTAAATAAAGCTGAGCTTCAACCTTCTGCTCCAAATTACCATTTTGAAAAATGCAATAGGCTTTTCAGGCCTACTAAAGGTGTCTGTCTGTGTGCCCCTCCCTGGTGTTGTCCTCAACTAAATAAAGCTGAGCTTCAACCTTCCGGCTCTCATTATGTGGTTTAAAAAAAAAAAATGGTGGTTAGGGCCTACTAACGGCTTCTGCCCCTCCCTGGTGTTGTCCTCAACTAAATAAAGCTGAGCTTCAACCTTCCGGCTCTCATTATGTGGTTTTAAAAAAAAAATGGTGGTTAGGGCCTACTAACGGCTTCTGCCCCTCCCTGGTGTTGCCCTCAACTAAATAAAGCTGAGCTTCAACCTTCTGCTCCAAATTACCATTTTGAAAAATGCAATAGGCTTTTCAGGCCTACTAAAGGTGTCTGTCTGTGTGCCCCTCCCTGGTGTTGTCCTCAACTAAATAAAGCTGAGCTTCAACCTTCCGGCTCTCATTATGTGGTTTAAAAAAAAAAAATGGTGGTTAGGGCCTACTAACGGCTTCTGCCCCTCCCTGGTGTTGCCCTCAAGTAAATAAAGCTGAGCTTCAACCTTCTGCTCCAAATTACCATTTTAAAAAATGCAATAGGCTTTTCCGGCCTACTAAAGGTGTCTGCCCCTCCCTGGTGTTGTCCTCAACTGAACAAAGCTGAGCTTCCACATTCTGGCTTTCGCCCTATACTATCAGATATTAAACTGCATTTGGCCTACTAGTGTGGTTAGGCCCTTGAAACAGTGTCTGCTGCTCTTGGGTTTGCTACTCCACTGAACAAAGCAATGCCGCCTGTTTAGTCCTGTTACCAATTTTGAACTGCATGTAGCCTACTTTATTCTTTGGCCCTATATCTGTTTCCTCCTCATCCTGCCCATTGCCCAGCCACTGCTAAATGAGTCTGCTGGTACATTGACCTAGACCACTACATTCCCCTTGTACTCTACACAGCCAGAATCTGTCCCTGCTGAAAGTAAGGTTCCCCTTCCCGCATGTTATACCACCTTACACAGGGACAAAGAGGAAGGTGCAGATGAAAGTGCAGGTTCCTTCATCAGGTGGGGGGGCATACTCGTTGGCGACGTCACTGGCACAGGGCCCCTCAGAGTACGCAAAAGTGTCGCTGCTGGTGGGAGGCGCCCCCGCCATGCAAACACACCGCCGTACTTTGAGGGGCCCTGTGCCAGTGGCAATGCGAACGAGTGGGCCCCCCCCCTGCTTGCTCAGGATCACAGCACTTGCAACTTTTAAATACTTACCTTTCCCTGCAACACCGCCGTGACGTAGTCCGCATTTCCTGGGCCCACGAAAAACTTGAGCCAGCCCTACTCCCCCCACAACTTTCACCCAATTCCCTATGCCCAACTATTATTATACAGTTAATTAAGATTGGCAAGCTTCAGAAACAAGAATGGATGTTTTTGGCATTAAAATGGGCACTGTAGGTGTTTTCCTGGCCTCCACTCACTGCCGACTATGCTTCCCCATTGACTTGCATTGGGTTTCGTGTTTCGGTCGATCCCCGACTTTTAGCGATAATCGGCCGACTGCACTCGACTCGACTCTGGACAAAATCGGGTTTCCCAAAACCCTACTCGATCTTAAAAAAATGAAAGTCGCTCAACCCTAGTGGCCTCCTTTGCTAAATCCTGGTTTCATTCTGTGTATGTCATTTCCCTCTCCACTCACAGTCCATATTTGTGGGGGGCTGTCTGTCCTTTGGGGATTTTCTCTGAGACAAGATAGCTTTCCTGTTTCCATCTTTAGGGGTAGTTAGTTCTCTGGCTGTGACGAGATGTCTAGGGAGTGACAGGAACATTCCACGGCTACTTCTAGTGTTGTGTTAGGTTCAGGAACTGCGGTCAGTAAAGATACCATCTCCTCAGAGCTCGTCCCATGTTGCTCCTTAACCACCAGGTCATAACACGTGTGTGTACAAGGTGTATGGAGCGGAGCCGTGTGTACGAGGTGTACGGAGCAGAGCCGTGTGTGTACGAGGTGTACGGAGTGGAGCCATGTGTGTACGAGGTGTATGGAGCGAAGCGGAGCTGAATGTGTACGAGGTGTATGGAGCGGAGCTGAATGTGTACGAAGTGTATGGAACGGAGCCGTGTGTGTACGAGGTGTACGGAGCAGAGCCTTGTGTGTACGAGGTGTACGGAGCAGAGCCGTGTGTGTACGAGGTGTACGGAGCAGAGCCGTGTGTGTACGAGGTGTATGGAGCGGAGCGCGTGTGTGTACGAGGTGTATGGAGCGGAGCTGAATGTGTATGAGGTGTATGGAGCGGAGCCGTGTGTGTATGAGGTGTACGGAGCGGAGCGTGTGTGTGTACGAGGTGTACGGAGCGGAGCTAAATGCGTACGAGGTGTACGGAGCGGAGCCGCGTGTGTACGAGGTGTATGGAGCGAAGCGCGTGTGTACGGAGTGCAGCCGCGTGTGTAGGAGTAGCTATGTGTGGCCATTAAAGGGTACAAAGTATCATGTGCGGCCAATATACAGTATGGAGCATCATGTGTGGTCATTATACAGTATGGAGCATCATGTGTGGCCATTATACAGTATGGAGCATCATGTGTGGCCATTATGCAGTATGGAGCATCATGTGTGGCCATTATACAGTATGGAGCACTGTATGGCCATTATACAGTATGGAGCATCATGTGGGGCCATTGTACAGTATGGAGCATCATGTGGGGCCATTGTACAGTATGGAGCATCATGTGGGGCCATTATACAGTATGGAGCATCATGTGGGGCCATTATACAGTATGGAGCATCATGTGGGGCCATTGTACAGTATGGAGCATCATGTGGGGCCATTATACACTATGGAGCAACATGTGTGGCCATTATACAGTATGGAGCATCATGTGTGGCCATTATACAGTATGGAGCATCATGTGTGGCCATTATACAGTATGGAGCATCATGTGTGGCCATTATACAGTATGGAGCATCATGTGGGGCCATTATACAGTATGGAGCATCATGTGTGGCCATTATACAGTATGGAGCATCATGTGTGGCCATTATGCAGTATGGAGCACTGTATGGCCATTATACAGTATGGAGCACTGTATGGCCATTATACAGTATGGAGCATCATGTGGGGCCATTGTACAGTATGGAGCATCATGTGGGGCCATTGTACAGTATGGAGCATCATGTGGGGCCATTATACAGTATGGAGCATCATGTGGGGCCATTATACAGTATGGAGCATCATGTGGGGCCATTGTACAGTATGGAGCATCATGTGGGGCCATTATACACTAAGGAGCAACATGTGTGGCCATTATACAGTATGGAGCATCATGTGTGGCCATTATACAGTATGGAGCATCATGTGTGGCCATTATACAGTATGGAACACTGTGTGGCCATATTATTTTGTTTATAATTATTCTTTATGATCCGTGTGATCAGCAGTGCTAAATGGGTGTGGTTGGGACGTGGATATGGGTGTGGCTAGTTATGAATAGGTGTGGTCAGAGGCGTGGCCTAAAATTTGCGCGCCATAAACTTTATCCCTCTTTCCCATCTTCAAAAGTTTGGAGGTATGGCCATAGGGAGGCTGTGAGGGGCTCACATGGTGGCCATGGTGAGGCTGTGTGGGGTTCAGATGCTGGACATGGGGAGGCTGTGTGGGCCTCAGATGCTGGACATGGGGAGGCTATGTGGGCCTCAGATGCTGGACATGGGGAGGCTATGTGGGCCTCAGGAGCTGGACATGGGGAGGCTGTGTGGGCATCTTATGATATATTAAATAGGCGATATTTGGGTCCAAACGATATATAGGGGGATGTCAAGCATACTTAATTCTGATCAATATTAAGTGATATAATTAATATTAATATATTTATTAATATCATAATTATAATCAATAAGTTGATATTAATATTGAGCTTAATTAATTTTAACCTTTTTGTTTTTCACACCACAACAATTATGTGACCCCCCAGGAAAATCAATTGTCCACTCGTGCTCTACGTTATAAACCTCTGTAAATCACTAGGGGGTTCTAAATGCTCATCACACATCTAGATGAGTTCCTTGTGGGGTTTAGTTTCCAAAATCGGATCACATGTGGGGGTATTTCCACTTTTTAGGCACATCAGGGGCTCTCCAAGTGCGACATGGTGTCGATCTCAATTCAAGCCAATCGTGTGTTGAAGTAGCCTAACGGTGCTCCTTCCTTCCCCAGCTTTTATGTTATGGGTTAAAAAATGTTTTATTAAATTCAGCGTTGTCAAAATTTTGGAAATTGATCTTGTATTCAGTAATATATTGATTAACATCTTACTTTTTCAAAGGGGGTGTACTCATTTATGCTGATCACCGCACATAAATCTAATTAATTAAGCTGAACTGAAACTAGAGTTTCAGTTACAATGTTATATTCATAGAACATTATCTTATTATAAGTTTATAGCCTGCTTCTTATTAGTTAAATATATTTTTTCTAGTGAAAGGAATATGGTGGGTAAGAATAAATGAGAAATGCCGTAATCAAAATTGTGCAAAAGTACAACCCACTAGAAAAAGGCTTTCATGACAAGGACACTTAATAAAAAAAAAGAGAAATGAAGCAGAAATACAGACAAATGTAAATAGTGTCCTTACTTGTCTCCTTTGCTTTTAGAAATGGCAACTAATTTCTCAATGCCTCCTGCATCTCTTAGGGCTTTTGCGTTCTCCATATTCTTAGTAATGACTTCATGAAGAGTACAGCAGATGGCAGTTACAGTGTCGTCAGTCATAGTCTTGCTAGTTAAGGTGTTGCCGTTGTTTCCACCTGGAAGACGGTGAACCAGGTCTCGCATGGCATATTTCCCTATATTAAAAATTAAAAAGAAGTTACATAAACGGACTAATGCAAGAAAAATATAAATCTTTTAGTCACAGGTTTTAGAAAAATATTCACATTACTGATATGCACAAACAAAATCTGAATTAAAAAGAATCCAATATTTACAGAAAGTAGTCACCAAGCACTTAACAATATCATGTAATTTTGAATCAAAGCAGTAGCATAGCAACTGGAGGGGGAGGAGATGGCGGTCGCCCTGGCCCTCGCGCTCTGAGGGGGCCCACCCAGAGCTACGCTACTATATTGCATTGGCCTGCAGAGCGCGCCCATACAGTTACACTCTGTGGCAGAGCAGGGAGACACGACCCTCCCTGCTCTGCCACCCAGCCGCTATGTGGCCCCTGAGCAGGAGGGGGGCCCGCTGCTAGTAATGGGCCCCCCGCCCATCATCACAGTTTCAACTGTATCAGCTGATGCCATTACAGCTGACTGCATTGATGAGAGAAGGAGCATTACGCTCCCTCTCCCATCATCCCCTGTCAGCGTCTGATGTCACCGACACTGACAGGGCTCACAATGACGTCACTACTTGGCGCCCACTGTCCTGATATGTGCGTACACTCGGAGCAGCGGTGGAACCAGGAGGAATAGAGGGGAGTATGTATTTATTGTTTTTATGGGGCTGCATTAAATTTAGAGTCTGCCTTCTATAGAGTCTGCCTATGGTGGGGGGCTGTATTATACTATAGAGTCTGCCTGTTGGGGGGTGCATTATGGAGTCTGCCTACGGGGGGGCTGTATTATACTAGAGTTTGCCTATGGTGGGGGGCTGTATTATACTATGGAGTCTGCCTACGGTGGGGGGGCTGTATTATACTATAGAGTCTGCCTTTGATGGGTGGGCTGTATTATACTATAGAGTCTGCTTGTGGGGGGTGCATTATGTAGCCAGCCTACTATAGAGTATGCCCACAGGGGGGCTGTATTATAATATAGAGTCTGCCAATGGGGGGCTGCATTATACTATAGAGTCTGCCTTTGGGGGGTGCATTATGGAATCTGCCAATGGGGGCTGTATTATACTATAGAGTCTGCCTGTGGAGGGGTGCATTATATTATATAGAGTCTGCCATTGGGGGCTGCATTGTACTGTATAGTCTGCCTATGGGGGGCTGCATTATACTATATAGAGTCTGCCCATTGGGGGCTGTATTATACTATATATTCTGCCTATGGGTATTAGCATTGCCTAGGTGATAATTGCAGTATCTGCACAGCTAATAATTCAATCACCTGTGCAATACTAAGGAAATCCTGAAAACATGACCTGTTGGTGGCTCTTGAGGACTGGAGTTGGGGAACACTGCTATAGACTCTGCCTATGGGGGGTTTCATTATACTATAGAGTCTGCTTATGGGGTGTGCATTATAATATAGAGTCTGCCTATGGAGGGGTTGCATTATACTATAGAGTCTGCCTATGGGGAGTGCATTATACTATATAGAGTCTGCCTATAGAGAATGCAGAATACTATGGAGTCGGCCTATGAAGGATGCATTATACCCTATAGAGTATGCCCATGGGGAATTCATTATACTATAGAGGCCTATGGGGAGTACATTATACTATATATACTATATGGAGTCCATTTACCTGACCTGCACTCAGACCCTGCTTCTGGAGCCTAACAGCAGTAAGCCCCGCCCACCAGCATGGACCGGGTCAGGCTGCTGCAACATGCGGCCAGGAGAGCTGTGCAGTCGCTGAAGCTAGCAGTGATGAAAGTGCTAATGGAAGCGAAGAGGTGTCTGCGGCTCCTGCACTGCTCCAAGCCAAGCTCTGAGCTCTGTCGTCGGCATGGTCAGGAGGGGGAGGGGAGGCCGGAGAGAAACACAGTGCTGACCTGAAGTCAGTGGCATATTCAGGGGGGGGGGCAGCTGACAGGGGGTGCCAGCAGGCCGCCTAATGTGGTGGTCCAAGGAGGAGGCTCCCCGTCGGCGGCATTCTGCCACCTGCACACTGAGATTCTCCCGTTCTGAGCCGGCTGTCAAATTGACAGCCGGCTCAGAGAGCGTGCTACAGGTCGGTTCCGAATCCCAGGTGTACTAGAGACGCTAGCACCCTTGGCTTGCCTGCCTTGATCTCTTTGTAAGCCCTGCCTGACCACCGGCACTTCCGCATCAGTGAAGCGCCAGCAGCGTGATCAGGTCACATGATCATGCTGCTGACATCACACGCCGGCTCTTCACAGACACAGAGGGCACAGGCAGCGTTGCTGGTAAGTGCTCCAGCTCCAGACGGTGGGGTAATGGAGCTGAAGACACCGAAGACAGAAGATTAATGTTTGAATTTTAAGGTGGCTAAAGGGCTGGTTGGGGTCGGCTATATGGAGCCTGCCTGCAGACATAAGGATAGGGAGGGTGCAGAGGGAGTAAATGTAATTGACTGTGTGAGAGGACTGAAGCAAAGCCAGGGAGCTGGATGGGTGAGTGCAGTTGCACTTGGTGGAGAAATCTGAGGAACATATGGGGGGGGGATGGGGGCAGAAATTAGGACATTATGGGGGCATAAATATGGGCACTTTATGGGGCAGAAATCAGGATATTATGGGTGCAGAACTCTGAGCACATTATGGGGGCAGAAATCTGAGCACATTATGGGGGCAGAAATCTGAGGACATTATAGGGGCAGAAATCTGAGGCCATTATAGGGGGGGGGGAAATCTGAGCACATTAAGGGGGCAGAAATCTGAGCACATTATGGGGCAGAAATCTGAGGACATTATGGGGGGCAGAAATCTGAGGACATTATGGGGGGCAGAAATCTGAGGACATTATAGGGTGCAGAAATCTGAGGACATTATAGGGGCAGAAATATGAGGACCTTATGGGGGGGTAAAACAAATTTTTACATTGTGAACTAGGGAAAGTATGGATGAGTATCCATTTAAATAAAGATCTGTATGTGTTTTATTTTTTGATTACTGGTTTAGTGATGGGGGTGTCTGATAGACACCTCTCTATTTCTAACTCCAGGGCTTGATGCCAGCTTTGTTTTTGGACAATTCTTAGCTGTCATTAACCCCAACCACCATTACCCTGATTGCCACCACACCAGAGCAATTGGGAAGAGTGCATGCAAAGCGCCAGATTTTGAGCATCTCATGTGATGCGCCAATTCTGGGGTGGCTGTTGACTTCTATTTTTAGGCTGGGGAGGGCCAAATAACCAAGGACCTTCCAGGTCTGCTAATATAAGCCCACAATTTGCATTTTTGCCGCTGCATTTTTTATGGCAAGAGATGCAGAAATGGTGCAGAGATTTCTGCATCCAAATACTTAAAGTGTGCATATCACACCCTTAGCCATTGTGAGGGAACACGTGATAATCCATTAAGAAAGTGTTGTGCCATCTAACAAGTTAAGGGTTACTCCTGTTTTTATTTATGTTAGGAGCATTAAATGGATTATTCAATTTTCAAAGTCTCCAGTCACTAAGTGGCCACTGACTTCTGAATACTTATATGTAGTAGTACATGCTGTCAGGATCCTCAGGTGCCAGCAATGAGAGGGGGAGGTCACGAACCCGCAAGTATGCAATTTGCATACATATACGGTCACATGCCAACTAGAAATGCATGGCCTCGCTCAATAAAAATGAATTGAGCAAGGAAGGACCGGACACGTTTGACCAGATCACATACTTCGGCTCACATGATAGTCCACTCTCGGCATTGGCCAGGGAGAATCCCAAAAGTGTGCAGTGCATGTGCTGTGAGAATTCAGAAGCCTGCAGTCTCAGAGTAATTAAGCCCTATAATAATGAAATGAAGCCCTGTAGCCAATCCTAACAGCATGTAATATCCTCACTGTCAGGATTCAGCTCTGCTTGCTTGTTTCATCAGTTATCACATGGCTACTTCACTCATATGCGATTTTTCTAGTTACTGTCACGTGACAATGAGCTACTCTTCCTGCTTCTCTCTGTTTAACACCAAACGTTGTTATACTACTGCATACTTATACCATACTACTGTATATGTATATGAACATTATATGACACCAGATATTAATGTTTTTTGCTTTTGTTTATGGGACAGGGGAAAAAAATGATCTGCTACCAATAGCGATGTCAAAAAAACCATCCGGAGCAGAATACCGAAAAAGAGCAAAGAAGAAAGAAAAACAAGAGCGACAATTTTCAACTTCAATGTCGTCATGGCTGAATAAAAAAAACAGGCATATACACATACCTTTTATATCTTCTATTTTTTCAGACATTGTTTTTTTTTGTCCTTATAATAATGTTACTCATGACATGCGACTATTTGTTTTGTTATGTTTGCTTTATTTTAGCTGTCAATATAGGAAACATGAGTGTTGATAGAAACTCCGAGCATGAGAGTCAAGAAGGTAATACTGTGGTGGAGCATGAAGCAAGACAGACTGCAGAGGCCACAACAGATGAAACCACTGAAGATCACGTGTTTGATTTAGACACTATGCAATGTTGTAGCAGCACAACACATTCTCTAGAAGAACTGTTTCATCATCTTTTCATGGTGAGTCGAATTTTGACATTGACTGTTATGACCCAGGAACATGGCCAAGCAAATTTTCAGATGCACAAAGGTGTTTTGTTACTAGCATGAGGACAGAAGCAACACATGAACCTGACATCAGTAATAGTTTAAGAGATAGATGAAAACTCACAATAGATTATATTTTTAAACAGCTGTCAAATGGACAGAAAGTGCGCCGGTCTTGGCTAGAATACAGCCGCTTAAAAAATGCTGTATACTGCATAATATGTAGAATCTTTTCAAATTCAGAACCAAAACGGTAATTTTTGTCAAAGGAGGAAGGTTTGACACAATGGAAAAATTAAGTGAGAGAATTCCAGAACATGAAAATTCTTTACACCATAAAATGTGTTTCTGTTCATGGAAAACACTTGAAGGCCTCATTAGGTAAGGGTGGCATTGATAGAGAACTTCAAGAGCAGAAAGTGAAGGAAGAAAACAACTGGAAGGAAGTTCTTCATGTAATTGTTGATATGATCATGTACTTAGCAAGACTAGGAAGTGCATTGCGAGGCTCACATAAAAGTCTTGATTTTTCAGACCCTAAGGGTATGTGTCCACGTTCAGGAAACGCTGTGTTTTTGACGCAGCTTTGAGCAGCATGCATAAAAAAACGCAGCGTCCAGATGTTACAGCATAGTGGAGGGGATTTCATGAAATCCTGTCTCCACTATGCAGTAAAAGACGCATGCGGCACACCCGAGAAAACTCACATGCGGAACGTCTTTTAAGAACGCAGCATGTCCTTACATTGCAGAAAAAAACTCAAGGATAACGCAGGCGACCTGCCAGTGACCTCAGGTGCAGATTTGGTCAGGATTTTACCTGCATAAAATCCTGACCAAATCCTGAAGCAATCCTGAACGTGGACACATACCCTAAGGGTATGTGTCCACGTTCAGGATTGCATCAGGATTTGGTCAGGATTTTCCATCAGTATTTGTAAGCCAAAACCAGGAGTGGGTGATAAATGCTTAAGTGGTGCATATGTTTCTATTATACTTTTCCTCTAAGGGTATGTGTCCACGTTCAGGATTGCATCAGGATTTGGTCAGTATTTTACATCAGTATTTGTAAGCCAAAACCAGGAGTGGAACAATTAGAGGAAAAGTATAATAGAAACATATGCATCACTTAAGCATTTATCACCCACTCCTGGTTTTGGCTTACAAATACTGATGGAAAATCCTGACCAAATCCTGATGCAATCCTGAACGTGGACACATACCCTAATTGTTCCACTCCTGGTTTTGGCTTACAAATACTGATGGAAAATCCTGACCAAATCCTGATGCAATCCTGAACGTGGACACATACCCTTAGGCTAAGTTCACACTTAGCAATTCTGCGCCTCCTGCCGCGGGTATATCGCATGCAGAATTAGCATGCATATACCCGCAGAAAACTAGCGTTTTGCAAGCATAATTAGCTTGCAGAATGCTAGAGTTTTCCAAGCGATCTGTAGCATCGCTTGGAAAACTGACTGGCAGGTTGGTCACACTTGTCAAACATAGTGTTTGACAAGTGTGACCAACTTTTTACTATAGATGCAGCTTATGCAGCATCTATAGTAAAAGATCGAATGTTTAAAAATAATAAAAAAAATAAAAAACATGGTTATACTCACCTGCAGACCTCAGCGGCGTCCGTTCCTATAGTTGGAGTGCAGTGAAGGGCCTGTGATGACGTCACTGTCTTGTGATTGGTCGCGTGAGTCACATGAGTGGTCACGCGACCAATCACAAGACAGTGATGTCATCACAGGTCCCGAACCACATCATCTATAGGAACGGAAGAGAGATCATGCACCGGAGAGGCGGGAACACTTCGGGGGCCATCAGAGGGTGAGTATAGGACTATTTTTTATTTTAATTCTTTATTTTTTACCAATTATATGGTGCCCAGTCCGTGGAGGAGAGTCTCCTCTCCTCCACCCTGGGTACCAACCGCACATGATCTGCTTACTTCCCGCATGGTGTGCACAGCCCCGTGCGGGAAGTAAGCAGATCAATGGACTCCTATGGGTGCAGAATCGCCGCGATTCCGCAATTTTAATGAACATGCTGCCTTTTTTTCTGGAATGCGATTCCGCTCAGGAAAAAAATGCAGCATGTGCACAAAAAATGCGGAATGCATTCTATTACATAGGATGCTTAATGTAAGCGTTTTTTTCGTGGTTTTATAGCGTTTTTATAGCGAAAAACCACGAAAAAAATGCGAAAAATATGCTACTTGTGCACACAGCCTTAAAGTGGTACATTTCTAAATGCAATTGAACTTGTTTCTCATTATAATGCCCCTCTGCGTGAACATTTGCAGTGCCATAAGAAAGGACAAGTGAGCTATTTCTCACCTAATATTCAAAATGAATTTTTAGACATCATAGCAGGCAAAATAAGGGAACACATACTTAATGATGTTGTGGAGGCAAAGTATTTTTCTGTGATGTTTGACTGCACACCAGACATAAGCCATTTGGAACAAATGTCTGAAGTCAGTAGATATGTCAAAATAACAACATATGGCCCTGAAATCGTAGAAAGCTTCATAGACTTTTTTACTGTGACTGAGAAGACTGGACTGGCTCTCACTGAAATTATTTTACAAAAAATAAAAAAAGATGGCTTAGATATTAAAAATTGCAGGGGTCAATCCTATGACAATGGGGCAAATATGGCTGGAAAGTACAAAGGGGTTAAAGGACGATTGCTTCAAGAAAATAACCTAGCGTATTTTGTACCCTGTGCCGCTCATTCCCTAAATCAGTGTAAATGCTGCTAGTGTGTCACGAGAAGCAGAGACTTACTTTAAAACAGTACAGTGTCTTTATTTGTTCTTTGTTGCCTCCACTTTTAGATGGGAAGTTTTACAGAAACATGTACCGGTTACCCGCAAGTCACTAAGCAAAACCAGGTGGTCAGCGAAACTAGAAGCGGTAAGACCCATTTATATGCATCTAATCAAAATCATTGATACTTTAAGTGATCTAAAAACCAATGTAGTAGCCAATATGGAGACAAAGGTTGAGGCTGCTTCTCTGATGCACAATATTAAAAAGTTTGAATTTGTTGCCATGTCTTGTTTTTGGAATAAAGTGCAAAGTCACATTGATCGCATCAACAAACTTTTACAAAATGAAAAAATCAGTATTGATATGTCTGCAAAGCATATTCATGGTCTCTTGACATTGTTAGGCCATGTGCACACGTTCAGGATTTTTCGCGTTTTTTCGCTATAAAAACGCGAAAAAAACGCTTACATATGCCTCCTATTATTTACAGGGTATTCCGCATTTTTTGTGCAAATGTTGCGATTTTTTCAGCGAAAAAATCGCATCGCGGAAAAAAAAGCAACATGTTCATTAAAAATGCGGAATTGCGGGGATTCCGCACACCTAGGAGTCCATTGATCTGCTTACTTCCCGCACGGGGCTGTGCACACCATGCGGGAAGTAAGCAGATTATGTGCGGTTGGTACCCAGGGTGGAGGAGAGGAGACTCTCCTCCACGGACTGGGCACCATATAATTGGTCAAAAAAAAAGAATTAAAATAAAAAATAGTCCTATACTCACCCTCTGATGGCCCCCGAAGTGTTCCCGCCTCTCCGATGCATGCTGTCTCTTCGGTTCCTACAGATAGTGTGGTTCAGAACCTGTGATGACGTCACTGTCTTGTGATTGGTCGCGTGACCGCTCATGTGACTCACGCGACCAATCACAAGCCGCGACGTCATCACAGGTCCTGAACCACACCGGCATCTATAGGAACGGACGCCGCTGAGGAGATCGTCTGGGTGAGTATAACCATTTTTTATTCTTTTTATTATTTTTAAACATTCTATCTTTTACTATAGATGCTGCATAAGCAGCATCTATAGTAACAAGTTGGTCACACTTGTCAAACAGTATGTTTGACAAGTGGGACCAACTTGTCAGTCAGTTTTCCAAGCGATGCTACAGATCGCTTGGAAAACTTTAGCATTCTGCAAGCTAATTACCCTTGCAGAATGCAAAAAAAAACGGAAAAAAAAAAATGCGGATTTCTTGCAGAAAATTTCCGGTTTTCTTCAGGAAATTTCTGCAAGAAATCCGGACGTGTGCACATACCCTTAAGGTACCTTCACACGAAGCGACGCTGCAGCGATAGCGACAACGATGACGATCGCTGCAGCGTCGCTGTTTGATCGCTGGAGAGCTGTCACGCAGACCGCTCTCCAGCGACCAACGATGCCGAGGTCCCCGGGTAACCAGGGTAAACATCGGGTTGCTAAGCGCAGGGCCGCGCTTAGTAACCCGATGTTTACCCTGGTTACCAGCGTAAAAGTAAAAAAAACAAACAGTACATGCTCACCTGCGCGTCCCCCAGCCTCTGCTTCCTGACACTGACTGACCTCCGGCCCTAAAGTGAAAGTGAAAGCACAGCGGTGACGTCACCGCTCTGCTGTTAGGGCCGGAGCTCAGTCAGTGTCAGGAAGCAGAGGCTGGGGGACGCGCAGGTGAGCATGTACTGTTTGTTTTTTTTACTTTTACGCTGGTAACCAGGGTAAACATCGGGTTACTAAGCGCGGCCCTGCGCTTGGTAACCCGATGTTTACCCTGGTTACCAGTGTAAAACATCGCTGGTATCGTTGCTTTTGCTTTCAAACACAACGATACACAGCGATCGGACGACCAAATAAAGTTCTGGACTTTATTCAGCGACCAGCGACATCACAGCAGGATCCTGATCGCTGCTGCGTGTCAAACGAAACGATATCGCTAGCCAGGACGCTGCAATGTCACGGATCGCTAGCGATGTCGTTTCGTGTGAAGGTACCTTTAGAGTCAACTAGAACAAGTAATGCAGCTGATGCAATCAGTGAAGCTAAAGAGATTGCAGAAAGGTGTGGCCTTGATCCGCACTTCAGACAGATAAGGAAGAGAAAGATTAATAAAATGTTTGATGAAGAATGTGAAGATGACAGTGCTCAGTTGTCACAGGAAGACAAATTTAAGATTTCTCTTTTAGAAATCAGTGACAAAATTATTTGTGAAATGAGAACCCGATTTGACACTATAGACAAGCTTTGCAATACATTCCGTTTTCTCTCTGGACCTCAGCTTCACTCATTATCAACAGAAAAACTCAAGGAGCATGCCATGAAATTAGCACAGATACTCGTATATCAGAAGGATCTTGATAAAGATTAAATTATTCCAGAAGTGGGGAGTTTTACATCATGCACTGAATTTAAACACGACTATGAAAACTGCCACACCTGAAGGTCTGCTTATCGAGATATACAAGAATGGACTACAAGATGCCTATCTCAATAAAGCCACAGCCACAGCTCTGAAAATCATCCTATCAGTATCGGTTGCTTCCAGTGAAAGAAGCTTTAGCAAGCTAAAGCTGCTGAAAACATATCTTTGGAGAGTCATGGGACAACAGCGGCTGACAAACCTAAGCATTATTTCCATAGAGCATGAGTTGGCTTCAAAACTTTCTTATGATGATATTATAAAATCTTTTGCACCAAAAAAGCTCGGAAAATAAAATTTTAGACAGTTCTAAACATGTGAAACATAGCAATTCATATTATACCACCAACAGCCTCACAGACCAGCAGTTTCAGTCATACCTGCTGACTAGCTTAATTTAGTATAAGTTATTGTTTTGTTTAAATACCATATATACATGCATAGTGTGTAATATACACATAGATAACATTTTATTGCTGATTAAGTTAAATAAAGCATTGTGGAAAAAACAGGAATGTACCTTGGCTTGGTGAGTTGAGTTTCAATAGAGTTAAGGTTCAAATGGGGGAGGAACGCCAAACTGATCCTTTGCCCCGGATGCAGGAAAGGCTAGATACACCTCCGCCTGAAGTGAGTACTGGAGCTTCCTGTTTATGTCTATCCTGACTCTCTCCTGGCGTCCACACCAACAAAAGCTGTTTGTTTTTTCTGTTTGCTCCGCACAGCTGCACTCTTTCTGCCCCCTCTACCCTTTCTGCCTTCTAGTTGTTGATATTGCTTTACCTTTCCCCACTGCTCAGCTGTGATGGTGACTAGAGTGCCCCCATCTTCTTCATGGCACTTGCTGCCCGAAATCCTATCTTATTTCTGTGTGTGTATAAGGTGTGTACACAAATCATAATATGTACACTATCTAGAGAAGTACAGTGTGTATGTCTGCAATGCATTTATGTCAATAAGTGATTGTATGTATACATGTGACATTTTTAGTTTATAGTCAGACATTAAAAAACGCCGCAACAAAACACATGTACCTTTTAAAAAGATACCTGGCATTTTTATATGCAGAATGAACAATGAATATATTTATAATGTCATTTATCACAAAAATATAACAGTAAAAAAAAAATGCTATCTCTCCAGTTTGCATTGGGTGCTCTAAAACAGTGATCAAAAGGAAAGAAAAGGAAAAATTTCCTATTGTTGCTGGGTACCGGCTGGCAGATCTTGGGGAGCAATAACAGCAATCACATAATCAGACAGCAGAAAATCCGGCCCTGATCATGTTCTCCGGGGTCTCGGGTACCCCTGGTAGCCGAGACCCTGGAGATTTTATGACTCTGGGGGGAGCTACAGCCTTATCCCTGATCGCCATTTTAAAACGGCGATGAGGAAATAAGTACACTTAGCTTAATGAGTATCGGCTGTTGCTAAAGGTTTAAGCTAAGGCTACGATCATGCAATCAGTATTGGTCAGTATTCTACCCCAGTATTTGTAAGCCAAAACCAGGAGAGGAACAGTCAGGCTGCCGTCACACGGTCAGTATTTGGTCAGTATTTTACATCAGTATTTGTAAGCCAAAACCAGGAGTGGGAGATAAATGCAGAAGTGGTGCATATGTTTCTATTATACTTTTCCTCTATGTGTTCCACTCCTGGTTTTGGCTTACACATACTGATGTAAAATACTGACCAAATACTGCTAGTGTGACGGCAGCCTCAGAGGGAAAGTAAAAGGCCGGGGTCATATTTGCGAGTGCAATGCAAGAGATTCGCACGAGTGTGCGGCTGCATAGAAATACAATGCCGGGTATTGAGGTGAGAGACTCGTGCGAGTCTCTTGCATTGCACTCAGAAGTGTGACCCCAGCCTAAGGCTAAGTTCACACTGGGCGTTTTTGCTGTGTTTTAGGGCTGTCCCACACATCCAGATAATTCCGGTACCGGAAAAAATCGGTACCGGAGTTATCCGTGTCCGTGTGCCCGTGAGCTCACGTAGGCCATACGTGCAGCACACGTGTGCCGCCCGTGTGCCGAGTGGGTACCACACAGAGCGTGCAGGAGACAGCGCTAAAGTTTAGCGCTGTCCCCTGCATCGTGCTGAAGCCGCGATTCATATCTTCTGTGCAGCAGCGTTTGCTGCACAGAAGATATGAACAATAGTGTTTAAATGAAAGATCTGTGTGTCCGACTCCCCCCCCAACCCCCTGTGCGCCCCCCCGCTGTCCTGAAAATACTCACCCGCTCCCTCGTTGGCTGTCAGTGCTTCCTGGTCTGGCCGCGGCTTCCACTGTATGCGGTCACGTGGGGCCGCTCATTTACACTCATGAATAGGCGGCTCCACCCCTATGGGAGGTGGAGCCACATATTCATGACTGTAATCGGCGGCCCCACGTGACCGCATACAGTGGAAGCCGCAACCAGACCAGGAAGCACCGACAGCCAACGAGGGAGCGGGTGAGTATTTTCAGGACAGCGGGGAGCGCACAGGGGGTGGGGGAGCGCCGGACACATAGATCTTTCTTTTAAACACTATTATTCATATCTTCTCTGCAGCAAACGCTGCTGCAGAGAAGATATGAATCGCAGCTTCAGCACCATGTGGGGGGGACAGCGCTTACTGTAGCGCTGTCTCCTGCACGCACACGGACTGCAGACAGAGAACGTCCGTGTGCGGTCCGTGTTTTACACGGACCCATCGACTTTAATGGGTCCGTGTAATACGTGCGTTCCCACGAACACTGACATGTCTCCGTGTTTGGCACACGGAGACACGGTCCGCAAAAAATCAATGACATCTGAACAGATGCATTGATTTTAATGGGTCTACGTGTGTCAGTGTCTCCGGTACGTGAGGAAACTGTCACCTCACGTACTGGAGACACTGACGTGTGAAACCGGCCTTAATGCGTTTTTTAAACTAATTTTCACCTGTGTTTTACAGTACCAGCAAAGCCTATGAAATTTTAGAGATCTCATGCACAAACATTGGTTTTTTTTTTATCACTGTTTTGTGCTTTGCATGGTTTTTTGGATGTAGAGCATATCACTCTTTTCAGCGTTTTTTTTTTTTTTCACCCATTGAATTGAATGGAAAAAAATGAATGAAAAAAATGCACCAAAAATGCATTGGAACCTGCCAAGCACTCAGGTTTTGCTGCAGAAACTGATGTAAAATACTGATAAGCTGTGTGCACACGTTGCGGATTTCCTGCTGATCCGCAGCGTTTTTTCCATGCAGAAATGCTGCAGAACCGCAAGTGATTTACAATACAATGTAAATCAATGGGAAAATAAAAGTGCTCTGCTAATGGTGTGGAAAAATCCGCACGGAATCCGCAGCGGATTAAAAAAAGGCCATGTCAGTTCTTTGTGCATTTCTGCACCCATTCCATTATAGAAATGCGCAGGGCTAAAAATGCATAAAATCCGCAAGAAAAACGCGCAGATTTTGACCTGTGTTTTCTGCCAAGAGATGCAGAATGCGCACAGAAAATTCCAGAGGCAAATCTGCAATATGTGCACATAGCCATAGTGTGACCATAGCCTTAAAGAAATGGATCTGTTAAAAATAGACAAAAATGGTGATGGAGAGAACCAATTAAATACAGTAATCAGGTCTTTGTTGTTTCCGTTAGTGTCCATTTTTTGAGCAGAAAAAAAATGTGCAGCATGTTTTACCTGTACTAGTGAATATGATGAAACTTACTACTGAGCCTCCTAACACATACTGCAACACAAAGGTGAACCTAGCCTGGGTATTGAAATTTAGAGTGGGCCCCTGGAGTCAGTTCCACTAGTGGGCCCTAGCCACCCCAGTCCGACACTGCAGGGCATTATTACTTTCTAGGTTTCTAGTAGGCAAAATGTGGGCACTGTTTTCTAGGGAACTTGCACCCAGCATTACTATATTACAGAGGGTTGCTTTAGAATTTAGAGGGCACAGAGAACCACACAGCAGGTGCAGTAATAGGGACACATACAGCAGCTCGGCTCAGCAATGGGGTATCAGCAGGATAAGGAGTTTGTGCAGGTTGGGAATAGATGGTGATGGCTGAAATATGAGAAGTGAAATGTGTCTTTGTTGTAATCTCTGCAGCTAAGTCCTGGCTGGAGAAGTTGTCATGTCGGTCTGGGCCAGATGGAAAAGATAGGGAAAGTGAACAATTCCATCAGAAAAAATGTCAGCTGTAAGTCACCATGTGCAGTAATTACTTATATGTTCTGTAATACTGGTATTTACCACTGACCATATGGCGGTAATATCAGTGTTGGTTTTTGTACAGAGAATATTTTCAGCAACAGTGCGGTTATCTGCTGAGGTTCTCCTACATCCACTATTAGGGTGCGTAATCAAATTGTAATTAAGGTTACCTTGGTTAGGGGCTGTAAGATGGCCGCTGGACAAGTCCTTGAGGGGAGATATGCGTCATTGCGGCTATTAGCTGCGGTGATGTGAGCTTGGAAGTATGCTCCAGCACGTATACCACTGAGAGGATTGTTTGGGCCGCTCCAGGGCTGAATTTTTTACGAGCAGTCATAAGAGATGGGTGGGAATGACCGCTCACATATCCCAACCCCAGGGTGTGGTTTGGTTAATAAAATGGAGACCAATTGCCTCATTCAGTGTCTGTGGCTGGAGGTGTGGAGACCTCCATTGTATGTGTGCTAAAGACGCTGACCTGTACGGGCAGACCCGCTGTACTATATGGACTGATTATTTTTCTGTTCATTACTTCTTTGTACCGGTGTAGGCTGTTCATTTGTTTTCCTAACCAGAGCAGTTTATGCGGTTTGAATAAACTTGCCTGGACATTTCAGTGACACCGCTTCCTGTGCCTGCCTCAACTGCAGCTGAGTGAGTAGAGATTCCTACAATTGGTGCTATACGTGCGGTCAGCGTTCCCAGCAAAGCCATGAGACTGCTACAGGAAAGGCTGCTTGTCCTGGGTTAAGTCTGTCGCAAGACAGCAAGCATCACCAGTCAAGATGGAGGACCTGCTGAAACACCTGTTCCAGTCGCAGCAGCAACAGCAAGAGACAAACAGGCTGTTATTACATCAGATCCAGTTGTCCCATGACCACTGAGCCAGTGGACTGCAGCACAGGTCAGTGCTGCTCGTATTTTGCCTATCAAGCCTGCAGTGCTGTTCCCCAACCGGGGTACAAGTGATTGGTTTACTGGACTCGGGAAGTTTGGTTACCCTAGTGAGGGCCACAATTCCACATTGGCCGATTCCTGGAAAGAGGATGGGCATCCGCTGTATCCATGGTGATGCAAATGACTACCCTGTGGCCCAGGAGTTCATAAACACAAACTGTGTCACCGAGTCTCATGAGGTTGGCATAGTCAAGAACCTACTGCACCCCAATATAATAGGGTGGGACTTTGTGTTATTTTGAGTCTTGTAGGGAAATGGGAGGACATCTGGTTACCCGGCCAACAGCCAGATCACTCCTAAAACCTCATCACAGGCTGCATATGACAGCTTTCCGTTGTGTGTTCTTGTTGGCAATGAGGATGAGGCAGCATCCACTGAGGCCAATGTCCCTGAGCTGGAGGTGTCCAGGGGAAACTTTGTGACTTTCCAACTCAGGGACTTAACTCTAAAAGGGGCCTTTGATAATGTACTGGTACTTAATGGTGTTGCTCAATAGGCGGGGGCTGACACTCAATACTCATATTTTGCAATGAATGGGGAGATGATATATCGCATCACCAAGTTGAGAGGGGAGATAATTGAGCAGTTACTGGTGCCAGGGCCATACAGATGCGTAGTATTAGACATGGCACATACACGTGTTAGGTAGTCACCTGGGCATAGAGAAAACCCAGGAATGGATCCTCCAGAAGTTCTACTGGCCCGGTTGTCACCGTGATATTGTGAATTTCTGTAGGTCCTATCCCACCTGCCAGCTGACATTCCCAGTGGCCCATTTTCTTAGCCCCTTGGTGCAGTTGCCCATTATTGAGGTACTGTTTGATTGCATAGCCATGGATCTAGTAGGACCCCTGGTCAAGTCTGCCAGAGGACATCAGTATATCCTGGTGATACTGAGCTATTCGACATGATACCTGGAGGCCATTCTACTACGTAAACTCCTCTGCCAAGTGTATCGCCTGTGTATCGCAGGCCTCTACTGGGTTCTCCCCTGTTGAACTGTTGTATGGCCGACACCCTCTCATAATCCTCAACATAGCAAAGAGACATGGGAGGCGGAATCTACACCATACTGTAGTGTAATTGAGCATGTGGCCCAGATGCAAGAGAGGATGGCGAAGGTGATGCCCCTCATGAGAGAACATCTCCTTAAAACACATGAGATGCAGTTGAGGGTCTACAATAGGTTGACAAGGGTGAGACACTTCAACCCTGGCGATTGAATACTGATGCTGGTACCCACGGTGGAAACCAAATTCCTGGCCAAGTGGCAGGGTCCCTATGAAGTAGTGGAGAAAGTTTTGGAGGTCAACTACAAAATCCACCAACCGGGGAGGCAGAAGCCCTGCCAGGTGTAACACATGAACCTAATCAACCAGTGGCAGGACAGAGAACTTGAGGAAGCCCCTTGCCTGCTGGCTGGCCGAGAGTTGCTGCAAAGGAACAGAGACCTGTTTTCAGAACTTCCGGGGTGTACGAAGGTTATAAAGCATGAGATCCTGACGGAGCCTCAGGTCCGAGCCATCTTGAAGCAATATTGGATTCCGGAAGCTCATCAAGAGGTAATCTCGAGGGAAGTAACGTGGATGCTGAGCCTGGGAGTTATCGAGGAGTCCAAGAGAGACTGTACCAGTCCAATAGTCTTGGTGCCAAAGCGAGGTGGCGAATGGCGATTTTGCAATAACTATAGGAAGCTGAACGAAGTCTCTAAGTGCGATGCTTACCCAATGCCCAGGGTCAATGAACTAATTTAGAGACTAGGGACGGCTCGGTACATTACTACCCTTAACCTCAGAAAACGGTATTGGCAAATTCCTATGTCCCAAGATGCCAAGGAGAAGACTGCCTTTTCAATGCCAGATGGGTGCTTCCATTACACAAGAATGTAATTTGGGTTACAATGCGCACCAGCTACATTCCAGAGAGCCATGGACCAGATCCTGGCCTCACACAAAAGGTACGCAGTAGCCTACCTGGACAACATTGTAATCTTCAGCCAGGATGGGGGAAGCCATCTGAGCAAAGTCCAGGCCATATTTGATGCTCTATGGAAGGCATGGTTTTCTATAAACCTAAAAAAATTGCCTTAGCCCAAGAATGAAGCCTCCGCCATTAGGCTACGTTCACATTTGCGTTGTGCGCCGCAGCGTCGGCGCCGCAGCGCACAACGCAAACAAAAACGCGGCAAAACGCACGCTAAAACGCTGCGTTTTGCGCCGCATGCGTCCTTTTTGACCGAAAGTTGGACGCAAAAAAAATGCAACTTGAAGCGTTTCTTGCGTCCAACGCTTGCGGCCATGCGGCGCAAAACGCAGCACAACGCATGTCCATGCGCCCCCATGTTAAATATAGGGGCGCATGACGCATGCGGCGCCGCTGCGGCGCCCGACGCTGCGGCGCTGACCGCAAATGTGAACGTAGCCTATCTATGTTGTGGCAGGGGTGAAATGAAGCCCCAGATAAAAAAGTTGAGGCGATCCAGGGCTGGCCACAACCCCTCTCAAAAAAGCAGGTGAGGGTGATCTTGGGCATTGTAGGCTATTACCACCAGTTTATTCCAAACTTTGCTAAGGTGCTGCCTCTCTGACAGATCTCCTTAAAGGGATGAAGTTGGCTATGGCGAAGTGTTCTCCAGAAGCTGAGATGGTCTTCCAGGAACTGAAGATGGCCATGTGCAAACAGCTGGTGTTGGTAGCACCCGACTTCTCCAAGGAGTTTGTGGTCCAGATGCATGCATCGGCTGTAGGGCTGGGTGCTGTCTTGTCCAAAGAGGTGAATGGAGAAGAAGAGCACCCCATAATGTATCTTGGCAGAAGGTTGTCATCCTGCGAAAAAACTACTGCATAGTGGATAAGGAATATTTAGCCATCAAATGGGCATTGGACTCTGTGAGGTACTACCTCTTAGGCAGGAAGTTGAGACTGGTGTCAGACCATGCCCCATATCTCCCAACCGTCCCGGATCCCGCGGGACTGTCCTGATTTTGACAGTCAGCCCCGGGATCCCGGGAGGGACATTAGTTGTCCCGCACTACGTGCCTAGGGCGGGGACAATGCAGGGGGTGGCACCTGAGTAACTTAGGTTTGTGGCTGTTTTTTTTTTTTTATTTTTATAAAAGCTGCCTCCTGACCGCCCGCGCGCCCCCCCCCCACACACCCCCCGCCCCCTGTGCGGCGCTGCCACGCTGAGGGAGAGAGCCAGCAGCAATCAAGAAGAAAGGTCAGCGACTCACTACCTCTGGCTGTGTGTGCACGGAGCTCCGGCTTCTCCTGCTCTTATCTGCTATCCCGGCAGAGAAGGAGAGATGGGGGAGGTGCAGGGATAGTGCAGAGCTGTGAGCATGAGACTGAAGACTTCAGCAGAGAGCTGCACATGGACATCAGCCGCCCCTGCATCACAGAGGAGATTGTGTGTGTGTGATGTGTGTGATGCTGCATGTGTGTGTGTGTGTGATGGCTGCGTGTGTGTGTGTGATGGCTGTGTGTGTGTGATGGCTGTGTGTGTGTGTGTGTGATGGCTGTGTGTGTGTGATGACTGCGTGTGTGTGTTATGGCTGCGTGTGTGTGTGATGGCTGTGTGTGTGTGATGGCTGTGTGTGCGTGTGTGTGATGGCTGCGTGTGATGTGTGTGATGCTGCGTGTGTGTGTGTGATGGCTGCATGTGTGTGTGTGATGGCTGTGTGTGTGTGATGGCTGTGTGTGTGTGTGTGTTATGGCTGCGTGTGTGTGTGATGGCTGTGTGTGTGTGATGGCTGCATGTGTGTGTGTGTGATGGCTGCGTGTGTGTGTTTGATGGCTGTGTGTGTGTGTGTGATGGCTGCGTGTGTGTGTGTGATGGCTGCGTGTGTGTGTGTGATGGCTGCATGTGTGTGTGTGATGGCTGTGTGTGTGTGTTATGGCTGCGTGTGTGTGTTATGGCTGCGTGTGTGTGTGTGTGTGTGATGGCTGCGTGTGTGTGTGTGATGGCTGCGTGTGTGTGTGTGATGGCTGTGTGTGTGTGATGGCTGCGTGTGTGTGTGTTATGGCTGCGTGTGTGTGTGATGGCTGTGTGTGTGATGGCTGCGTGTGTGTGTGTGATGGCTGCGTGTGTGTGTGTGATGGCTGCGTGTGTGTGTGATGGCTGTGTGTGTGTGATGGCTGTGTGTGTGTGTTATGGCTGCGTGTGTGTGTGATGGCTGTGTGTGTGTGTGATGGCTGCGTGTGTGTGTGTGTGTGTGTGTGTGTGTGTGTGATGGCTGCGTGTGTGTGTGTGATGGCTGCGTGTGTGTGTGTGATGGCTGTGTGTGTGATGGCTGTGTGTGTGTGTTATGGCTGCATGTGTGTGTGATGGCTGTGTGTGTGTGATGGCTGCGTGCGTGTGTGTGTGATGGCTGTGTGTGTGTGTGTGATGGCTGCGTGTGTGTGTGATGGCTGTGTGTGTGTGTTATGGCTGCGTGTGTGTGTTATGGCTGCGTGTGTGTGTGATGGCTGCGTGTGTGTGTGATGGCTGTGTGTGTGTGATGGCTGCATGTGTGTGTGATGGCTGTGTGTGTGTGATGGCTGCATGTGTGTGTGTGTGATGGCTGCGTGTGATGTGTGTGATGCTGCATGTGTGTGTGTGTGATGGCTGCGTGTGTGTGTGATGGCTGTGTGTGTGTGATGGCTGTGTGTGTGTTATGGCTGCGTGTGTGTGTGATGGCTGTGTGTGTGTGATGGCTGCGTGTGTGTGTGTGATGGCTGCGTGTGTGTGTGATGGCTGCGTGTGTGTGTGATGGCTGCGTGTGTGTGTGATGGCTGCGTGTGTGTGTGTTGGCTGCGTGTGTGTGTGATGGCTGCGTGTGTGTGTGATGGCTGCGTGTGTGTGATGGCTGCGTGTGTGTGTGTGTGATGGCTGCGTGTGTGTGTGTGATGGCTGCGTGTGTGTGTGATGGCTGCGTGTGTGTGTGTGTGATGGCTGCGTGTGTGATGCATTTGTGTCAAAGCTGCATGTGTTTGTGAGCTGCGTTTGTGATGCTGCATGTGTGAGCTGCATGCGTGTGTGAGCTGCGTGCGTGTGTGAGCGTGTGTGTGAGCTGCGTGCCTGTGTGTGAGCTGCGTGCCTGTATGTCATTATACAGTATGGAGCATCATGTGTGGTCATTATACAATATGGAGCATCATGTCCGGTCATTATACAGTATGGAGTATCATGTGCGGTCATTATACAGTATGGAGCATCATGTGCAGTCATTAGACAGTATGGAGCATCATGTGCGGTCATTAGACAGTATGGAGCATCATGTGTGGTCATTATACAGTATGGAGCATCATGTGCAGTCATTAGACAGTATGGAGCATCATGTGCAGTCATTAGACAGTATGGAGCATCATGTGCGGTCATTATACAGTATGGAGCATCATGTGCGGCCATTATACAGTATGGAGCATCATGTGCGGTCATTATACAGTCTGGAGCATCATGTGCGGTCATTATACAGTCTGGAGCATCATGTGCGGTCATTATACAGTATGGAGCATCATGTGCGGTCATTATACAGTCTGGAGCATCATGTGCGGTCATTATACAGTATGGAGCATCATGTGCGGTCATTATACAGTATGGAGCATCATGTGCGGTCATACAGTATGGAGCATCATGTGTGTTCATTATACAGTATGGAGCATCATGTGCGGTCATTATACAGTATGGAGCATCATGTGCGGTCATTATACAGTATGGAGCATCATGTGCGGCCATTATACAGTATGGAGCATCATGTGTGGTCATTATACAGTATGGAGCATCATGTGCGGTCATTATACAGTATGGAGCATCATGTGCGGTCATACAGTATGGAGCCTCATGTGTGTTCATTATATATTATGGAGCGTCATGTGTGGTCATCGTACAGTATGGAGCATCATGTGTGGCCATTATACAGTATGGGGCACTGTGTGGCCATATTTTTTTGTTTATAATTATTGTATATGAAACAGTGTGATCGGCAGTGCTAAATGGGTGTGGTTGGGATGTGGATATGGGTGTGACTAATTATGAATGGGTGTGGTCAGAGGCGTGGCCTAAAATTTGCCGCGGCGCGCAAAGCGCGCCGCAAACTTTGTCCCTCTTTCCCATCTTCAAAAGTTGGGAGGTATGCATGCCCCACTGAAGTGGATGAGGGAGTAAAAAGGGAACAATGCTGGAGTCACCAGGTGGTGCCTAGCACTTGAGGATTTCAACTTCCATGTGGAGCATAGGTCAGGAAAATTGCATGGCAATAATGATGCTCTGTTTTGTATTTTGGTCTTCAAAAATGGAAGAGTGGCCTGTGCCTGCATGCCATGCTTTGGAGATTTTGTCATGCCCGCAGCCAGCGTTCTCTCAGAATGTGTCTTCAGAGCTGCTAGTGGCATCCTGATGGATAAGTGGATTCGGCTGTCCCCTGAGAGTGTAAACTGAAGAAGTCATGGATCTCCAATGACATTTGCACCCCAGTCGCAAGACTGAGCACGACTTGATCTTGCTTTATTGCAGTGTGTGCCATCTTTGTGGTGTCTTCTGAGCATGCTGTTGCTACACTGCTGCTGATGTTACAAACAATTTTTTGAAATCTGGAGACTCCAAGTTGGGGGTCCATCTGGTGGGTTGCCTGTAGCAGAAGGTGTGTCAGAGGCCTATTATACTGTTTCTACGCTGAAAATCAATGCCACTTTAGTGGTGCGTGGCCAATGGTGTATCCAGGGGGGGCAGCCGGGGCATGTGCCCCGGGCGCAGCCGACAAGGGGGCGCCAGCGGGCTGCCTGATGATGCGGTGGTCCAAGGAGGCTCCTCGTCCTGTACTGAGCGGTCACATGGTAACGCTCATTACAGTAATGAATATGCGGCTCCACCTCCCATAAGATGCTCTATACAGACACTTGCCCCATATAGTGCTGCACAAACGTTATGGCCCCATAAGATGCCCCATAAGATGCCCCATACAGACATTTGCCCCATTTGATGTTGCTGCGATAAAAAAAAAAAAAAAAATCACATACTCACCTTTCCGTCGTTCAGGCCCCCGGCAATTTCAATATTCACCTATAGGGGTGGAGCCGCATATTCATTACTGTAATGAGCGGTAACGGTGACCGCTCAGTACAGGAAGAAGCTGCCGGCGCCGGGGAAGCAGGGACTGCACCGCGCCAGGAGCAGGTGAGTATAACGGGGAGGGGAGCGCTGTGCAATATTCACCTGCTCCTCGTTCCAGCGCCGCTCCGTCTTCAGCAGTGATGCTGAGGTCAGAGGGCACGGTGACATAGTTAGTGCGCACCCTCTGCCTGAACGTCAGTGAAGATGGAGCAGCAGCTGGAACGAGGAGCAGGTCAATATCGCGCTGCGCTCCCCTCCCAGTTATACTCGCCTGCTCCTGGTGCGGCGCAGTATGGGGCCATAACGTTTGTGCAGCACTATATGGGGCAAGTGTCTGTATAGAGCATCTTATGGGGCCATAACGTTTGTGCAGCACTATAATGGGGCAAGTGTCGGTATAGAGCATCTTATGGGGCCATAACGTTTGTGCAGCACTATATGGGGCAAGTGTCTGTATGGAGCATCTTATGGGGCCATAATGTTTGTGCAGCACTATATGGGGCAAGTGTCTGTATGGAGCATCTTATGGGGCCATAATGTTTGTGCAGCACTATATGGGGCAAGTGTCTGTATGGAGCATCTTATGGGGCCATAACGTTTGTGCAGCACTATATGGGGCAAGTGTCTGTATGGAGCATCTTATGGGGCCATAACGTTTGTGCAGCACTATATGGGGCAAGTGTCTGTATGGAGCATCTTATGGGGCCATAACGTTTGTGCAGCACTATATGGGGCAAGTGTCTGTATGGAGCATCTTATGGGGCCATAACGTTTGTGCAGCACTATATGGGGCAAGTGTCTGTATGGAGCATCTTATGGGGCCATAACGTTTGTGCAGCACTATATGGGGCAAGTGTCTGTATGGAGCATCTTATGGGGCCATAACTTTTGTGCAGCACTATATGGGGCAAGTGTCTGTATAGAGCATCTTATGGGGCCATAATGTTTGTGCAGCACTATTTGGGGCAAGTGTCAGTATGGAGCATCTTATGGGGCCATAACGTTTGTACAGCACTATATGGGGCAAGAGTCTGTATAGAGCATCTTCTGGAGCCATAACGTTTGTGCAGCACTATATGGGGCAAGTGTCTGTATGGAGCATCTTATGGGGCCATAACGTTTGTGCAGCACTATATGGGGCAAGTGTCTGTATAGAGCATCTTATGGGGCCATAATGTTTATGCAGCAATATTTGGGGCAAGTGTCAGTATGGAGCATCTTATGGGGGCATAACGTTTGTACAGCACTATATGGGACAAGTGTCTGTATAGAGCATCTTCTGGAGCCATAACGTTTGTTCAGCACTGTAATGGGGCAAGTGTCTGTATAGAGCATCTTATGGGGCCATAACGTTTGTGCAGCACTATAACGGGGCAAGTGTCTGTATGGAGCATCTTATGGGGCCATAACGTTTGTGCAGCACTATATGGGGCAAGTGTCTGTATGGAGTATCTTATGGGGCCATAATTAACGTTTGTGCAGCACTATATGGGGCAAATATCGTTATGGAGCATCTTATGGGGCCATAATAAACGTTTCTGCAGCACTATATTGGGCAAATGTGTCTACGGAGCATCTTATGGGGCCATTATTGACCTTTATGCAGGATTATATGGGGCTCCTGATTCAATATGGATATTCAAAAACACTTAACCTACTGATGTCTCAATTAATTTTACTTTTATTGGTATCTATGTTAACATTATGGGGATTCAGGAATGTACCTTGGCTTGGTCATACAGTTTCAATAAAGTTAAGGTTCAAATGGGGGAGGTTTGGGGGGCGCCAAACTGATCCTTTGCCCCGGGTGCAGGAAAGGCTAGATACACCTCTGTGCATGGCAATTATTTTTTCAAATGTGGAGACTCCAAGTTGGGTCTTCATCTGGTGGGTTGCCTTTGTAAGTAGAGCTCCCAAACATGCAGGCCTGCACTTACTTTCTGTCAAATACCTCTGTCACTTTCCTTACATTTTGCTACCAATACTACTGTATGAAACTGATGTTTGTTCCATCTGAGTGTCGCCGGAATACAAAAAATAAAAAATTGGAGTTGTTGAGGTATTAGGTCTCCCAGATAAGAAGGCTTACACAGCTCCCTTAACCACCAGGTCCTCATTGAAACTTCAATTACATGCTGTAAATGCTGGGTGACCCCGATACCTTATGCATGGCCCATGGCCGACTGCTGCTTTGCCATTTGCCAATTTCTACTATGGGTTGATTGATGCCACTTTTCTTGGTGTCTGCCTCTAATTTTAGCTGTTTGGGAAGCTGTTTGCCACCCCTTGAGGTGTGCATATGTTTGTTTTGGCCTCTCATTGAATCTAATGCTGATGTATTCATTCGGCGAACCATTCAGCGAACATGTTCGGCAAACGTCTAAACGTTCGGCGACTCAAACCGAACTTTGAAAGCTTCACTCATCTCTAGTGGTAATATGTGGTCTGGTCATGGTGTGATGATATTTGTCCCTTGTATGTTGTATTAGTCTTTCGCAACAGTGGGAAAATTAACTACTTGATACACTGCCGATTTTGCATGTTTTCCCAGCTACAAAAAAAAGAGAGGTCTGTAATTTTAATCGCAGGTACACTTCAAGTGCGAGAGACAGAATCTAAAAATAAAAAACAGAAAAATCAGACTGTATGATTTTTTAAATAATAACATTGTATTTAGTTGAATTAAATATGAATTTGATCACCTCCAAATCAGCAAAAATTCTGGCTCTCACAGACCTGTTAGTTTTTCTTTAAGAAACACACCTACTTTACACTCATTACCTGTATTAATCGCACCTATTTGAACTTGTTACCTGTATAAAAAACGCCTGGCTACACACTCAATCACACTAAACTCTCCACCATGGCCAAGACCAAATAGGTGTCTAAGGACACCAGGGACAAAACGGTAGACCTGCACAAGGCTGGGATGGGCTACAGGACAGTAGGCAAGAAGCTTGGTGAGAAGACAACAACTGTTGGCATAATCAGCGTCGGACTGGAGACCTTGGGCCCACCAGAGAAAATCATTCTTGGGGCCCATTATGTAGCTACATAGAAATAAATACAAGACCACCAATTGTGCGGTAAAACACGCTAATATCAGGGTATAATATAAGGTAGTACACATCTTAATTATGTATCAGGGCTTGGGGTAGTCCCATCATAGAATTTAATGTATCCCCCTCACATAATATAATGCAGCCCCCCTCATAGAATCTAATGTAGCCCCCTCATAGAATATAATGCAACCAGCCTCATAGAGTATAATGCAACCCCCTCATAAGGTAGAATGCGGCCCCCCATAGAATATAATGTAGCCCCCTCATAGGGTATAATGCAGCCCCCTTCATATAGTATAATACAGCCCCCCAGAATATAATGTAGCCCCCTCAGAGTATAATGCAGCCCCCTTCATAGGGTATCATACTGCCCCCATAGGGAATAATGCTGCCCCCTCATAGGGAATAATACTGCCCCCCTCATATGGAATAATGCTGTCCCCCTCATAGGGAATAATGCTGCCCCCATAGGGTATAATGCTGCCCCCCTTGTAGGGTATAATGCTGCCCACCTCATAGGGTATAATGCTGCCCCAGACTCACTGATATATATATATATATATATATAATCAAGTAAAAAATGAAGGCAGCACTGCAATTCTTAAAAGTGTAGAAAACTTGTGAAGTTTATTTCAGCCCCACATCTCATACGACGTTTCGGCTCACACTGAGCCTTTCTCAAGCAGTGGGTGGTAACAATTCATGTGCTTATATACAGACCACAATCATTTTACATTTCTCAATAGCCATATCTGTGTTTACAGTGATTATTATATAATTATCTCATATTTCAACAAATGCTCCATATGTGTCCCTTCCATATCTAAAGTGCACAATTAAGCGTAAGAGGAGAGGAGGGAAGCGGCATCTCCGGGAACAAAAGAAAGCCGGAGAAGAACAGACTACAGCCTCAGAGACAAGCAACCAACAAGAAACGGGATCAGACCTTGTAATTAATATTTCTGATAAGGTACTTTCTCCAGCACAGGTCTCTATCCTAAGTAAAGGTCTATCTTTTTCTCCATGCTCACATACTAACTGGTTCAATCTACAAATGGATTTGGATAGATTTTTTAGATCCATTAAACTAAAGGAATGGTTCCAAGACAAAAATATAGGAAATGTTGAAGGGAACAGTGAGTTTAATTCTAGATCTATGGGGCTTAAAAAGCATAGTGAGTATACACCGCCTACAAATTCTGCTGTTATTAATGCATGTGAAAAAGTGGTAAGAGGGGAAATTGAGGAATTGAGGAATGGGGCTATAAGAGAATTCAAATACCCAAATATTACAGTGGAGGAGTCCAAGGCATTGAAGGAACTTGTCCATGATGACGACCTCATCATTAAACCCGCGGATAAGGGTGGTGCGGTCGTCATCATGGACAAACATAAATACATTGCAGAAATTAACAGTCAATTGGGGGATGAAAAAGTATACCAGAAATTAGAGGTTGACCCTAAATTTAATATCATGGCTGAAATAAAAAAAATCCTTAGAAGAAGCAGTGAAAAAGAATATCATTGATCAAGAACTTATGGACTATTTATATATAGAATTCCCAAGAACACCTGTATTATATACAACCCCAAAAATTCATAAATCTTTGGTAGACCCCCCTGGACGACCCATAGTGTCAGGGGTGGATTCAGTGTTCAGCAGGATGGGAACATTCTTAGATAGAATCCTCAACCCAATCGCCAAAAAAAGTAGATCCTATATCCAAGATACAACAGACTTCCTGAACAAATTGGAAGATGTAAAATTAGAGGGAGAGGTGATCTTAGCATCATATGATGTAATCTCACTCTATACATCAATTGAACACCAATTTGGATTAAAAGCAATTGAAAAAAAGCTAAATATGATTGAAGTATCTGTGGAAGGGAAAGAATTTATAATAAAATTATTGGAGATCATTTTGAGGCGGAGTTACTTTTTGTTTGGTGATACGTTTTTTTCACAACAACGCGGTACAGCAATGGGGGCCAGTATGGCCCCTGCGTACGCCAATCTGGTAATGAGTGTCCTGGAGGAGGACCTCGTCTATGTGTCCCACCACTTCCGGCATGTGCTGGTGTGGTGGCGATACATAGACGATGTGTTCCTCCTGTGGACAGGGACAGACAAAGAACTTGAGAATTTTCATAAATACTTAAATGAGATAAATGAAACCATCAAATTTACGCTGGTTTCCTCAAGGTCCAGTATACAGTTCCTAGATGTCTTGGTGAAACAGGAAAATGGGGAACTTATGACAACATTATTTGTTAAAAAAACTGACAAGAATAACCTCCTAACATTTGATAGCCAACATCCCCGCAGTATGGTGAGGTCAATACCCCTCAGCCAGATGTTGAGGGTACGTAGAATAGTGAAAGAGGAAAATGAGATAGAGGGAGTTGTGGATAACTTGGTAAAAAAAATTTTGGAGAGAAAGTACCCAAAGACATTACTAAACAGGGTGAAAGAGAGGGTTCTTAAGAAGGATAGAAGGGAACTACTCAACAAAAACACAGAGAAAAAAATGCTTAAAAGAATACCCTGTGTAATGACATACACGGAGGAGAGTGGACCTGTAGCAGAGATAATTAGGAAACACTGGGGTATGTTGGGTAAATGCCTACCGAATGTTAAAGAATTTGGGGAACCTCCACTCTTCTCGTATCGGAGAAGTAAAAACCTTAGAGATCTGGTGGTCAAATCAGATATAGGTTCCTTGAAAAACATGGGCCAAACCACAATTACAGGTATCAAACAAACCGGCTGTTTTCCATGTTTATCATGTGTAAATTGTAAACACATGATAAAGGGTTCTAGCTTCAATCATCCAGTCACAAATAAATTATACACAATGCAGGAATATTTTACCTGCAATTCTGACTATGTTGTATACCTTCCGGAATGCCCTTGTAAATTGTGGTATATTGGCGAAACGACATGTGAACTTAAAACCCGTATGAATAATCATCGCCTCTCAATTAGGAAAAAAAGACAAGATTTACCAGTCTCAAAACATTTTCTGGATTTTAAACATACAGAAAAGAATTTGAAATTCAGAATTATAGACAGAGTTCCTACTCAAAGGAGAGGGGGGGACAGAATATGTCTTTTAAAAAAACTAGAACTTCGCTGGATTTATGAGCTGGACACCTTAAAAACAAAAGGCCTAAATGTAGAATTTAAAATCCATCCAAATATGATCAAGTCTTAAGGGGATGCGTTCACCAGAGTATGATGTGTATACACTCTAGATATTAATATGGAATATGTAGAATTTGGATTATTCTATTGCTCCTTTTTAAATGTAACTGTTAATAATGTTTGTATTTTTTAGATATGTCTCCACCCCCAGAGAATTGGCGCTCGTCCTGCCATGGTACGGGTTGGAATACACAAAGGAGGACTTAATTGGCATCACAATTTGATATATAAAAAGTTTACAAAAAAATCTCTTTTTTTCAAGAATTTCTCCTCACTGTTGGTTTGCTAGCCAGTAGAGACTCTGTTTATAATTATATAAATAAATATGATAATAGCAAGTATTTTCGCTATTGAGTATCTTTATTATTGCCTGTAGTAAGGTATAAGTATACAAATATGAAATTTTCTTCTGATACCGGGCATAACAAATATATATATACACTCATATGGGTCCTACTGTGGAGATCATGTGATCTGAAAAGGTTATGGGTCAAGGTAGTGGTCCATCAGCAGTGGGAGACAACCTGAATAAGGTGTCATCCGACTAGCTGGGAGTGTATTAAAATAGCCCGATTGGTATCTAGTTAGATAAAGGACATTATTCACTAATAATATATCGAGATACCATAATTAGAAAGATATAGGTATATATTTATTGCATACTTGGTTGTCATAACTAAAATAGCGATATGGATCTGACAGAGTGACTGCGCAGGCGCAAGCAATATGCAGGAAATCCCGGACACTCACTAGTTGGCGTTCTAATATGTGGATTTAGAAATCCTGGACGTATGCAGTGAGATTGCCACAACCAAAATGGCGATATAGATCTGACAAAGTACTTGTGCGCAGGCGCAAGCAAGGGACAGGAAATACTAGATTTTCCTAGACTCTCACTGGCTGGCGGACGAACATGTGGACATGTAACTCTCTGACATGCGCAGTGAAGTATAGGGAACGCCGTCTTCATCGATATTATAGTCCTCCATGTGTCTCCATATACCTGGTGGGGTAAGCGTCATGATTTATCGATAAGATAAATATTAATAATCACTGTAGACAATGAAATAAGGAACATGAATGTAGAAGATATAAGTGACGATAATAGAGGGAAAGTGGAGTAAAAGAAGTATGTAATAGCACTTTGGCACAATGCACTTTAGATATGGAAGGGACACATATGGAGCATTTGTTGAAATATGAGATAATTATATAATAATCACTGTAAACACAGATATGGCTATTGAGAAATGTAAAATGATTGTGGTCTGTATATAAGCACATGAATTGTTACCACCCACTGCTTGAGAAAGGCTCAGTGTGAGCCGAAACGTCGTATGAGATGTGGGTCTGAAATAAACTTCACAAGTTTTCTACACTTTTAAGAATTGGAGTGCTGCCTTCATTTTTTACTTGATGTGCTATTTGGGTGGATGAGTGGACCATCTTGCCCGGAAGGCCTGGCACCCATTGATGAGCATTGTGCTGTTTCCATTTTATATATATATATATTATATATATATATATATATATATATATATATATATATATATATATATATATATATATATATATATATATATATATATATATATATATATATATACACGCAACACTCACCTCTCCTCCTCACTCCCACGCTGATTCCGGCGGTGGCTCTGCTCCGATGTCAGGAGTTCAGCTGCAGTCGACCTCACACACACAGCAGATACGCGATGAAGTGATGTCACTGCGCACCCGCTGTGTGTCAGAGGCGAGGGGAATTATGGGAGAGAGATCATCATCTGACGCTCTCTCCTCCATTAATGCACGCTGGGAGGCTGCGCTGAAGACGGGTCCCCCTGGCTTAGGGCCCCATAGCGGCCGCGTGGGCTGGGGGGCCCCTGAGGGAGAGGGGGCGGGGGCCCTGCTCTGCGGACCCTGCCTGCTATTATAGGGAAATTAATTCATTCCTCTCCATGCCCATGGGTGCGTTTCTGCACCCATTGACTTGCATTGAGTCGGGCACATCCGCAGCGAAACTGCAGATGTAAAAAAGATCTGCGGTTTAGCTGCGTATCAGGACTAGGAAGTGAACCCTCTGGGTCACGACTTCAGAGCCCCCGAGGGCGAGTGCGAGTGAACCAGATGGTGCCACCCCCTGTACAGGGAGTGTTAGGGACAGGCCCAAGGAGGGTGAAGCTGCAACTGCCGGAGCCAAAGGGACGACTGAAGATAGAACAGAGAGAGAACGGAGGACGGAGAGAAGAAGGAGCTAATGAAGAGGCTAGAATGGCGGAGGCACTGGACAGATTGAGGTAGTAAGAGACAAAGTACTGACCGGAAAGATGAGGGCAGACGTAGACGAAGACAACGGAGGCTCAGAACTAGCAGGCACAGCAGGAATACAGGACTGGCAGGTATGGCAGGAACACGGAACTGGAAGGCACAGCAGGAATACGGAACTGGAAGGCACATCAGGAACATGGGACTGGAAGGCACAGCAGGAATACGGAACTGGAAGGAACGTCAGGAACACGGGACTGGAAGGCACAGCAGGAATACGGAACTGGAAGGCACGTCAGGAACACGGGACTGGAAGGCACAGCAGGAATACGGAATTGGAAGGCACAGCGGGAACATGATACTGGAAGGCACAGTAGGAATACGGAACTGGAAGGCAAAGACAATCTGGAAACAAAGCAAGAGACGCACAGAGCCTAGGAACCTAAGGTGATGCTGGTAATAACCAGCGAACGCAATAGACGCAAAGGCGTCTTACCCGGTCAGATGCAGGAGAGAAATACCTGACGGGCGCTGCCATATTGGGGGCGGGGCCAGCGGGTCACGACCTCCCAGAAACCCCGGCGGTGAGAGAAGCACGTCTGTGCATGCGCGGACCGCCGAAGGGACGAACACCAGGGAATCCAGACGGAGAGGAGCGCCGGCCGGACAGGTAAGTATTGAGTGGTTTAACAGTACCCCCTCTCTTACTCCCCCTCCCTTTAGAACTGGAAAGGAACCTCTTCAAGACTAGAAAAGCATTGATATTCTCAAGAGGCTCCCAAGTCCTTTCCTTGGGTCCAAACCCCTTCCAATCAATCAAATAAAATGTTTTGCCCTTGACAGATTTCTGAGCAAGAATATTCTTAACTTCAAAAGAGGCATCGGAAGAAATAGATTGGTGAGAACGTGACGAAACAGAATTAAAATGATTAAAAATTGCGGGTTTGAGAAGTGATACATGAAAAGCGTTAGGAATGCGTAGGGAAGCGGGTAATTTCAGTTTCTATGCTACGTCATTAATTCAGCTAGAAGCCTCAAAGGGACCAATGTAACGCAGACCTAACTTCTGAGAGGGAATTTTAAGTCGGATGTAGCGAGAGGAAAGCCAGACCTTATCGCCAGGTCGATAAGGAGGGACATTCAAACGCTTTTTGTCAGCATACCTTTTCATTCTGCTACTAGCTTTTTCAAGGGCCTTAGTCTCCTGCCAAATTTTGGAAAATTCCTGGGACAAGGAATCCGCCGCCGGTACGCCTGAGGTGGGGAGAACAGGGAGAGGAATGCCGGGATGTTGCCCAAAAACAATATAAAAAAAAGGAGACTTGGATAAAGATTCGCTAGTGTGGTTATTGTAGGCGAATTCTGCCCAGGGAAGAAGAGACACCCAGTCATCATGGTGAGCATTGGTAAAATGACAAAGATAAGATATGAGGACTTTATTTACATGCTCCACCTGAACGTTGGACTGGGGATGATAAGCAGAAGAAAAATCTAGTGATACCTGCATAAGACCACAAAGTGCTCTCCAAAAACGGGAGGTAAACTGGACTCCTCGGTCGGAGACGATATGCTGAGGGAATCCGTGGAGTCGAAAAACTTGAAGTAAAAAGAACTTTGCTAGGTCAGGAACAGATGGAAGCCATCTTGGAAAATCTGTCTACCACCGCCAAAATTGCAGTGCAATTAGAGGACTTCGGTAAGTCGGTGACAAAGTCCATAGTAATATTAGTCCAGGGAACAGATGGCACAGGAATTGGAAGCAGAGAACCAGAAGGCAGCTGTCGAGGAACCTTGTTCCGAGCACACGAGGAACAGGAAGCAACGAAATCCAACACATCCTGGTGAAGAGAAGGCCACCAATTTCTCTGACGAGAAATCAGGGAGAGAGTCTTCTTACCTCCAACATGTCCAGCGAACTGAGAGGAATGACCCCAACGTAAGACCTTCAACTTGTCACGATTAGATACAAGGGTCTTTCCCGGAGGCAGCGTGATCACATCTAGAAGAGCCAAAGAAACAATCTTAGCTGGATCAAGAATGTGCGTAGGTCTCTCCTCCACATCTGACGGTTGAAAAGACCGTGACAGGGCATCAGCTCTGATCTTCTTATCTCCAGGTCGGAAATGTAATTAGAAATCGAAACGTCCGAAGAACAAGGACCATCTGGCTTGTCGAGGATTCAGCCTTTGAGCCGACTGGACATAGGCTAGATTCTTGTGGTCAGTAAAAATGACGAAAGGATGAACAGCCCCTTCAAGAAGATACCGCCACTCCTCCAGGGCCAATTTGATGGCAAGCAATTCCTTGTTACTGATGGAATAATTACGTTCTGGAGGAGAAAATGCCTTGGAGAAAAAAAACACAGGAGACTAATCGACCCGAGTTAGACCTCTGTAGAAGTACAGCTCCGGCTCCGATAGAGGACGCATCCACTTCTAGAATGAATGGCCTATTGGTATCTGGTTGATGAAGCACTGATGCAGAAGCAAACTCTTGCTTCAGAGTTTGAAAGGCTGCCTAAGCCTCCGGTGGCCAAAGGTTAGGATTGATCCTATTGCGAACCAAGGCGGAGATTGGCTTAGACAGAGAGGAGAAGTGAGGAATAAATTGCCTGTAGTAATTGGCAAAGCCAAGAAAATGCTGAATGGCCTTTACTCCCGATGGTCGGAGCCAATTCAGAATGGCAGACACCTTTTCAGGATCCATCTTCAGACCATCCTCGGACATGATATACCCCAGGAAAGGCACGGAAGACTGTTCAAAGATGCATTTTTCAATCTTAGCGAAAAGATGATTCTCTCTTAGATGAAATAAGACTCGGCAAACGTCGCGTCGATGGGTGGATAGATCAGGAGAGAAGACGAGGATGTCATCCAAATAGACTACAACACTGGTATAGAGACAGTCTCGAAAGATGTCATTGACGAACTCTTGGGACACTGCAGGTGCATTACAGAGCCCAAAAGGCATTACCAAATACTCGTAGTGTTCGTCCCGAGTGTTGAATGTGGTCTTCCATTCGTCTCCCGCATGGATGCGAACTAAGTTGTAGGCTCCCCTAAGATCAAGCTTGGTGAAGATTCGTGCTCCTCTCAGATGGTCGAAAAGTTCAGAGATTAGAGGTAAGGGGTATTTGTTCTTCACAGTGATGTTATTTAATCCCCTGTAATCAATACACGGGCGAAAAGTGCCATCCTTCTTCTTCACAAAAAAGAAACCTGCCCTAGCTGGAGAAGAAGATTTCCGAATAAAACCTCTAGCGAGATTCTCCTGAACATAGTCCGACATAGCTTGAGTCTCTGCAGGCGAGAGAGGATAGATTCTACCCCTAGGAGGCGTGGCACCGGGAACAAGATCTATAGGACAGTCGTAGGGTCGATGCGGAGGAAGAGACTCTGCCTCCTTTTTATCAAAAACATCCGAAAAAGAAGAAAAAGCAGAAGGCAACCCGGAGGGAATGGGAGAGGGACAGGGAACACCCACAGGACGAACCGGCAGCAGACAACGAGACCGACAGGAATCTCCCCAACGAAGAATGTTGCCTTTATGCCAATCTAGAAAAGGTTCGTGGAGTCGCAGCCACGGAAGGCCGAGGAGAATAGGATGAGAAATGTTTTCTAAAACAAAGAACGAGATTCTCTCCCTATGAAGAGCCCCTACATGAAGCTCTACTAAGTGCGTAACTTGAGTTATGGTTTCTTGCAAGGGTCTTCCGTCAACAGAAGCGAGAAGAAGAGGATTCTCTAAACACCTTACGGGAACTGAGAATTTAATTACCTCTTCCAACCTAATAAAATTTCCGGCAGCACCCGAGTCCAAATAAGCCTCAAGAGAAAAACGTTTTCCAAGAACATGTAACAAAACGGGCAGAGTGAGGGGTTGAGAGGTTTCACATGCACCTAGGGAGGCCTCTCTTACCTGACCTAGGCAGAGGAGTTTTCCGGATGGTCTGGGCAGGCACGGATGAGATGTGAGGAACTTCCACAGTAAAAACAGAGACCCTGGGAGCGCCTCTCCTTGCGACATTGTTCAGAGAGTTTGACACGATCAACTTGCATAGGCTCTGGAGTTGAAACAGAAGTAGAGACTGGGAGGTCTACGGGAAGTTATAGTAGAACAAGGAAATTTTCTCTCCCGAGCTCATTCCTGAAAGCGAAGATCTATTCGTGTTGCCAAGGCAATTAAATCCTCCAAATTAGTTGGAGTATCTCGACCAGCTAATTCATCTTTCACACAGTTAGAAAGCCCCTACTAACGCCTCATTATTCCAGCCCAGGTCAGAAGATAAGGTCCGAAACTGGATAGCGTATTGCCCAACAGTTAAAGACCCCTGCAGTAAATTAAACAATGCCTCAGTGTTTGACGCCAAGCGACCCGGTTCATCAAAAACCTGACGAAAAGTCTCAAGAAATGGCGTAAGCTGAAGAACACTGGATCATCCAGCTCCCAAAGAGGATTAACCCATGCCAAAGCATCTCCCTCCAGATGAGAAACAATAAAAGCTACCTTGGCCCGATCCGTGGGATACTGCATGGGAAGGAGCTGAAAATGAAGATGGCACTGATTGAGAAATCCCCCACATAGTTTGGGATCTCCATTAAAGCGAGGAGGTTTGGCCAAACGAGGAGTGGGATGGGGAGCTACAGCTGGTGAAGGACCGGACGCAGCAGACTGGAGAGATATAAGACGACTATCAACTGAAGCCATATACCCCAGAATATGGGACTGAGCATCACGCTGCTGTGCCAGTTCTTGTTGCAAACTGGCCAGCTTGGAGGCATTCCCCGGATCAGAGGACTGGAGAGCAGAGAGACGGGAGTCCATAGACTTTATAAAGGACATCATCCGAGTCTGGTTTTCCCACAGATAAACAAGCTCTTTCTGAGCAGCCGCAGCTCCAGCGGGATCCATGGCCTTTGCGTACTATCAGGACTAGGAAGTGGACCCTCTGGGTCACGACTTCAGAGCCCCCGAGGGTGAGTGAACCAGATGGTGCCACCCCCTGTACAGGGAGTGTTAGGGACAGGCCCAAGGAGGGTGAAGCCGCAACTGCTGGAGCCAAAGGGACGACTGAAGATAGAACAGAGAGAGAACGGAGGACGGAGGGAAGAAGGAGCTACTGAAGAGGCTAGAATGGCGGAGGCACTGGACAGATTGAGGTATTAAGAGACAAAGTACTGACCGGAAAGATGAGGGCAGACGTAGACGAAGACAACGGAGACTCAGAACTAGCAGGCACAGCAGGAATACAGGACTGGCAGGTATGGCAGGAACACGGAACTGGAAGGCACAGCAGGAATACGGAACTGGAAGGCACATCAGGAACACGGGACTGGAAGGCACAGCAGGAATACGGAACTGGAAGGCACGTCAGGAACACGGGACTGGAAAGCACAGCAGGAATATGGAACTGGAAGGCATGTCAGGAACACGGGACTGGAAGGCACAGCAGGAATACGGAATTGAAAGGCACAGCGGGAACACGATACTGGAAGGCACAGCAGGAATACGGAACTGGAAGGCATGGCAGGAACACGGGACTGGAAGGCACAGCAGGAGTATGGAACTGGAAGGCATGGCAGGAACACGATACTGGAGGGCACAGTGGGAACACGGAACTGGAAGGCAAAGACAATCTGGAAACAAAGCAAGAGACGCACGGAGCCTAGGAACCTAAGGTGATGCTGGTAATAACCAGCGAACGCAATAGACACAAAGGCGTCTTACCCGGTCAGCTGCAGGAGAGAAATACCCGACGGGTGCCGCCATATTGGGGGCTGGGCCAGCGGGTCATGACCTCCCAGAAACCCCGGCAGTGAGAGAAGCACGTCTGCGCATGCGCGGACCGCTGAAGGGATGAACACCAGGGAATCCAGACGGAGAGGAGCAAGGAGGAGCGTCGGGACCACGCCGGCCGGACAGGTAAGTATTGAGTGGTCTAGCACTGCGGATGAAACGCTGCAGATCAGGAGGAGGGAGTGTGTGGGCGGAGTGTGGGCAGAGTGTGGGCGGTGACTGTGTGTGTGTATGTGTGTGCGGGCGGGGTCTGCTGGCTGTGTGTGGGGCTGCCGGGACGTCTGCGGAGCTGTCGGGGGTCTGCCGGGGCAGTTGGGGGGTCTGTGCATGGCTTTCTGGGGTCTGTGTGGGGCAGTCAGGGGTCTGCCGAGGCTGTCGGGGGTCTGTACGGGGCTGCGGGGGGTCTGCGCAGGGCTGCTGGGGCTGTCGGGGGTCTGTGTGGGGCTGTCGGGGGTCTGTGGGATGTCCGGGGGTCTGCGGGGCTGTGCGGGGGGTCTTTGTGTGTGTGTTTGTGTGTGTGCATGCAGGCATCATCCGATGGGACTACAAGTCCCATCAGGCTATGCCTGCTACAGTGACAGTGATTGACACATTAGCCACTGATGGGACAGTAGTAGTCCCATCATCCGGCTAATGTGTTGAATGTAAAATAACAAACAAAAAAAAAACACATACACACATACAGTACATACAACATATAACAAGTACATACAACATACAGTACATACAACATATGACATACTGTACATACAACATACAACAGAACATACAACATATAACATACAACATAAACCAGTACATACAACATATGACATACAGAACATACAACAGTACATACAACATACAAAAGTACATACTACATACAACAGTACATACAACATACGAGAGTACATACAACAGTACATACAACATATGACATACAGTACATACAACATACAGCAGTACATACAGCAGTCAGTACATAGAACATACAACATTACATACAACGTATGACATACAGTACATACAACACACAGCAGTGCATACAATAGACAACATACAACATACAACAGTACATACAACATACAGCAGTACACACAACAGTATATACAACATACAACAGTACATGCAACATACGACATACAGTACATACAACATACAATGGTACATACAACATATGACATACAGTACATACAACAGTGCATACAACATACAGCAGTACATACAACATACAACAGAACATACAACAAACAACAGTACATACAACAAACAGTACATACAACATACAACAGTACATACACAACACATGCAGTACATAAAACGTAGAGGACATACTCATCACCACCTCGATCCCCGAAGCCCTTGCTCACCTTTAAAAATATTAAAATAATAAACAAACAATATACCCCCTGATCCACAGAAATCCAATACGAGTGTCCCACGACGATCTCCCGTGGAGAGCAACCACATCAGCTGATGCGACGACTCTCCAGGGGCTCCGACGATACAATGACAGAGGGTATCCATCCGCACTGTATGCTTCGCTTTGCCATAAAGTGAGACCAATGAACTCAGGTAACCTCTTCAGTGATGCACTGCAGGAGCCATTGTGTCCTGTCAGTGTGTCACTGGAGGCCTATAGAGCGGTGACATCACGTCACTACGACGGAAAGTGAGTATACAGTTGGTTTATTATTTTTAATTTTTTGCAGGTGATCATAGTATGGTAAGTATGGTGAAATTAAGAATATTAAAATACTTTTTTTCTGGCTGTGTCTTTTTTTTATTTTTTCACTACTATAGGATTAGTAATGGATATGCATCTTATTGACGCCTCTCCATTATTAGCCGGGCTTAATGTTACTTTACAATAGCAAGGTGACATTAACCCCTTATTACCCCATATCCCACTACAACAGGGGAGTGGGAAGAAAGGGGCTAAGTGCCGGAATTGGCGCATCTTACAGATTCACCATCTCTGGGGCGGCTGGGGGCTGGTATTTTTAGCCGGGGGGGCAAATATCTGCAGCGCCCCAGAGTCCTGGTCGTTGCAGTATTGTCACTCTGCCGCTAAGGGGAGTGATGGTACATCTGATGGCACTAAAGGAGTTCACCTGACCAGGTATCACAGTCACACATTACACTTCACACTCTGGCCACCAGGGGGAGCAAAAGGTTCTATGTATTAGGCCACTCCTCACACTCAGGTAAAACTGGGGGCTGGATAGGAAGTTAGAGAGAAGCTGACTGGGTTTTTTGCCCAGGTAACATCTAGTGAGAGGAGAGCGTTACTTGGGAAGATTCAGGGGGGTCCCTGTCAGGGGTGGGATCCTGACAGAGGCCTCACAGAGAAAAACAATAATCAGGGAGTTTATAAATTTAACAGTATCACAGGACAAAACCCCCCCAAAATTCTAAAAAATCTCTTTAATAACAATTACTAAAAAATAGTGCATACAAAACCATCACTGAAGGAAACACTTGAAAATAGGAAACAACCTAGGGGGGTGCCTATCCCTTGTAGCATAACACTTGTCAGTACCCTACCTGCCAGCGGAGGTTGGCACCCTAATCCTGCGCAGTGGCGCCCCCGCTCACCGTCGACTGTCCCTCCTGATCTAATAGACCCTATCAAGGAAGGGAAAATAAAAATATAATAGTATGCTTATATTGGAGGGGAGAGGCGTGTGGGTAGATACTGTCCCTCACACTTACCCTACCTATCAGCGGGGGTTGGCGCCGGATTAGGGTGCCAACCTCCGCTGGCAGGTAGGGTACTGACAAGTGTTAGGCTACTAGGGATAGGCACCCCCCTAGGTTGTTTCCTATTTTCAAGTGTTTCCTTCGGTGATGGTTTTGTATGCACTATTTTTTAGTAATTGTTAATAAAGAGATTTTTAGGATCCTGACAGAGGCCTAGCAAAAGGACAGATCGTTACGGAGCCGTGCCTGCACCTCATTGCGGCGGCATCCTAAGAAAGGACACGAAGCGAAGGATATTGTGGAGAAGTGAGAAACGAGATCACAGCACAAAGGCAATAGAACCAGTAGGAGTCGTGCCCCGAGATCGGCAACATCCTTCTGAGGCGCGTAGCCGGCGGCCGGAACGCCGAGGAAGTAATAGACCCTATGCATTACTTTGAACTACGGCAGGGCAGTTAACTTTAGGTTGGCTGTCTCACCTTTTACACCTAATGAAGACAACGGAGGCAATTGTGGGAGAGGGGCGTCTCTAGGGTCCCTATAAAATAACTCCAGGCCTACCCCATCATATGGGTGCGTCCTATCCATATCATCTGGGGGACGGAGAGAGAAAGAACAGAAACAAACACGACACTTGTGAGGAGGACTATCCCGTGGTGCTCAGCAGGGAAGTACTACAACACCCAGGCGCTAGTAGGTAGGCTACTGATTTCCACCTGCAAAGGGAACTCTGGATGTGCCTTCGGACTGGCCGGCCTCAGCCAGCCCTGTTAGCAGTGCTCTGGATTGCGGATACCGAAGCCTTCAGTAAAGAGGTAAAGAGACTGCAACCCTGTGTCCTCGTTATTTACTGTGACCTACACCGTCACCTACATCTTTATTTGGGTGTCCCTAAGCAGGGCCACGGACCGGGTCAGGCCACCGTGACATCCCCAGAACCGAGAGACCCGGTACCGAGTACCCCGCTGCCCTGCGTTTGGGGTTCGCTCCAAACTTGGCGTCACGAACAGGATCTACTTAAGCCTGAAGATCAGGTCATGTGTGCCTTGGAACTGTGACTGAATTGTGCTTGAATCGTGATTTATTGCAAAGACTGTGTATTGCTATTTGCCGCCAAAAATTCCCGCCAAAACCGCCGCCATTACAGCGCCACGAGGAGCGCAGAAGAAGAAGAAGGGCGTGCCATGGGAGGAGACTATCAAAGTGGCGCCAGAAGTGATGACCGCCCCTTCCGACTACTGTTGCGAGAGGACGACCTGCCTCGAAGCAGAGGAGAACCGCCCCCTGATTTGCAACTGCGGGAACCAAGACAAGAAGGAGCTCCACCCTCAGAAGATGGCGGAACCATGTGTGTGTGCAGCTGCCGACTGTGAAACAGCGAGGGTGACCAGCGAGTACCTGAACGACGACGAAGTGATCCCGGACTATCCCCACCGACCGGAGGCAGATCTGAACCCACCGCAGCTGGAGGATCCGAACCTCTTGGAGCCGCAGGTGGGGGAGCCGAGTGAACCCATCCCAGACACGGAGCCAGCAGATGTGAAGCCATGGAGGTCGGAGCTGTCCCGGAGGGTCGCATCGGAAGAACCGCGGTCCCAGCCGCTGCCGACTCCAGTGTCCTCATTAGTGGAACAGACCGGCATTGGTGGAACCACATCAGATACAGGTATGGAAAGCGCCCCTGCTCTCCCGACTGATCCTGCTCCCGTGACCGCTCCCCGTCCCGACAGTGACCAATTCCTCTCTGCTGAGCTGGTAGTGGTAACCCCCGATACTATGGCGAAGCTGGTGCCTCCGTTACCGACAACTATGGGAGAACCACCAGATGTGAGCTCAGAGGGGGTGATCTTCCAATGGGATACCCCAAGGATTAGGCCAGACGGGGTCAGGCAGGAGGGCCTCAGCATTGCTGTGCTCACCTGGGAACAATATAAACAATGCTTAATTCTACACTGGAAAAACCGAAAAGAGACAGAACAAAGTGACCCACCGAAAGTACAAAACTCAAAGACTGAACGCGGTAAGAAGAACTTGGTAAAACAGGGGACTGTACTAGCCTTTCACCCAAAACGGGGTTGGGGCTCTATACAGGAACTGGAACTGCCGACTGAAGTCTTCTTTACCAGCTACAATGTGAAGACCCCGTTCCGAAACAGATGTGACAATCCACTACTATGTAAAGGAGACCAGGTGACCTACACTCGCCATCGGAGTGCGCAAGGATGGTGTGCTCGGAATGTCCAACGATGCGAGCCTGCAGTGGCGCCACCTGCTGCCCTGACTACGACTAACTCTGACCTGACAAATTCTACTACTATCACCACTGTGTGCATTATTGCTGCTACTGAACTTGAACCAAAGCTGACATTAGGATCCAGACACCGGGTGACCTGACCGCACCTGAGAGACGAATCACTGATACTGACACCGCATCAGCCGAGAACAAGGAACCAGAGCTTTCCGGTCAGGAAGTGTTCCCTACCAACTGATGCCTTGCAACCTACTATGAGAATAAACCTCAGAACCACGAGTATGTATATAGTTAACTGTTTGTTTTCTTGCTGTTTTGCTGCTTTAAACCCGACCAGGGTTAGTTCTTAAAGGGATCCCTTCGTTCACCCGGGATCCCTATTGTTTTATGTTTTTGCACAAGTTTTCCACGTTTATCAAAGACTGCCGAATCATGGACGGTGAATGATTCACAAACTGTTGCTGTATATAGTTGCACCTTCTTAAAGGTGCCCCCTACTGGTTTTACAAAAAGAAGAGCTTTTTGAAGAGACTGTTCCTGATTACAGCGCAGAAGTTCTTGCTTTATCAGATTTGCAAATTGATAGTTTGCACTACCTCAAAGAGACTTGGTTTCCCTCTTAAAGGGAATGTCTAGTTGTGCACTTAGTTTAACCCATAATGTTGGCTTAAATAGTTAGATAGTAATAATGTTTTACATAGTAGTAGTATGTAGATAGACAGATAGTGATAAGGAATAGAAATGTTGATAATGATAAGTGAATAAAATTGAAGTTAAAGTGATTATTAGAACTGATGATAGAAAGCCAAGGAAAGATGCAGTAGGCCCGAGGGGGTAGGCAAGAGAGTCCTGCATATGAGAAGGAGAGCTACGAGAAAAATGTTGATTTGCACTTTTAGTCTTGTAGTATGCCTTTAGTGGGTACCTGACCTTACGCCCTTAAAGGAAAAGCATTAAGCTACTTACGGGTAGCGGCATTTCTCGGAGGCCCATGACAGCACGACGAGAGAGGGGATCCGCCCATTAGGAACAGGAAACCTACAGAAACAAAAGGGCGGCACCTCTCCCCTGCATCAGTTGTATTTCAGAGCCTTGAGAGGACTACCGCGGTTAGTAGCATACAAAAATATACATTATATACAGTTTATATACAAAATTTTAACCCATATATTGGAACTGGGCAAATACACGTGAGATATATACATTATAGGAGGTGCAACCCCCACGTGAAATAGGGAGGGAACTAAGGGTGCTGTCATGGGCCTCCGAGAAATGCCGCTACCCGTAAGTAGCTTAATGCTTTACTCGGACTCCCATGACAGCACGACGAGAGATTTACAGAGATGTAACGCTACCTTAGGGAGGGACTATAGCTTGCAGCACCCTTAACCCGAAAGTGAGATCAGAGGAGGCCCCTAAATCCAACCTATAGTGTTTAAAGAAGGTGGACGAGGATGACCATGTGGCCGCCTTACATATGTCGATTGATACTCCAGATTTTTCCGCCCAGGATGTAGCCATGGCTCTCGTGGAATGCGCCCTCAGATTCTGCGGAGTCGGACCCCCACCTGCAGTATAAGCCAAAGAGATAGCCTCCCTAATCCACTTCGCTAGTGTGTACTTTGATACCCTGAGTCCCTTTCTAGGATTTTGGAAAGATAGAAATAACGCATTATCTTTCTTCCATGTATCGGTAACAGAGATGTACTCTAACAGGCATCTCCTAAGACCTAACGTCTAGCGTATGGAGTAGTTCTTCCTTAGGGTTGGAAGGGTTAGGAAGGAAGGATGGTAACACTATCTCCTGAGACCTGTGAAACCGACATGATACTTTTGGTAAATAGGCCGGGTCCGGTCTGAGGACTACCCTATCTGGCAGAAACTCTGTATAAGGGGAAATTCTGGAGAGAGCTTGTATGTCTCCTACCCTACGGGCAGATGTTATCGCTACCAGAAATGCTGTTTTAAGGGATAATGCCTTAATTGAAGCTGAATGTAATGGTTCAAACGGCTCTCTAGTCAATGCAGACAGGACTAAATTAAGATCCCAAGGCATAGATCTATCCTTATGTATGGGTCTAGCCCTACTAAAAGCTTTAATGAACCTTGAGATCCAATAATTATTGGCGATGTTACAGGAAAACAAGGCCCCTAGGGCCGAGACTTGTACCTTTAGGGTACTAGTGGATAGATCTAGCTCTAAGCCCCTTTGCAGGAATTCTAAGATCTGTTTTATAGGTATTCCCTCTTCTAAATTAAAGTCAGAAGAGGCCAGGAATTTCCGCCAGGTTCTAGCGTAGATTGTTGTTGTAATCTGCTTTCTACTTTTCATAAGGGTTTCAATCAAATTTGGGGAGAACCCTTTGTTTTTCAGTAATGCCCTCTCAAACTCCATGCCGTCAAATGGAGACTCTTTACTTGAGGATGGCTGATCGGACCCTGGTGGAGCAAATCTGGGATGTCCGGAAGCACCGAGGGGTCCTCCACTGACATGATCCTGAGCCAGGTGAACCAGACCCTTCTGGGCCAGAATGGGGCAATCAATATAACTCTTGCCCGATCTTCTCTTATCTTCCTGATTACCAGAGGTATCAGGCCCAGCGGGGGGAACGCATAAGCCAACCGAAAGTCCCAGTTGATCAGAAAGGCGTCTACCGCCAGAGGATTCTCCCTGGGATTTAGGGAACAGAATTTTATTGTCTTTCGGTTGTCCCTGGTGGCAAATAAATCCACCTCTGGATGTCCCCATTTTTGGACAATCTGGTTGAACACGAGACCGTTTAGAGACCATTCCCCTTGTCTCAGGGTGTTGCGGCTTAGAAAGTCCGCTTTCACATTTTCTTTTCCTCTTATGTGCAGTGCGGTTAAAGATAGAAAATGGTTTTCCGCTGTCTGGAATAAACGGTCCGCCACTCTCATCAGAGATTCGGAATGAGTTCCACCCTGGTGATTTATGTATGCGACCGCCACCTGGTTGTCCGAGAGGATCTTGACATGGTGACCCTGCAGATATATGAGGAATTTTTTAACTGAAAGTTCAATTGCCATTAACTCTCTGTGGTTAGAGGAGGCTGATGTTAAGGGGTCCCATAGACCCTGAACTATCATGTCATCCATGTGTGCTCCCCAACCTGAAGGGCTAGCGTCTGTTGTTACAATACGTGTCACCCGTGTTACCCAGGGAACTCCCGCCGATAAATTGTCACTGTTTAGCCACCATCTAAGAGAAGTAAGGGCTTCTGGACCCAAAGTAATCTGACTCTGCAAAGACCCCTGTAAAACTCTATCATTAACCAGTACCTCGGATTGTAAAGGTCTGGTGTGAAATTGGGCCCAATAGACAGCGGGAATGCATGAGGTTAGAGATCCTAACAGTGACATAGCCTGTCTAAGGGTCATGGATGGTTTATCAATTGCTTTAGACACTTGTTGTTGGATGTGTAACAACTTGTCAGGCGGAAGACCACACTGTTGGGTTTCTGAATTTAACAACAGCCCTAAGAATCTCTGTATCATTTGGGGCTGTAATCGGGATTTTTCATAATTTATGATCCACCCCAGATGCTCAAGTTTGGTTGTGGTTGTTTCTAGTTGTGAGAGGCAATGGTCTGCTGAACTTCCCACTATAAGGAAGTCATCCAAATAGGGGACAATCAGGATGTCAGATTCTCGCAAGTGCGCCATGACTTCGGCCACTAACTTTGTAAATACCCTAGGAGCCGCTGATAGGCCAAAGGGAAGAGCTCTGAACTGGAAGTGACGAATCTGTCCCCCCATTGTCACAGCTACTCTCAGGAATCTCTGGAAGTCTTCATGTATTGGAACATGATAGTATGCGTCCTTTAAATCCACAACTACCATGAAGCAGTGTTTAAACAACATTTTTATTGCTGTACTGACTGTTTCCATTTTAAATGATTCATTGACCAGGAACTCATTAAGGCTTTTGAGATTTATGATCGTTCTAAACGATCCGTCTGGCTTCTTGATCAGAAAAAGAGGAGAGTAAAATCCCCTCCCTCTTTCTGATCCTGGGATTTCGATCAAAACTTTCTTGGAGCATAAGTTCATGACCTCTGCTTCCAGGGCTGCTTGTTCAAGGGGGGAGGAACGTGTTATGGTTCTCAATGGCAAGAGAACATAGCCCAGCAAACATAAGAACTAGCTCTTGGAAGGATGGAAACTAAACTGACCATGAACTAAACCTGCCGCACAACTAACAGTAGCCGGGTAGCGTTGCCTACGTTTTATCCCTATACGCCCAGCGCCAGCCGGAGGACTAACTAATCCTGGCAGAGGAAAATATAGTCCTGGCTCACCTCTAGAGAAATTTCCCCGAAAGGCAGACAGAGGCCCCCACATATATTGGCGGTGATTTAAGATGAAAATGACAAACGTAGTATGAAAATAGGTTTAGCAAAATTGAGGTCCGCTTACTAGATAGCAGGAAGACAGAAAGGGCACTTTTATGGTCAGCTGAAAACCCTATCAAAACACCATCCTGAAATTACTTTAAGACTCTAGTATTAACTCATAACATCAGAGTGGCAATTTCAGATCACAAGAGCTTTCCAGACACAGAAACGAAACTACAGCTGTGAACTGGAACAAAATGCAAAAACAAACGAGGACTAAAGTCCAACTTAGCTGGGAGTTGTCTAGCAGCAGGAACATGCACAGAAAGGCTTCTGATTACAATGTTGACCGGCATGGAAGTGACAGAGGAGCAAGGCTAAATAGCGACTCCCACATCCTGATGGAAACAGGTGAACAGAGGGGATGATGCACACCAGTTCAATTCCACCAGTGGCCACCGGGGGAGCCCAAAATCCAATTTCACAACAGTACCCCCCCCTCAAGGAGGGGGCACCGAACCCTCACCAGAACCACCAGGGCGATCAGGATGAGCCCTATGAAAGGCACGGACCAGATCGGAGGCATGAACATCAGAGGCAGTCACCCAAGAATTATCCTCCTGACCGTATCCCTTCCATTTGACCAGATACTGGAGTTTCCGTCTGGAAACACGGGAGTCCAAGATTTTTTCCACAACGTACTCCAACTCGCCCTCAACCAACACCGGAGCAGGAGGCTCAACGGAAGGCACAACCGGTACCTCATACCTGCGCAATAATGACCGATGAAAAACATTATGAATAGAAAAAGATGCAGGGAGGTCCAAACGGAAGGACACAGGGTTAAGAATCTCCAATATCTTGTACGGGCCGATGAACCGAGGCTTAAACTTAGGAGAAGAAACCCTCATAGGGACAAAACGAGAAGACAACCACACCAAGTCCCCAACACAAAGCCGAGGACCAACCCGACGCCGGCGGTTGGCAAATAGCTGAGTCTTCTCCTGGGACAACTTCAAATTGTCCACTACCTGCCCCCAAATCTGATGCAACCTCTCCACCACAGCATCCACTCCAGGACAATCCGAAGATTCCACCTGACCAGAAGAAAATCGAGGATGAAACCCCGAATTACAGAAAAAAGGAGACACCAAGGTGGCAGAGCTGGCCCGATTATTGAGGGCAAACTCCGCTAAAGGCAAAAAAGCAACCCAATCATCCTGATCTGCAGACACAAAACACCTCAAATATGTCTCCAAGGTCTGATTCGTCCGCTCGGTCTGGCCATTAGTCTGAGGATGGAAAGCAGACGAGAAAGACAAATCTATGCCCATCCTAGCACAGAATGCTCGCCAAAATCTAGACACGAATTGGGTTCCTCTGTCAGAAACGATATTCTCCGGAATACCATGCAAACGGACCACATTTTGAAAAAACAGAGGAACCAACTCGGAAGAAGAAGGCAACTTAGGCAGGGGAACCAAATGGACCATCTTAGAGAAACGGTCACACACCACCCAGATGACAGACATCTTCTGAGAAACAGGAAGATCCGAAATAAAATCCATCGAGATGTGCATCCAGGGCCTCTTCGGGATAGGCAAGGGCAACAACAATCCACTAGCCCGAGAACAACAAGGCTTGGCCCGAGCACAAACGTCACAAGACTGCACAAAGCCTCGCACATCTCGAGACAGGGAAGGCCACCAGAAGGACCTTGCCACCAAATCCCTGGTACCAAAGATTCCAGGATGACCTGCCAACGCAGAAGAATGAACCTCAGAAATGACTTTACTGGTCCAATCATCAGGAACAAACAGTCTACCAGGTGGGCAACGATCAGGTCTATCCGCCTGAAACTCCTGCAAGGCCGACCGCAGGTCTGGAGAAACGGCAGACAATATCACTCCATCCTTAAGGATACCTGTAGGTTCAGAATTACCAGGGGAGTCAGGCTCAAAACTCCTAGAAAGGGCATCCGCCTTAACATTCTTAGAACCCGGCAGGTAGGACACCACAAAATTAAACCGAGAGAAAAACAACGACCAGCGCGCCTGTCTAGGATTCAGGCGTCTGGCGGACTCAAGATAAATTAGATTTTTGTGGTCAGTCAATACCACCACCTGATGTCTAGCCCCCTCAAGCCAATGACGCCACTCCTCAAAAGCCCACTTCATGGCCAAAAGCTCCCGATTCCCAACATCATAATTCCGCTCGGCGGGTGAAAATTTACGCGAGAAAAAAGCACAAGGTCTCATCACGGAACAATCGGAACTTCTCTGCGACAAAACCGCCCCAGCTCCGATTTCAGAAGCGTCGACCTCAACCTGAAAAGGAAGAGCAACATCAGGCTGACGCAACACAGGGGCGGAAGAAAAGCGGCGCTTAAGCTCCCGAAAGGCCTCCACAGCAGCAGGGGACCAATCAGCAACATCAGCACCCTTCTTAGTCAAATCAGTCAATGGTTTAACAACATCAGAAAAACCAGCAATAAATCGACGATAAAAGTTAGCAAAGCCCAAAAATTTCTGAAGACTCTTAAGAGAAGAGGGTTGCGTCCAATCACAAATAGCCTGAACCTTGACAGGATCCATCTCGATGGAAGAGGGGGAAAAAATATATCCCAAAAAGGAAATCTTTTGAACCCCAAAAACGCACTTAGAACCCTTCACACACAAGGAATTAGACCGCAAAACCTGAAAAACCCTCCTGACCTGCTGGACATGAGAGTCCCAGTCATCCGAAAAAATCAAAATATCATCCAGATACACAATCATAAATTTATCCAAATAATCACGGAAAATGTCATGCATAAAGGACTGAAAGACTGAAGGGGCATTTGAAAGACCAAAAGGCATCACCAAATACTCAAAGTGGCCCTCGGGCGTATTAAATGCGGTTTTCCACTCATTCCCCTGCTTAATTCGCACCAAATTATACGCCCCACGGAGATCTATCTTAGAGAACCACTTGGCCCCCTTTATGCGAGCAAACAAATCAGTCAGCAGTGGCAACGGATATTGATATTTAACCGTGATTTTATTCAAAAGCCGATAATCAATACACGGCCTCAAAGAGCCATCTTTCTTAGCCACAAAGAAAAAACCGGCTCCTAAGGGAGATGACGAAGGACGAATATGTCCCTTTTCCAAGGACTCCTTTATATATTCTCGCATAGCAGCATGTTCAGGCACAGACAGATTAAATAAACGACCCTTAGGGTATTTACTACCCGGAATCAAATCTATGGCACAATCGCATTCCCGGTGCGGAGGTAATGAACCAAGCTTAGGTTCTTCAAAAACGTCACGATATTCAGTCAAGAATTCAGGAATCTCAGAGGGAATAGATGACGAAATGGAAACCACAGGGACGTCCCCATGCGTCCCCTTACATCCCCAGCTTAACACAGACATAGCTTTCCAGTCAAGAACTGGGTTATGAGATTGCAGCCATGGCAATCCAAGCACCAACACATCATGTAGGTTATACAGCACAAGAAAGCGAATAATCTCCTGGTGATCCGGATTAATCCGCATAGTTACTTGTGTCCAGTATTGTGGTTTATTACTAGCCAATGGGGTGGAGTCAATCCCCTTCAGGGGTATAGGAGTTTCAAGAGGCTCCAAATCATACCCACAGCGTTTGGCAAAGGACCAATCCATAAGACTCAAAGCGGCGCCAGAGTCGACATAGGCATCCGCGGTAATAGATGATAAAGAACAAATCAGGGTCACAGATAGAATAAACTTAGACTGTAAAGTGCCAATTGAAACAGACTTATCAAGCTTCTTAATACGCTTAGAGCATGCTGATATAACATGAGTTGAATCACCGCAGTAGAAGCACAACCCATTTTTTCGTCTAAAATTCTGCCGTTCACTTCTGGACAGAATTCTATCACATTGCATATTCTCTGGCGTCTTCTCAGTAGACACCGCCAAATGGTGCACAGGTTTGCGCTCCCGCAGACGCCTATCGATCTGGATAGCCATTGTCATGGACTCATTCAGACCCGCAGGCACAGGGAACCCCACCATAACATCCTTAATGGCATCAGAGAGACCCTCTCTGAAATTCGCCGCCAGGGCGCACTCATTCCACTGAGTAAGCACAGCCCATTTACGGAATTTCTGGCAGTATATTTCAGCTTCGTCTTGCCCCTGAGATAGGGACATCAAGGCCTTTTCCGCCTGAAGTTCTAACTGAGGTTCCTCATAAAGCAACCCCAAGGCCAGAAAAAACGCATCCACATTGAGCAACGCAGGATCCCCTGGAGCCAATGCAAAAGCCCAATCCTGAGGGTCGCCCCGGAGCAAGGAAATCACAATCCTGACCTGCTGAGCAGGATCTCCAGCAGAGCGAGATTTCAGGGACAAAAACAACTTGCAATTATTTTTGAAATTTTGAAAGCAAGATCTATTCCCCGAGAAAAATTCAGGCAAAGGAATTCTAGGTTCAGATATAGGAACATGAACAACAAAATCTTGTAAATTGTGAACTTTCGTGGTGAGATTATTCAAACCTGCAGCTAAACTCTGAATATCCATTTTAAACAGGTGAACACAGAGCCATTCCAGGATTAGAAGGAGAGAGAGAGAGAGAAAGGCTGCAATATAGGCAGACTTGCAAGAGATTCAATTACAAGCACACTCAGAACTGAAGGAGAAAAAAAAAAAAAAAAAAAATCTTCAGCAGACTTCTCTTTTCTCTCCTTTCTCTGTCAATTAATTTAACCCTTTGTGCCGGTCAAACTGTTATGGTTCTCAATGGCAAGAGAACATAGCCCAGCAAACATAAGAACTAGCTCTTGGAAGGATGGAAACTAAACTGACCATGAACTAAACCTGCCGCACAACTAACAGTAGCCGGGTAGCGTTGCCTACGTTTTATCCCTATACGCCCAGCGCCAGCCGGAGGACTAACTAATCCTGGCAGAGGAAAATATAGTCCTGGCTCACCTCTAGAGAAATTTCCCCGAAAGGCAGACAGAGGCCCCCACATATATTGGCGGTGATTTAAGATGAAAATGACAAACGTAGTATGAAAATAGGTTTAGCAAAATTGAGGTCCGCTTACTAGATAGCAGGAAGACAGAAAGGGCACTTTTATGGTCAGCTGAAAACCCTATCAAAACACCATCCTGAAATTACTTTAAGACTCTAGTATTAACTCATAACATCAGAGTGGCAATTTCAGATCACAAGAGCTTTCCAGACACAGAAACGAAACTACAGCTGTGAACTGGAACAAAATGCAAAAACAAACGAGGACTAAAGTCCAACTTAGCTGGGAGTTGTCTAGCAGCAGGAACATGCACAGAAAGGCTTCTGATTACAATGTTGACCGGCATGGAAGTGACAGAGGAGCAAGGCTAAATAGCGACTCCCACATCCTGATGGAAACAGGTGAACAGAGGGGATGATGCACACCAGTTCAATTCCACCAGTGGCCACCGGGGGAACCCAAAATCCAATTTCACAACAGGAACGTAAAGGGGTTAACTTAAATTTATCCCGAGGCCAGTGACTAAAGTCAAGTTTTAGACCTTTTGCTATAATGCCTCGGACCCATTTACTGTTCGTAATGTCAAACCATGCTGAAGAGAATGTTGACAGTCTACCCCCCACGGGGATTGCTAGTCATTGGTCCGGCTTTTTCTGTTCTTTTGAGGAACGGCGAAACATATAGCCCGTACCTCTTCCACGTCTATCCTCCCATCTAAAACTCTCTCTAGAGGGTGAGGACCCGCGTTTCTTTCCGCGACCAAATCTCCTTCTATTGAAGGGCCGACGGTAGGATGCTGAAGACGGATTACGAAATTTCTTCTTGTCATCCCCCGCTTTCTCCAGCAACTCATCCAGAGTTGGACCAAAGAGATATTCTCCCTTACACAGGATTGCGCAGAGTTTAGCTCTGGATTGTATGTCGCCTGACCAGCACTTCAACCATAAGGCTCTACGAGCCGCGTTGGAGAGCCCTGCCGCTCTAGCCGCCATCCTGACTGAGTCCACCGAAGCGTCTGATAGAAAGGCCGCAGCATTTTGAATTGTTGGTAAAGCCTTCAGAATAGAATCTGTGGAAGCGCCGTCCTTGAGCTGGAACTCTAACTGATCCAGCCGGACCATTAAAGACCTGGCTGTACATGTCGCGGCAACCGCTGGTCTGAGAGATCCTGCCGCTGTCTCCCAGGTACCTTTAAGGAAAATGTTCGCTTTTCTATCAAGGGGGTCCTTGAGGGTCCCCATATCCTCAAATGGCAACGAGGCTCTCTTGGATGCTTTTGCCACCGCCGCATCCAACTTAGGGGCTTTGTCCCATGTCTCTACAACCGGATCATCAAAGGGGTACCTGCGTTTTAAAGCTGGCGGTAAGGAACCCTTCTTTTCCGGCTTCTTCCATTCCCGGAGGATCAAGTCTTGAATTTTTTCGTTCACTGGAAAAGATCTATGTTTTTTACGATCCAGTCCGCTGAACATCATCTCTTGCTTTGAGGGCTGCGGCTTGGGTTCTTCTATGCCCATTGTGCCCCTAACTGACTTGACCACTTTGTCAATCTTATCCAGGGGCAGACAAAATCGTCCAGACTCCTCATCTGATGAAGAGGAGGAAGGACTAGAGTGATAGGCACCCTCTTCTCTTTCTTCCTCCGAAGAATTAGAGCCCAGGGGGGTTCTATGTTTTGAACCTCCCGTTTGGGATAGGGACCGTAGGGATTCCCTTACTTCCAAACGGATCATCTCCTTCAGGTTTGCCGCACTCACAGACTCTTCCGCTACCTGGGGGGGGGGACAATATAGGTGATAACTACTATCTGACCTAATGTCACTTCCACCCCACCACACCTGTAGACCTCACCGTCTGTTGTATACAGGGGGCACATAATTTCTTAGGACAAGAGTCTGGTAAGGGGACTCCACAGAGGGCACACTCCTTATGTTTTGACTTGTCACTCTTCTTTCCCTAGAATGATAAAGTACAAGGGGCCCGCGTCACAGAGTGAACTTTCACGTAGATCACTTACCCGTGCGCCAAAGTAAAGTACCGGAATGCGAGGGGGTTCTTTCCTAGTCGAAGCTCTTGATCCCTGCCCGGATGAGCTTTTACGACTGGACTGGTCGCTTCTGTCCTTCTCCTTGGGCTTCTGACGCACATCATCAAGCAGCTGCTGCTGCTCACCACCACTCTCCATGATGAACTGCGACCAAAAGCAGGGTTTCAAAGTCGTCACCTGCTTAAATCCCCCTTGGATCCGGTCAGCAGATAGGCCAGCGCCATTCCCATTGGCCTAGGATACAGCAGGGAGGATTCTTGTGGGAGAAACCGGTAATCAGGATACATGGGCGCCACCATTTTGGATCGACTGCGCATGCGCAGACATCCGGCGACCCGGAAGCGGCTACTAACTCCGCCCCCCCACGTCACCGCACCCAGAAACGCTCCAGCACACGCTGAGAGCGGTGCAGGACGCCGGGGACGGATCGCAGCGCTCCGGGTGTTCACCCACATAATCCTGACGCCGGCACCCCGCAAGCACGCCGCACCGCTGCACCGCCAATGGCATATACTTACCGGCGCTGACGCTGATGGAGGCGAGAAATCCCCTGGACTCTGCTCCCTGCTGCGAACGCCACCGACGTGCAGTCCAGCAAGGACCACCGTGGCGTCTCCAGGGATCTCCGCACCGGCCGAGGTAGGAGACCCCCTCGCTACCGGATTCGGCCGGCCGGCCTGGGCTCCATAAGATTCATCTGTAGGCACCCGTCCCTTTAGGAACAGGAAACCAACTGATGCAGGGGAGAGGTGCCGCCCTTTTGTTTCTGTAGGTTTTCTGTTCCTAATGGGCGGATCCCCTCTCTCGTCGTGCTGTCATGGGAGTCCGAGTAAAGTTAAATTATTGTTCCAGAAAAGTTTGCACTTAGTAGATAGTAGATAGTATGCCCGGTTGGGTAATGATAGTTATTTATAGCTAGTTATTTAATAAGTGTTATTTAAAATCTTCAACACAATGTAAATATGTTTCTGTTTTTAACATTCAAGTGTCCTCACCTCCCATAAAGGGAAGCACTGTTATATTTACTTGTTTACAGCATTCCAAAATTTTGTATGTCTTTTGCTACCATGTATTGTTCTTCTTTCCCAGTCCGGGAGTACTGGATTTAACGGGGGGAGTGCAGCTCCCCAAAGTCCTGGTCGTTGCAGTATTGTCACTCTGCCGCTAAGGGGAGTGATTGTACGTCTGATGGCACTAAAGGAGTTCACCTGACCAGGTATCACAGTCACACATTACACTTCACACTCTGGTCACCAGGAGGAGCAAAAGGTTCTATGTATTAGGCAACTCCTCACACTCTGGTAAAACTGGGGGCTGGATAGGAAGTTAGAGAGAAGCTGACTGGGTTTTTTGCCCAGGTAACATCTAGTGAGAAGAGAGCGTTACTTGGGAAGATTCAGGGGAAACCCTGTCAGGGGTGGGATCCTAGCAAAAGGACAGATCATTACGGAGCCGTGCCTGCATCTCATTGCGGCAGCATCCTAAGAAAGGACACGAAGTGAAGGATATTGTGGAGAAGTGAGAAACGAGATCACAGCACAAAGGCGATAGAACCAGTAGGAGTCGTGCTCCGAGATCGGCAACATCCTTCTGAGGCGCGTGGCCGCTTGGAACGCTGAGGAAGTAATAGACCCTACACATTACTTTGAACTACGGCAGGGCAGTTAACTTTAGGTTGGCTGTCTCACCTTTTACACCTAATGAAGACAACGGAGGCAATTGTGGGAGAGGGGCGTCTCTGGGGTCCCTATAAAAACTCCAGGCCTACCCCGTCATACAGGTGTGTCCTAGCCATATCATCTGGGGGACGGAGAGAGAAAGAACAGAAACAAACACGACAGTTGTGAGGACTATCCCGTTGTGCTCAGCAGGGAAGTACTACAACACCCAGGCGCTAGTAGGTAGGCTACTGATTTCCACCTGCAAAGGGAACTCTGGATGTGCATTCAGACCGGCCGGTCTCAGCCAGCCCTGTTAGCAGTGCTCTGGATTGCGGATACCAAAGCCTTCAGTAAAGAGGTAAAGAGACTGCAACCCTGTGTCCTCGTTATTTACTGCGACCTACACTGTCACCTACATCTTTAATTGGGCGCCCCTTAGCAGGGCCACGGACCGGGTCAGGCCACCGTGACATCCCCAGAACCGAGAGACCCGGTACCGAGTACCCCGCTGTTCTGCGTTTGGGGGCCGCTCCATATCCATAGCTTCTCTCTAGGCTATGGATATCAGCCCACAGCTGTATGCTATATAAAATATAGGGGGACCCCCATGTCATTTTTTTTAGTGGTCCCCCTATTTTAATAGCCAGTAAAGGCTAAGCAAACAGCTGTGGGCTGATATTCATAGCCTGGGAAGGGGCCATGGGTATTACCCCCTTCCCAGGCTTCAAATATTGGCCCCCTGCCGTCGGCTTTCCCCCTCTGGTGCAGAAAATTGCTTGGGAGCCCACACCATTTTTTTTTCCTTTTTTTTTAATTAAACATGTTTATTAATCAACATTGGCCTTGCTATTATATATTTATGGATATATCTATAGATATAACTGTGGATAATCTATCTATATATATATTTATAGATAGATAGTTATATCTATAGATATATAGATATATCCATCCATATATATGGCTACTTTCACACATCAGGTTTTTGCCGTCAGGCACAATCCGGCGAGTTTTTTTATCATAGAGTTGTATTAGCGCCGGATTGCGCCTGATGGCCACACGTTTCATCTGTTTTTTGATGGATCCATCAAAAAAGCTGTTTCCAGCGGACGGAGAAAACTTACAGAGGATATATAAATCTATCTATTCATATATCTATAGATCTATCTATCTATCTATCTGTGTGTAATGGAGTGTAGGTTGGACAAATGTAAAAGAGGAGGTTGGACAAGAAATTACGTCACAATTTTTTTTTTTTGCTCAACAATACATCTTTATTTTGCTTTCAAAAATGCACCAAAAATGCATAAAAAAACACACCAAAACGCGTAAAAAACACATCAAAAACGCACCTGCGTTTTCTGCCAAGAGATGCAGAATCTGCACAAAAAAGTCTCCACAGTAGCTCCACCTCCACCCCTCAACGTTTTCACAGTCCCACCGCCCACTTTTGCAAAAACTCCGCTTCTGCAACACGTCCTCATCAATCGCACATTTAGGGTATGTGCACACATTGCGGATTTGCTTCTGGAATTTTTTGTACGGATTCTGCATCTCTTGGCAGAAAATGCAGGTGCATTTTTGATGCGTTTTTTTATGCGTTTTTGAAAGCTAAATAAAGATGTATTATTGAGCAAAAGAAAAAAAAATTGTGATGCAGTTTCTTGTCCAACCTCCTCTTTTACATTTGTCCAACCCACACTCCATTACACACAAAGAGATAGATAGATAGATAGATAGATAGATAGATAGATAGATAGATAGATAGATAGATAGATATATAGATAGATAGATCTATAGATATATGGATAGATCTATATATCCTCTGTAAGTTTTCTCCGTCCGCTGGAAAAAAAAACAGATGAAACGTGTGGCCATCAGGCACAATCCGGCGCTAATACAACTCTATGATAAAAAAAGGATCCTGAGGAAAAAAAATGTATCCGTTTTTTTCAAAACTCGCCGGATAGTGCCTGACGGCAAAAACCTGATGTGTGAAAGCAGCCAGATATATGGATAGATATATCTATGCATCTATAGCTATAACTATCTATCTATAAATATATCTATAGATAGATTATCCACAGTTATATCTATAGATAAATCCATAGATATATGATAGCAAGGCCAATGTTGATTAATGAACATGTTTAATTTAAAAAAAAAAAAAGGAAAAAAAAAATGGTATGGGCTCCTGCGCAATTTTATGCGCCAGAGGGGGAAAGCCGATGGCCGGGGGCCAATATTCATAGCCTGGGAAGGGGCCATGGGTATCAGCCCGCAGCTGTCTGCGTAGCCTTTACTGGCTATTAAAATAGGGGGACCCCCCAAAAAAATGACGTGGGGACCCCCTATATTTTAAAGCCAGAAAGGCTACGCAGACAGCTGCAAGCTGATATTCATAGCCTAGAGAGGGGCCATGGATATTTGCCCCCCTGGCTACAAATACCAGTCCCCAGTCGCCACATAAATGGCGCATCTGTAAGATGCACCAATTCCGGAACTTAGCCCCTCTCTTCCCACTCCCCTGTAGTGGTGGGATATGGGGTAATAAGGGGTTAATCTCACCTTGCTATTGCAAGGTGACATTAAGCCCAGTTAATAATGGAGAGGCGTCAATAAGATGCCTATCCATTACTAATCCTATAGTAGTGAAAGAGATAAAAAAAAGACACAGCCAGAAGAAAAGTATTTTAATATTTTTAATTTCAACATACTTACCATACTCGATCGCCTGCAAAAAATAAAAAAATAATAAACCAACAGTATACTCACTTTCCGCCGTAGTCCAATTAATAAAGAGTGTCCCACGATGATCTCCCCTATAGAACAGTGACATAGGGTGATGTAATCGCTTTATAGGCCTCCAGTGACACACTGACAGGAGACAATGGCTCTTGCAATGCATTACTGAAGAGGATACGTGAGTTCATTGGTCTCACTTTATGGCAAAGCTGAGTGGGAATTTTCCCACACAGCAGTGCCACAAGTGACAGTAAGGACTATTTCTCACAGAGGCGGAGGGATACAGTGAGGAAGTATACCTTCCGTCATTGTATCGTCGGAGCCCCTGGAGAGCGGTCGCATCAGCTGATGTGGCTGCTCTCCACGGGAGATCGTCGTGGGACACTTGTATTAATTGGATTTCTGTGGATCAGGGAGTATATTGTTTGTTTATTATTTTAATATTTTTTACAGGTGAGCAAGGGCTTCGGGGATCAAGGTGATGGTGAGTATGTACTCTATGTTGTGTGTACTGTATGTGTTGTGTATATGTACTGTATGTCTATATGTGTTGTATGTACTGTATGTATTTACTGTATGTTGTATGCTGTATGTATTGTATGTCTATATGTATGTGTTGTATGTACTGTATGTATGTACTGTATGTATGTACTGTATGTTGTATGTTGTATGTACTGTTGCATGTACTGTATGTCATATGTTGTATGTACTGTTGTATGTTGTATGTACTGTATGTCATATGTTGTATGCACTGTTGTATGTTGTTTGTACTGTTGTATGTACTGTATGTCATATGTTGTATGTACTGTTGTATGTTGTATGTAATGTATGTCATAAGTTGTATGTACTGTTGTGTGTTATATGTACTGTTGTATGTTGTATATACTATATGTCATATGTTGTATGTACTGTATGTCATGTTGTATGTACTGTATGTCATATGTTGTATGTACTGTTGTATGTTGTATGCTGTATGTACTGTTGAATGTTGTAAGTACTGTTGTGTGTTTTATGTACTGTTGTATGTTGCATGTACTGTTGTATGTTCTGTTGTATTTTGTATATACAGTTGTATGTTGTATCTACAGTATGTGATATGTTGTATGTACTGTTGTATGTTGTATGTTCTGTTGTATGTTGTATGTACTGTATGTTGTATGTGCTTGTTATTTGTTGTACTTACTGTATGTTGTATGTGTGCTTGATATATGTTGTATGTACTGTATGTATGTATGTATGTGTTTTTTGTTTTTTTCTACATTCATCACATTAGCTGGATGATGGGACTACCACTAATGTGTCAATCACTGTCACTGTAGCAGGCATAGCCCGATGGGACTTGTAGTCCCATCGGACGATGCCTGCACGCACACACACCCAAAGACCCCCCTGTACAGCCTCACAGACCCCCTGACAGCCCCGCACAGACCCCCTACAACCCCGGCAGACCCCCGGCAGCCCTGCACAGATCCCCAACAGCCCCGCAGACGCACCGGCAGCCCTGCACAGACCCCCAACAGCCCCGGCAGCCCTGCACAGACCCCCAGCAGCCCCGCACAGACCCCCGGACAGCCCTATACAGATCCGCACAAAGAATTGACATGCTGCGGAAAAAGCAACGCTGCGTTTCTGCATGTTTTTTTCCGCAGCATGCGCACAGCGGATTGGGTTTTCCATAGGTTTACGTGGTTTGGTAAACCGCATGGGAAACTGCTGCAGATCTGCAGCATCAAAAACACTGTGGATCTGCGGTAAAATCCGCAACATGTGAACATGGCCTCAAGGGGGCCCTAAAATATTGCCAGTATGAAATTCCTGGTGGCAGCCCTGCCAGAGAGTGAGAGAAGAAGCCCACTCCTCACAATCTTCTAAATGCCATGAACACTATTGATTGCAGCTTCTAGAACATAAGGCAGAGATAACATCATTGGGACCTGAGACAAACAGATCCAGTTGATGCCGTTGGGCAGAGCTAGTGTTCTGCACTGGAATCCTGGCACTTGCAGAACTCTGGGGGTCCCGTGTTCTGCAAGACTGCCAACTGTAGAGAAACGTCAAGGATGCACAAAGCCCAGCAAGTGCCATCAGTGGTCAGGAAAGGGTTAATGCTGTTACTACTATGTATGTTTACATTTGTTCCTAGTGATATATTGGACATCAAATACCGTATTTTTTGGCATATAAGACACACCGTCCTATAAGACGCACCCCAAATTTGGGGTGAAAAATGCAGAAAAAAAGATTTTTTATAAGATGGGGGTCCGTCTTATTGTCCGAATTTAAGATCTCTTACCTGAGGGCAGGCAGTGGCAGAGCAGGGTCACAGGAGGCATGGTGGTGGCAGAGGTGAGGTGATGCTGAGGTGCGGTGGGCGGAATGGCGTGCACCTGAGCAGGGTCCCATCCTGCTTAGGTGGGCGACGCCATGGCCTGGTGTCCATGGGGAGGTTGCTGTGGCGGTGGCAGACGTGCGGTCACTTCCTCAGGTGGCAGCGGCCAGGGTCCCTTCCACATTTGAGGTGACGCCACAGCAGTAGTGAAGGAGAGCAGCAGAGCTGGGTGGTTTTCCTGGTGGCGGCGGGCTTACCGGCATTGTGGCGGTGACAGAGGTGTGGGCATGATGTGGCACGGTGAGCTGTATGGCGTGAGCAGGTCCCTTCCATATTTGAGGTAAATCCGCGGCCCGGTACTGATGGAGAGCAGCAGTGCTGGTGAGTTACGGTATTTTCCGGTGGCGGCGGCCATCTTGCTGAGGCCGCTCGTGCGCAGATTCACTACTCTGCGTCCCAGGGCTTCAGGAAAATGGCCACCGCGATCTCCATCTGCGCACGCGCGGCCTCCCGCGGCCATTTTCCTGAAGCCCTGGGACGCAGAGTAGTGAATCTGCGCACGCGCGGCCTCAGCAAGATGTCCGCCGCCACCGGAAAATACCGTAACTCACCAGCGCTGCTGCTCTCCATCAATACCGGGCCGCGGATTCACCTCAAATATGGATGGGACCTGCTCACGCCATACAGCTCAGACGCACCCCCCCCCATTTTCCTCACAATTTTTTTGGGGAAAAAGTGCGTCTTATATGCCGAAAAATACGGTACTTGTTAAATTGCTATATCCGTTATTCATGTAATCCTTTATAACTCTTCAATAAAATTTATTTGCTTTAAAAGAATAAAATTGTATAACCTTTTCCAGCCTGATGTACATCAAAAACTCTTCTTCTGAGCTCATCAGAAATCTCCTTTGTTTATACTATGACATACAATATGCTCACAAATGTGTTCTGAAGATCAGACTTTGTTCTGCCAGTTCTTTAAATAAAGCCAGTCACCCACTCACACCAGATTGTCATCCCATGGCTTGAAAATACCATAATCAAATTTCATCTTCCAATTATTTGCTAACTCTAATGGTTTACATACTTATGTCAAGATAGATAGAATGTGAAGTGCTATTAAATTAACAGGCTTTTCGCACAGTAACCATGTCATTAGCCATTCATTTACAATGTTTATAAAGGATGGAAATACTGTAGTATTCAACTGTATTGTAACAGAATATTTACCTATAAGTTCTTTATTTCTCACATCCAAGGCCATATTCCTTAAAGCAGTTGCAACTGCACATACCACTCTATCATTATCAATTCGAAGGAGCTCAACTAAAATTGGCAAACCTTTTTCTTTGCGGACCGCAGCTCGAATATAAATAGACCACTGCAAAAAGTAAAAGAGAATACATTATGTTCTAGTAAAATATTTAACAGCAAAATATTTAACAGCAATCGCATGCACAGTTACAAAACAGAAAATGCAACAAGATTAGAACTGTTAACTTCACAGTGTGTCGACCGAACTCAAAGACATGCTTAAAGTCGATATGTGATGTGCTTACACAGCTGCACTGAGAGGTGAAAGGATCCAATAAATAACCAAACTCATGAGACTGGTGTATAGCTTAAATGCTGCTACCATGTTTCTCCAAAAATGAGAAGGGGGTCTTATATTATTTTTTTGCTCTAAAAGGTGCATTAGGGCTTATTTTCAGAGGATGTTTTCTTTTTTTACCATAAGCTACACTCCACATTTCGTCTCGAACAAAAAAAAAAAAACATTTATTCAAATATAATCATGTCATCACATTCTGTAACATCACCATAACTCGCCAAACCTTGAATTCCATCATGAATTTCTTGAGAACCCATTTTCTTTTACCATGTACTGTACAACAACATACATTAACCTGTATTCATGAGCAAATTAACATTTATTCAAACACACTAATGTTATCGTTATCATCTTATGGAAATCACTATATAACTTTCAAAACCCTCAATTCTATCATGAATTTCTTGTCACTCTGTTGTCTTTAGAATCATTGGCCATAATTTCTCATGTCTAGCAATAGTGCTTTGCTTAAATCAGTACCTCTTGTCCATGTAGCTTGCTGGTAACGCATTGACAACGCAACTGTAACTTATTTTCTCCAATGAATTCTTCACTCAAGTCACAACCTCTTGCAGTCTAGACTTCACAAAGCTGACATACCGATTTCTCTATGTTCTTTTTTAATGTTGTCATTCTTTTCCAAGCGTAAATGGTTCTTGAATGGCTTGTTTATTGCAATATCAAGAGTCTGGACATAGGCAGTAAATCTATTTTTTTTTCTCATGAAGGAAGTTCTTAATGTCTTTAGTGCAGTGTATACTGGTTGAATCCAGACTAGGAGGCTTTTTTGGTCACCTAGCAAAACAAGTGCAGCATTAAAGGGAACCTGTCAACAGGATTGTGCAAAGTAACCTACACACACTGTCAGGTCGGTGCCATTCTACTGAATAAAATGATACCTTGGTTGATGAAATCCGTCTTGTGGTTGTTTCTTAATCTTCTTTTTCAGTTTGTAGTTAATGATATGCTCGTGCCCTAAGGCGGGGTTCATGCATGTGGTGCTCTGTTTAGCTCTTCATAATGCAGACTGCTGACAGGTCACTCATCCCTCAGTGACCCACCCCCTAGTTTAAATAATGAATATACTAATGTGTATGTTAGGGCAGGCGGAACGCACCGAGTAAATGTAGAGATAGTATAGGTGCGTTCGCAGCCCGTGGTCCACTGTGCAGGAGTAGAACCTGCTGCTAGTAAATGGCGGCACTATATGGCAGTACTACGCCTGAGTAGACATGGGCTCCATCACCCGTTCTGTATAGGAGCCAACTCTGTTGCTTCACAGAGCCGCTGGGATAAAAGGTAATGCTGTGCTCTGTTAACCTCACAGAGGACAGAAGCTCACTAACGGAGCAGGTAGTATACAGTGGTCATACGGTCAGCAATAGCACTCAAACAACTCTCCGGAGGTGCCGGAATTCTAGTGGCTATACACCTGCCCTGAATTCATACAAACAAACTCCTCTCCGGAGATGCCGGAATTCTAGTGGCTATACGCCAGTCCTAAATTCACACACGCAAACTCCTCTCCGGAGGTGCCGGAATTCTAACGGCTTACAGCCGACCCTAAGCACATGCTGACACAGACCACAAAGTAGCAAAGCTACTCATGAATATAAGTTGATACTAGCGCATGGCCGTGTGGCCATGCAAACCTTTTATAGCTGTACCTCTCAAGGACCTTCCTAGTGGTCAAATAGGAGCTGCTACAAGACCTGAGCGTGTGACCCCAGACCTCCAATGGGAGGTCATCCCTTGGGCATGCTCAGTAGAGGAAAAGCAGGACTTAGTCCCAGGAGCATCTGCTCGCCACAGAACAGTGCTGGTTACAATGGCTGAGCCTGGAAGGTCAGCAGTAACCAAGCACACAGTATCTGCCTGAGCCAGACGCTGGGACCGACATCTCCGCTGAGCAGGCTCCACTGTGGCTGAAGAAGAATAAGAGACCGCAGCGGAGGTGGTTCGAGATTCTCCATGTGCAGTGATGGGAACTTGACACCTAACAGTGTGTATTTGAAAAGAGCATGTCACTTAATCAAAATGGTGGCGCCTGTGCACTCTCTTATCGGTTAGTTCCTATTATCTTCCTGTGTCTCAAAGAAAAAAACTGCGCAAGTTCCGCCGGTACCATTTTGATGTAGTGTACATTTTTTTGTCTGCAGAAACAAGCAACCGGTGGAGGCGCTTGCGCAGTAGCATCTATTGGAACACAATGCTAATGCGCAGGCACACCCGACAGTGCCATATTGATGGTAATTTTTTTATCTTTGAAGCACAGGAAGATAATAGGCACCAACCGATAAGAGAAAGTGTGCAGGCACCACCATTTTGATTAACTGACATGCTGTTTTTCAAATACTTACATTAGTATATTCATTATGCAACTAGGGGGCAGTTTCACTGAGGGATCAGCGACCTGTCAGCAGTCTGCATTATGAATATCTAATCAGAGCACCACATACATGAACCCTGCCTTAGAGCAAGAGCATATCATTAACTACAAATCGAAAATAAAGATTATGAAACAACCACAAGACAGATTTAATCAACCAAGGTATCATTTAACTTAGTATAAAGGCGCCGACCTGACACTGTGTAGGTTACTATGCACAATCCCTTCAAATAGACTCATTTCCTTATAACTACTTGTGTGCACCAGGTTTTTTCGGTTTCAAGAACATAAATACCTGAAACATCACCAATCTACTCCTTCTTGCCTTTAGTAATGCTTAGAGGTGGGGCTTTAGTTCCATCCACACGAATTGCCAAAATACAGGTAACATATGCTCTTTCATAACCGGTGGAGGGATCGAAAACAGAGAAAGCACCCCACTGATCAATTGTCATTTGTGATCCTCAGCCAATGAACCCTGCTCTTTCATGTATAGTGGGTCTGTGGGTCAATATGTACCTTACCAGTCCAGTACATTTCTTGCTCCTCTATTTACTGTATACCGCAATTAATGGTAAATGTCTGCTCACCAAGAAATGCAGAATCAGTAAAAAAGTGTCCAGGCAGTAACAGTATCAGTACACATGTAAAGTTGAAGAGATCTATAATAATAAAAATTGTATTTATATAGCGCCAACATATTCCGCAGCGCTTTACAACTTATAGAGGGGACTTGTACAGACAATAGACATTACAGCATAACAGAAATCACAGTTCAAAACAGATACCAGGAGGAATGAGGGCCCTGCTCACAAGCTTACAAACTATGAGGAAAAGGGGAGACACGAGAGGTGGATGGTAACAATTGCTTTAGTTATTTGGACCAGCCATAGTGTAAGGCTCGGGTGTTCATGTAAAGCTGCATGAACCAGTTAACAGCCTAAGTATGTAGCAGTACAGACACAGAGGCTATTGACTGCATAAAGTGTATGAGAACATGATGCGAGGAACCTGATTATGGTTTTTTTTTGTTTTTTTTTTATTAGGCCACACAGGGATAGTTAGGTTAATGCGTTGAGGCGGTAGGCCAGTCTGAACAAATGCGTTTTGAGGGCACGCTTAAAACTGTGGGGATTGGGGATTAATCGTATTAACCTGGGTAGTGCATTCCAAAGAATCGGCGCAGCACGTGTAAAGTCTTGGAGACGGGAATGGGAGGTTCTGATTATTGAGGATGCTAACCTGAGGTCATTAGCGGAGCGGAGGGCACGGGTAGGGTGGTAGACTGAGACCAGAGAGGAGATGTAGGGTGGTGCTGAGCCATGGAGTGCTTTGTGGATGAGGGTAGTAGTTTTGTACTGGATTCTGGAGTGGATGGGTAGCCAGTGTAATGACTGGCACAAGGTAGAGGCATCGGTGTAACGGTTGGTGAGGAATATGATCCTGGCAGCAGCATTCAGGACAGATTGGAGCAGGGAGAGTTTGGTAAGAGGGAGGCCAATTAGTAGAGAGTTACAATAGTCCAGACGAGAATGAATAAGTGAGACAGTAAGAGTTTTTGCAGAGTCGAAAGTAAGAAAAGGGCGAATTCTAGAAATATTTTTGAGATGCAGATAAGAAGAGCGAGCCAGTGATCGGATGTGGGGGGTGAATGAAAGCTCGGAATCAAGGATGACCCCAAGGCAGCGGGCACGTTGCTTGGGAGTAATGGTGGAACCGCACACGGAGATGGCAATGTCAGGCAAAGGTAGGTTAGTAGAGGGAGAGAACACGAGGAGTTCAGTTTTTGACAGGTTCAGTTTCAGATAGAGGGAGGACATGATGTTAGAGACTGCGGTAAGACAATCACTGGTGTTTTCTAAGAAGGTCGGAGTGAAAGCAGGAGAAGAGGTGTATAATTGGGTGTCGTCAGCATAGAGATGGTACTGGAAACCAAATCTACTGATTGTTTGTCCAATAGGGGCAGTATACAAAGAGAAGAGGAGGGGGCCTAGGACTGATCCTTGAGGAACCCTAACAGTAAGGGGAAGGGGAGAGGAGGATCTATGGTATTCACAAATGAGGTATGGCTCTGAATAAATTATAAAAGTACTCCTCTTGTTTTTAACTTTTTGTGATATTTGATAAAAGTAATAAAGATAATTTTATAATGTGTTCATGGCTATACATCATTTGTGAATATTATTATTATTTATTTATATAGCACTATTGATTCCATGGTGCTGTACATGAGAAGGGGTTACATGCAAATTACAGATCTCACTTACAGTAAGCAAACTAACAATCACAGACTGATACAGAGGGAATATGACCCTGCCCTTGCGGGTTTACATTCTAAAGGATGGTGGGGAAGGAGAAATTAGGTTGGGTGGTTGCAGCAGCTCCAATGTTGGTGAGGCGGTAGCTCCAGTAGTGGTGAGGAGGCAGCAGGTCATTGCAGGCTGTAAGCTTTCCTGAAGAGGTGGGTTTTCAGGTTCCGTCTGAAGGATCCAAATGTGGTTGATAGTTGGATGTGTTGGGGCAAGAATTTCAGAGGATGGGGGATATTCGAGAGAAGTCTTGGAGGCGGTTGAGTGAGGAGCGAATAAGTGTGGAGGAGAGAAGGAGGTCTTGGGAGGACCGGAGATTACGTGAGGGAAGATATGGGGAGATTAGTTCAGAGATATATGGAGGAGACGGGTTATGGATGAATTTGTAGGACAGTATTAGTAATTTGAACTTGATACGCTGAGGGAATGGGAGCCAGTGGAGATTTGCAGAGGGGAGAAGGGGAGGAGTAGCGAGGAGAGAGATGAATTAGTCGGGCAGCAGAGTTGAACAGAGTGGATAGGTCTTTTTCAATGCTACAGTACTTATATCCAGATTTACGGTAAAAATTAAAATGTTTCCAGGGTGCTTTTATTGATACCAAAGTACAGTTATATGAAAAAGTTTGGGCACCCCTATTAATCTTAAGCTTAATGTTTTATAAAAATTGTTTTTTTTGCAACAGCTGTTTCAGTTTCATATATCTAATAACTGTTGGACATAGTAATGTTTCTGCCTTGAAATGAGGTTTATTGTACTAACAGAAAATGTGCAATCTGCATTCAAACAAAATTTGACAGGTGCATAAGTATGGGCACCCTTATCATTTTCTTGTTTTAAATACTCCTACCTACTTTTTAATGACTTACTAAAGCACTTCTTTTCGTTTTGTAACCTCATTGAGCTTTGAACTTCATAGCTAGGTGTATGCAATCATGAGAAAAGCTACTTAAAGTGGCCACTTGTAAGTTGGTCTCCTGTTTGAATCTCCTCTGAAGAATGGCATCATGGGCTCCTCAAAACAACTGTCAAATGATCTGAAAACAAAGATTATTCAGCATAGTTGTTCAGGGGAAGGATACAAAAAGCTGTCTAAGAGATTTAACCTGTCAATTTCCACTGTGAGGAACGTAGTAAGGAAATGGAAGAACACAGGGTACAGTTCTTGTTAAGGTCAGAAGTGGCAGACTAAGAAAAACATCAGAAAGGCAGAGAAGAAGAATGGTGAGATCAGTCAAGGACAATCCTCAGACCACCTCCAGAGAGCTGCAGCATCAACTTGCTGTCACTGTGCATCGGTCAACTATACAACGCACTTTGCACAAGGAGAAGCTGTATGGGAGAGTGATGCGAAAGAAGCCATTTCTGCAAGCATTCCACAAACAGAGTCGGCTGAGGTATGCAAAAGCACATTTGGAGAAGCCAATTTCTTTTTGGAAGAAGGTCCTGTGGACTGATGAAACTAAGATTGAGTTGTTTGGTAATACAAAAAGGCGTTATGCATGGTGGCAAAAAAAACACAGTGCGTTGTATAGTTGACCGATGCACAGTGACACCATCTGCAGCAAGTTGATGCTGCAGCTCTCTGGAGGTGGTCTGAGGATTGTCCTTGACTGATCTCACCATTCTTCTTCTCTGCCTTTCTGATGTTTTTCTTGGCCTGCCACTTCTGGCCTTAACAAGAACTGTACTCAAGTTCTTCCATTTCCTTACTATGTTCCTCACAGTAGAAATTGACAGGTTAAATCTCTGATACAGCTTTTTGCATCCTTCCCCTGAACAGCTATGTTGAATAATCTTTGTTTTCAGATCATTTGACAGTTGTTTTGAGGAGCCCCTGATTCCACTCTTCAGAGGAGACTCAAACAGGAGAAAAACTTGCAAGTGGCCACTTTAAGTAGCTTTTCTCATGATTGCATACACCTGGCTATGAAGTTCAAAGCTCAATGAGGTTACAAAACGAAAAAAAGTGCTTTAGTAAGTCAGTAAAAAGTAGGTAGGAGTATTTAAAACAAGAAAATGATAAGGGTGCCCATACTTATGCACCTGTCAAATTTTGTTTGAATGCAGATTACACATTTTCTGTTAGTACAATAAACCTCATTTCAAGGCAGAAACATTACTGTGTCCAACATTTATTAGATATATGAAACTGAAATAGCTGTTGCAAAAAAACCAATTTTTATAAAACATTAAGCTTAAGATTAATAGGGGTGCCCAAACTTTTTCATATAACTGTATATACTACCTACTGTATACTACAATTCCATACTTTTAAACTGTATCTAAAAAGACTTATTTTCTCCCTAAAACACCTCTCTGCTGTTTGAATTTTTGTTATGGTCAATGTAATAGAGTACATATGGTAGAATACAGCAGGACCCTTCATAAAGGAACACAGGCAACCCCAAAAGAAAGCAGATAAATCACACTCACAATACCCCAAACAATTAGAGTCGGCAAGTGCTAATAGTGGATGGGATTTCACACACAAATGTGTAAGGTCCCCCTGCATTCCACATAGTTTGGCTGTGGAGGCAGCTGTAGCTGACTTGCGGAAATGGGCACACACACGGCGTACTTTCACAAGTAGCTCAGGCAGATCTTGGTAGGTTTTGAGAAGCCGTTAAACCTTTAAGTTGAGCATGTGTGCCAGGTATGGTATGCATGTGAGGTTACCAAGCTTCAGAGCTGGCACGAGGTTATGGCCATTGTCACACATGACCAGGGCTGCCATCAGGGCATTACTGCCCTTACTGGCATATGAAGCCCAATGAGCAGAGGGGGCAGGCAACGAGCCTCCTCGCTTCTGCTCACTGGGCCCCAGAGGCAGGAACCTGCTTCAGTAACTTGTCATCAGATGCACGATCATTTAAAACATGTTGCCATGCAGGAGATTCCTCCCGCACCGCAACAGTTACCAGTCGCCAGCCAATCACAGGCCGGCAGCTGACATCAGCGCACACTTCGCCGACGTATGATGTCACTGTCATACGCCAGATTGACACTGCTCACCTCAGCTGAATCGAAGCGAAGGACACCGCTGGACCTTGGCCAGGAAAGGAGAAACTTTTTTTTGTAAAGCCGCAGTATGTGGCTGCAATATACCACTATGGGGGTGCATTATACTACACTGCTCAAAAAAATAAAGGGAACACTTAAACAACAGAATATAACTTTAAGTAAATCAAACTTCTGTGAAATCAAACTGTCCACTTAGGAAGAAACACTGTTTGACAGACCACATATCTGTACCAGTGCTTTTCTGGCTGATGTTTTGGTGACTTTTGAATGTTGGTTGTGCTTTCACACTTGTGGTTGCAGGAGACGGACTCTACAATCCACACAAGTGGCTCAGGTAGTGCAGCTCATCCAGGATGGCACATCAATGTGAGCTGTGGCAAGAAGGTTTGCTGTGTCTGTCAGCGTAGTGTCCAAAGGCTGGAGGTGCTACCAGGAGACAGGCCAGTACACCAGGAGACGTAGAGGGGGCCGTAGGAGGGCAACAAACCAGCAGCAGGACCGCTACCTCAGCCTTTACGCAAGGAGGAACAGGTGGAGCACTGGCAGACCCCTGCAAAATGACCTCCAACTGGCCAAAAATGTGCATGTGTCTGCACAAATGGTTAGAAACCAACTCCATGAAGATGGTCTGAGTGCCTGACATTCACAGATGGGGATAGTGCTCACAGCCCAACACCGTGCAGGATGCTTGGCATTTGCCACAGAACACCAGGATTGGCAAATTCACCACTGGCACCCTGTGCTCTTCACAGATGAAAGCAGGTTCACACTGAGCACATGTAACAGAATCTGGAGATGCCATGGAGAGCGATCTGCTGCCTGCAACATCTTTCAGCATGACCAGTTTGGCAGTGGATCAGTAATGGTGTGGGTGGCATTTCTTTGGAGGGCCACACAGTCCTCCATGTGCTCGCCAGAGGTAGCCTGATTGCCATTAGGTACCGAGATGAGATCCTCAGACCCCTTGTGAGACCATATGTTGTTGTGGTTGGCCCTGGGTTCCTCCTAATGCAGGACAATGCCAGACCTCATGTGGCTGGAGTTTGTCATCAGTTCCTGCAAGATGAAGGCATTGAAGCTACGGACTGGCCCACCCATTCCCCTGACCTTAATCCGATTGAACACATCTGGGACATCATGTCTCACACCATCCACCAACGTCACATTGCACCACAGACTGTCCAGGAGTTGGCGGATGCTTTAGTCCAGGTCTGGGAGGAGATCCCTCAGGAGACCATCCGACGCCTCATCAGGAGCATGTCCAGACATTGTAGGGAGGTCATACAGGCACATGGAGGCCACACACACTACTGAGCATAATTTCCTTAATTGTCTTGAGGAATTTCCACTGAAGTTGGATAAGCCTGTAACTTCATTTTCCACTTTGCTTTTGAGCATCATTCCAACTCCAGACCTCTGTGGGATATTAGTTGTGATTTACGTTGATCATTTTTATGTTTTATTGTTCTCAACACATTCCACTTTGTAATGAATAAAGAATTACAACTGGAATATTTCATTCAGTGATATTTAAGATGTAGGATTTTAGTGTTCCCTTTATTTTTTTGAGCACTGTATATATGACAAGGGGGTGCATTACACTATGGGGGTGCATTATACTATATATGACAAGGGAGTGCATTATACCACTAAGGTGGTACATTAAACTATATATGACAAAGGGGTACAATATACTATGGGGCAGCAGTATACTATATATGACAAGGGGTGAATTATACCATATATAACAAGGGGGTGCATTACACTACTATGAGGGGCATTATACCACTATGGGGCTGCATTATACTATATATGACAAGGAGGTGAATTATAATATAGGGGTGCACTATACTATAGGAGTGCATTATACTGCTATGTGGGTGCATTATATTGCCATGGGAGTTCATTATACTACTATGAGGGTGCATTATACTATATATTACTATGGGATAAATTATACTACTATGAGGGTGCATTATAATGCTATATATGACTATGGGGTAAATTATGCTATTATGGATGACTATGGGGGCAATATCGAGAGACATGGGGGAAATATTTAAAGACATGAGGCAGAATGGGAGGATACATGGGGTCCAGAATGTGGGATATTATTACTGTAGGGCAGAGGTCCCCAACGTTTCTGGCCTTGAGAGCCACAGTCAGCTCTGAGAGAGGGTAGCGAGCCACATCCAGCCTTGAGAGAGGGTCGTGAGCCACATTCTGCTCCCGCTCCCCTCACAATAGTGGCAACCAAAGCCCCCATTACAGGCATAATGGTAACCAAAGCTTTTCCACAAAAATCAATCACCACAAAGCTGTATACAAAGATTAACGGGTTCCTACAATACCCCCCATTCAATATTCCCCTATAAAGCACTCTCAAGACACTGTCACATCCAGCTTCAAACATCTCCTCTGACAGGTGGTGTCATCTTGTCTCCAGCATACCATACTTAAATCCTCTCAAAACCCCTAAGACCAGTATATGTAAACCCAGATCTGCTCTTTTGTGTAGGGCTGCTCACAAAATTCACAATTTTCAGATGTGCTCTTCATACCTGTTTGCTAGAACTGGAGTTAATGCACCAAGCTGGCAGACAGCCGTGAGCCACAATTCATGGGACCGCGAGCCACATGTGGCTCCCGAGCTACAGGTTGGGGACCCCTGCTGTAGGGGCTAATTAAAGGATATTAATTTTGAGGATACTGTTTTCAGTGTGGGGAAGGAGAGGTCATGTTACTGTGAAGGGCGACACGGTTGCTTTTTTTCTTCATCTGGTGGAGTGTAGAATGTGCTCTAGATAACTGTGTTATTTCCTGCAGAGACAAGTGATGGCGGTGTGCCCTGGATGAAAATGAAAAGCAAAGATGACAGACTTCAACTAGAGATGTCATCGGTGAGTCAGTGTATTACCTGTACACTGACACTATACACTGTATACTCTATACAGAGCTCCTATATACAGTATGTCACCGGTGATCACTGAATTACGTGTACGCTAACACTATACACTGCATACTATATATAAAGCTCCTGTGTATAATGGCGCTTAGGCTAAAATTAGTTTTTTTTATTTAATGATCAGTATTATAGTATTTGGTCACTACATGGTGGTAATATGTGGTCCGGCCATGGTGTCATGGTATTTATGCCTTGTATGTGGTATTATTCGGTCACTATGTAGTGGTAATACAGTATGTGGTGCGGTCACGGTGTGAGAGCATTTGTCCCGTGAATGTGGTGCTATTGTTCATTTGAAAAATTGTATATGACACATTCACTTAAAGAAACAAATACAAATATACCTAAAAAGAGTATTGGATATTTTAACAAATATTTAATAGGTTAGAGTAGGGCCTGGCCAAAAGAGTCTACCTAGTCGCAATGGAGGCTTAAAAATTTTTTTTTAGCAAAAACAAAAGCTGATGATATGTATTTGATCTGGTGTTAGACGGGAACTGATACTATGTCATTGGTGATATTGTGGTGCAGGTGTGGAGTTTTTCCTATAAGTTGGCAGTGGGACTGAAAGGTTGGAGGTGGAGCCTGGGTGAAATCTGAGTGAAAATGTTGCCAGTATGGGCCCCAAAATTCCTGGTGGCAGTACTACACATGATCATGCCTGGTTGTAGGTTCAGGGGCGATAGCCACAGATCAGTCTGGTCTGTAATATCTTTCAACAACTCTGCGGTGATGTGCAGTTTGTCACCTAAGCAGACTAGTTTCATCACAGCTTGTTACCACTTGGCTGAGGCAGTGTTGCAGTGCTTTCAGTTTTTGACTGCTGTTGACAGTTGTAAGGCGGAGGATTAATAGGAGGAGGAGGTGCAGAAACTGCTGTAGTAGGTGGGGTAACGCTGATTGAACCAAGGCTCAAAATCCTCGGTGTCGGTAGCACATGTTCCGTCCCAGGATCCGAATGGGTTCCTGCTTCCAAAATGTTCAACCAGTGTGCTGTCAGGGAAATGTAGCATCTATAGCCACAAGCACTTGTCCAGATGTCCATGGTTAAGTCGACCTTCCCAGTCACAGAGTTGGTTAGAGCATGGCTGATGTTATGGGACACATGTTTGTTTAAGGCAAGGATGAAATATGGGGAGAAATTGTGGCAGCTGGAGATGGCTGGGGACAGAGTACCTAGGGAAAGCCACCACCATTAGGTAACAGAAAGGTTCCATCTCCAGAAGCAAGCCTAAATGGCAACATTTCCAGGACAAGCATTCTGGAAATGTGGCCGTTTAGCATTGTAGCCTGTAGGTGGGTGGCTGCGTATTTAAGCTTGAGTTCCAAGGACTGGGTTAGGGACAACTGAACACTGCTCTAGTACAAGGACTTGGATGTGGTTGCCAGTGTGCAATGACAGGTGCTGGATGGAAGGCATCTTTGCCTACTTCAAGACAGGGGATTGGTATGACCGTAGAAGAGAGGAAGAGGCAGTGGTGTCACCTGCAGATACTGTTTCTGAATTTTGGGGTTCTTCCCAAGTAGTCGGGGGCTTTGCTTACATGTGTATGAGCATGCTGGTGGGGGTCAGGCTGGTAGTTTTGCTGCCCCTGCTGATGCTGGCATGGCAGATATTGGAAATGGCATTTTTTGCGTTAACTAGACTGTCTTTAAGAAACACCTAAAGCTTGGCTTGACAACTTCACCCATGTTGGTGCTCTGGGTATTAGTTGCTCTCCTTGTGTCCCTGGCCACCCTACTGCCTACTCCTGCCTGTTGCGATGCTGCAGATCCTCCCCCTGAGCATCGATATCCTCGCTCTGAATGTCACCTTCACGGTTTGGGACAGTGACTTCATTGTCCATGACCTCATCTACCTGGTCCTCCTCCTGATTTGCTGACGTAACACCACCACTTGCTGGCAGTTGTGTCTCATCATCATTCAGCTCTTGTGACAGTAGCTGCATTTTCCCACTGTTGCCTTATTGTCAGCGTGGCAGCTCAAATATTTGAGTATTATTATATGAGATCTCTTCATGTTCCAGTTGGAACAGGCAGGGTATGAGGCCAGAATCTATAAATGGAAATGTGAACAGCTCTTCAGAGTGGCCAAGTGTGTCCAAGTATGTCACTAATATGGTGGAAGGAAGGAGGATCAGGGAACAAGGACGTGGACATGGTTGCTGACGGTGGTTGCATAGGTGCAACAGCAGGTGTAGGGTGGGAGTAATTTTCACCTACACATGCACATGACATGATGGGAGGAAGGAGGATCATTGTGGGGATTGTGTGGCCCAGAATCATGGCTACTGAGACTGGATCATGTGGTAGACAGGGTGGTGTTGGAAAAGGGACAGGAAGCATTATCTGCTTTTCATCCCACAAGCTTTTCACCATTTCTGGCTTCAAGAGTGGTGTTCCACGTCATCCTACGAAGTGGGGCAGGAAGCTAGATTGACACAATGTGAGTGTATGTTGTGCTCCCGCAGTTTCACCTTGCCAACGTCCTCAGCCTTACCATGCGCCTTGCTCATTTTAAATTACATATGATATATACCTGTTGAGAAAATGTTGCAGACAGGATTAAAATGCCAGCAAAATTTGCCTACCACCGATGGACATACAAGACTGTAGTATCAATATAGTAATGTTGTTTGAAACCAAAGATTTTTTTGGTGTCTTTTGAGGCTCAACTCTAGCACAAAAAAAATGCCACATAAAATTTCACTGCTGAAAAAATTGCAGTATTACAATGCCAGCAAAATGTGCCGACTTCACATGGAAAATAAGACTGTAGTATCAATATAGCAATGAAATATTTTTAACCCCTTTACCCCGAGGGTGGTTTACACATTACTGACCATGCCAATTTTTAAAATTGTGAACACTGTCAGTTTATGAGGTTATAACTATGGAATGCATCAACCAATCCCGGTGATTCTGAGACTGTTTTTTTTGTGACATATTGTACTTCATGATAGTGGTAAAAATTTCTTTGGGACTACTTACATTTATTTGTGAAAAAAAAGGAAATTTGTCAAAAATTTCGAAAATTTAGACACGTTAGAACCCATCAGTATTGAGACCACCACGTCGCTAGTTGATGGGCATGCAGCAATTGGCCAAATCATGTGCTAAGCATCTCATTTTTTCCTAGTATCCAGAAGCAGTATTGCTATTCATATTTCATATATTTCACATTGACATGCTTTAGCATACAAAGACGGACTCCGCCGGATCACAGGTCAAATGGCATCAGCAGTGCCTCAATCTGCCTCTTTATAGGGATTCTTCCGCCAGAGGTTCTGTATTTCCGAGATTTACACAGAAACCCCAATGTAAATGCTCAACATGGAGTGCACGATAAGTGTTCGCCAAGCCTTACTGCGATCTTTTTAAAGCAGAATGATGGGGAGCGTGGCCGAGCTTCAGATGGCACTGGCTGCTTAGTGCTGGAGCTCTAGCAGAGATCGGCTTCAACTCAGCACAACAAGGTGAAAAATTGCTTTAGGGAAGACCTAAGTAAGTTACCTGGTAATCTGAGGACACAGTAGTCTGGATGGTGCGAGGCAGATCAGCGAGAAGGAGCTCCCCAAGGAAGGTGACTGCATATTTCTCCTGGGACCAGGTATTGATGCAGTCTCTAAAATGGTTGTGGCTTCTTCTTACCCAGCTCCTCCTTCCCACTCATCAAGGGGTGGTTCACAGACAGCAGTCTCAGAAAGAGATGAGGAGGAACAGACAGATATTCTCCTTACACAAAAACCATGGAGGTTTTGCTGAAGTCTCTAAAGGTACCGTCACACTCAGCGACGCTGCAGCGATATAGACAACGAGCCGATCGCTGCAGCGTCGCTGTTTAGGTCACTGTAGAGATGTCAAACACAGCAGCTCCAGAACGATGCAGGAGCGATCCTGTGACGTAACGGTGACTCATTTATCGTTCTCACAGGTCGTTAGCACCATGTAAAACATTGCTGGCATCGTTGCTTTTGCTGTCAAACACGACGATACATGCCGATCTGACGACCAAATAAAGTTCTGGACTTCTAGCTCCGACCAGCGATATCACAGCGGGATCCAGATCGCTGCTGCGTGTCAAACACAATGAGATCGCTAACCAGGACACTGCAACGTCACGGATCGTTGTCGTTCTCGTTGTAAAGTTGCTGAGTGTGAAGGTACCTTTAGACAAGAGCTCCAATCTGACAGTAATGATATCAGACTTTAAGGGAGAGTTGCAGGAGCTGGGCAGTAGAACACATCATCTGGAGCAGAAACTGACAGAGCTTACTAAATCTCATAATGAACTAACAGATGCCAACAAGGCTTTAGAAAATTAAGTCTCCCAAATCTACAACAAAACCCTGGACCTTGAGGACAGGTCCAGGAGGAACAATATTCGTATTAGAAGGATTGATGAATCTACTCCTGACAGAGAATTTCCAGGTCTCCTGCAGAGTTCTATACAAACAGCGATCCCTTCTGCAGACAGCAAGGACTTAATGGTTGATAGAAAACACAGAATTCCAAAACCAAAAGGCCTCAGCCTAGATTTACCTCGAGATGTTATTGCCTGCATTCATTTCTATACAGTGAAGGAGACTTTTATGGCTGACCTTAGCAAAAGGCCGAAGCTTCCAGATAATTTGGCCCAGCTGAAGGTATTCCCTGATTTATCGGCAGGTACTTTAGCTCAGAGGAGGAAATATATGCAGTATACTACAGCCTTTAGAGATCAAGGGTAAAGTACAACTGGGGGTTCCCCACACAATTGAAAGTCTTGAGGGGCAATTCAATATTTGTCTGCACATCCCCAGAAAAGGCTAGAGATTTATTGTTAAAGTGGAAGATTCAGCCTATATGTCCAAAAGAAAAAAGAGCTTCTCAGGTACAGAAAAAGAAAAAACTGGACCCAGACTGGTTTAAGGCATGATTGATTACTGGAGAGTGGTTCTCTGTTTCCTGCTTTCTACTCTTTGCCTGGTGCCTCTATGGAGATGTTAAAATCAGGCAAAGTTGCCCAAAGAGTGTCATTGTTTCACTCTTTTTCAAATTTTTTTTTTTACTCTTTTTCTTTACTGTTTGCTTGTTTTTGGAACTATAAGGGGACTTCCTCATATGTTGAAGCAAAAATTTAGGTTTGATAACCTTTTATTTGTTTATACAAACACATTTGTTCCCCTGTCCGTCCTCCGCTTGTCTGTTCTCCCCATGTTTGTCACTCATTTAGCAGTGGTTTTACATAAAGAAGTATATAGTACTAACAATGCATATTACGGTTTTATCTATAAATGTCAATGGTTTGAACCTCCCAGGCAAAAGATCCATCTTTTGGAAGAATATTTGCAAAGAATCTGCTGATGTAATTTGTGTTCAAGAAACGCACCTGTAGGCGCAGGATAATGCTCGACTAAATAACCCACGATATCGACATCAGTTCTTTGCAAACAACAAGAATAATAGAGCTGGAGTTTCTATTTTTATAAGAGACTCACTAACCTTTAAATTGTATGACACTGCTAGTGATCCGCAGGGGCGTTTTATTTTTGTTGATTGCTCTTTAACCCCTTTAACCCCAAGGGTGGTTTGCATGTTGATGACCAAGCCAATTTTTTCAATTCTGACCACTGTCTTTTGATGAGCTGATAACTCTGGAACGCTTCAATGGATCCTAATGATTCTGACACAGTTTTTTTCGTGGCATATTGTACTTCATGGTAGTGGTAACATTTCTTTGATATGACTTGTGATTATTTGTAAAAAAATAGAAATTTGCCAAAAATTGTGAAAATTTGCAATATTCCAACTTAAATTACAGAGGTATGTCACACAACACATTTAAGTAACATTTTCCACACATCTACTTTATATCTGCACAATTTTTGAACCAAATAGTTTTTTGTTAGGAAGTTATAAGTGTTAAAAGTTAAACAGCGAGTTCTCATTTTTACAATACCATTTAGTTTCACTTTGAGGGGATGATAGAAAATACCCAAAAGTGACACCATTCTAAAAACTGCATCCCTCAAGGTGCTCAAAACCACATTCAAGACGTTTATTAACCCTTCAGGTGCTTCACATTAATTTTTGTAATGTTTTTAAAAAAAATGAACAGTTAACTTTTTTTCACATAAAATTTACTTCAGATCCAGTTTTTTTTTTTAATTTTACCAAGGTTAACAGGAGAAATATGATGCCAGAAGTTGTTGTGCAATTTGTCCTGAGTACGCTGATACTCCACAAGTGCAGATAAAACACTGTTTGGGCGCATGGCAGAGCTAGGGAGGGAAGGAGCACCATTTGACTTTTCAATGCAAAATTGGCTGGAATTGAGATCGGACGCCATGTCGCATTTGGAGAGCCCCTGATGTGCCTAAGCATTGGAAACCCCCCACAAGTGACACCATTTTGGAATCTAGACACACAAAGGAACTTATCTAGATGTGTGGTGAGCACTTTGAACCCCCATGTGCTCAACAGAAGTTTATAACACAGAGCCGTAAAAATAAAAAAACAAATTGTTTCCACAAAATGATCTTTTCGCCCCCAATTATTTATTTTCCTAAGGGTAACAGGATAAATTGGACCCCAAAAGTTGTTGTGCAATTTTTCTTGAGTATGCTGATACCCCATATGTAGGAGAATACTACTTTTGAGGCACAGTGCAAAGCTCAGAAGGAAAGAGGTGCCATATTAGAATTCAGATTTTGCTGGAATGGTTTGAGGGTGCCATGTCACATTGGCAGAGGTGCCATAACAACAGAAATCTTCTATATGTAAACTCATGTTACAAACTACACTCTCCAATGAGTTCATCTAGGGGTGCAGTAATCATATTAACATATCACTGAGCGGTGAAGAAAGAATAAGTTACATTTCTACCACTAAAATGTTGTTTTAGCCCCAAGTTTTAAATTTTTCTAAGGGCTAATAGGAAATTATTTTACAATAACCTGATATCCATTTTTTCCTGAGTGTGCAAATACCCTACATGTAATCGGGAAATACATTTCAGGCACAGTGCAAAGCTCAGAAGGCAAGAAGCGCCAGATTTTCTGTTATGGTTTGCAGGTGCCATAACCCACTGGGAGAGCCCATGAGGTGCCAGAACAGCAGAACCCCCCATAAGTGACCCCATTTTAACAAATACACCTCTCAGTGAATTCATCTAGAGAGGCAATGATCATTTTGACACCACGGGTGTGTCACAGAATTGCATACCATTGGGAAGTGATGACAAAATAACTACGGTACATTTTTACCACCAAAATTTTGTTTTAGCCAAAGAGTTTACATTTTCACACAGAAAGTGGGTAAAAATGGCACTAACATTTGCCCCACAATTTCTACTGAACGTGGTAATACCGCATATATGGCTTTAACAGTACTACTTAGCCATACGGAGAGACTCAGGAGGAACGGAGCGCTATTTGCCTATTAAGGTGAATGGGTCTGTGCACATGTCAGAGTGTTTCCACAGACCGTGTGTCTGTGGGCAAAACACTCTGACATGTCTGTTTTTTTAACCCCTTTCTGACCTCGGACAGGATAGTACGTCCGAGGTCAGAAGCCCCGCTTTGATGCGGGCTCCGGCGGTGAGCCCGCATCAAAGCCAGGACATGTCAGCTGTTTTGAACAGCTGATATGTGCCCGTAATAGGAGCGGGCAGAATTGCGATCTGTCCACACCTATTAACTAGTTAAATGCCGCTGTCAAACGCAGACAGCGGCATCTAACTACCGCATCCGGCCGGAAATGATGGCATCGCCGACCCCCGTCACATGATCGGAGGTCGGCGATGCTTCAGAATAGTAACCATAGAGGTCCTTGAGACCTCTATGGTTACTAATCACCGGCAGCTGTGAGCGCCACCCTATGGTCGGCGCTCACAGCACACCTGATTTTCTGCTACACAGCAGCGAACAGCAGATCGCTGCTATGTAGCAGAGGCGATCGCGCTGTGCCTGCTTCTAGCCTCCCATGGGAGCTATTGAAGCATGGCAAAAGTAAAAAAAAAAAGTTAAAAAAAATGTGAAAAAAGTAAAAAAAATATAAAAGTTTAAAGAACCCCCCTTTCGCCCCAATCAATAAAAAAAAAAAAATCAAACCTACACATATTTGGGATCGCCGCGTTCAGAATCGCCCGATCTATCAATAAAAAAAGCATTAACCTGATCGCTAAACGGCGTAGCGAGAAAAAAATTCGAAACGCCAGAATTACTTTTTTTGGTCGCCGCGACATTGAATTAAAATGCAATAACGGGCGATCAAAAGAACGTATCTGCACCAAAATGCTATCATTAACCCCTTCCCGACATGTGACGGTATAGTATGTCACATGTCGGGACCCCCGCTTTGATGTGCGCTCCGGCGGTGAGCGCACATCAAAGCCGGGACATGTCAGCTGTTTTGAACAGCTGACATGTGCCCGCAATAGGCGCGAGCAGAATCGCGATCTGCGCGCGCCTATTAACTAGTTAAATGCCGCTGTCAAACGCAGACAGCGGCATTTAACTACCGCATCCGGCCGTGCGGCCGGATATGAGCGCATCGCCGACCCCCGTCACATGATCGGGGGTCGGCGATGCTCCTCCATTGTAACCAAAGAGGTTCTTGAGACCTCTATGGTTACTGATTGCCGGTGGCTGTGAGCGCCCCCCTGTGGTCGGCGCTCACAGCACACCTGCAAATCTACTGTGTAGCAGCGATCTTATGATCACTGCTGCATAGCAGAGCCGATCGGGCTGTGCCTGCTTCTAGCCTCCCATGGAGGCTATAGAAGCATGGCAAAAGTAAAAAAAAAAAGTTTTTAAAAATGTGAAAAAAATAAAAAAAATATAAAAGTTTAAATCACCCCCCTTTCGCCCCAATCAAAATAAATCAATAAAAAAAAAACCCAACCTACACATATTTGGTATCGCCGCGTTCAGAATCGCCCGATCTATCAATAAAAAAAAAAGCATTAACCTGATCGCTAAATGGCGTAATGAGAAAAAAATTTGAAACGCCAGATTTACGTTTTTTTTGGTTGCCACGACATTGCATTAAAATGCAATAACGGGCGATCAAAAGAACGTATCTACACCAAAATGCTATCATTAAAAACGCCAGCTCGGCACGCAAAAAATAAGCCCTCACCTGACCCCAGATCACGAAAAATGGAGACGCTACGAGTATCGGAAAATGGCGCAATTTTGTTTTGTTTTGTTTTTTGCAAAGTTTGGAATTTTTTTTCACCACTTAGGTGAAAAATAACCTAGTCATGTTAGGTGTCTATGAACTCGTAGTGACCTGGAGAATCATAATGGCAGGTCAGTTTTAGCATTTAGTGAACCTAGCAAAATAGGCAAGCAAAAAACAAGTGTGGGATTGCACTTTTTTTGCAATTTCACTGCACTTGGAATTTTTTTCCCGTTTTCTAGTACACGACATGCTAAAACCAATGATGTCGTTCAAAAGTACAACTCGTCCCGCAAAAAATAAGCCCTCACATGGCCAAATTGACGGAAAAATAAAAAAGTTATGGCTCTGGGAAGGAGGGTAGCGAAAAACGAAAACGGAAAAACGGAAAAAGCTCCGGGGGTGAAGGGGTTAAAAACGTCAGCTCGGCACGCAAAAAATAAGCGCTCAACCGACCCCAGATCATGAAAAATGGAGACGCTACGAGTATTGGAAAATCCAAAAAGCACTTATTGAGCGGGCACCATCTGCACATATAGTATATTTAAGGGGATCACCACCTGCATACTATGTATAAGTAGAACCAAACAAAGCAAAGTGTATGTATACAAATTGGGATCACCACAACAATTAAGAATTTATCAAAAAAACATCTTTATTAAGGGAACACCACACAAAAAACATGTAAAAACATTTAAAAACCCCACAATAAGACCTGGGGTAACGGGTCCATACAAATGACAGGTAAATACCATAACACAACACACAACATTGTACAGCCAATATGCATAAATACACGAGTTACAAAAACCAGTGTCCTTCACATGTGGACATAATACAATATGATGTAATCCACCAGCAACAACCCAAAAAAAAAAAAATATACCCTTATTTTAAGCCAGGCACACAATACCGTGCCCTATAGAGAAGGATCCAAAAAAGAAAAAATATATAAATATAATGAATGGTAAGCTTGGAGGTGCTAAGCACCATCCGGATCCCTAGACCATAATATTTTGTGTCCTAGTAGGGTCCAAAGCCGTATATAGAGAAAGATAAACTTAAGGTACCTTCACACTAAGCGACTTTGCAGCGAGAACGACGACGATCCGTGACGTTGCAGCGTCCTGGATAGCCATCTCGTTGTGTTTGACACGCAGCAGCGATCTGGATCCCGCTGTGATATCGCTGGTCGGAGCTAGAAGTCCAGAACTTTATTTCGTCGCTGATCACCCTCTGTCATCGCTGGATCGGCATGTGTGACGCCGATCCAGCGATGTGTTCACTTGTAACCAGGGTCCCCCGGCGTCCACAGGGTTACACGCTGCTGCTCAGAGCTTCCTGCACTGAATGTGTCAGCGCTGGCAGTAAAGCAGAGCACAGCGGTGACTTCACCGCTTTGCTCTGCTTTACGGCCGGCGCTGACACAGTCAGTGCAGGAAGCTCTCGGCAGCAGCGCGTAACCCTGTGGACGCCGGGGGACGTGACAGACATCAGAATGTGAGTATGTACTGTTTTTTTTTTTAACTTTTACAATGGTAACCAGGGTAAATATCGGGTTACTAAGCGCGGCCCTGCGCGTAGTAACCCGATATTTACTTTGGTTACAAGTGAACACATCGCTGGATCGGCGTCACACACGCCGATCCAGCGATGACAGAGGGTGATCAGCGACGAAATAAAGTTCTGGACTTCCAGCTCCGACCAGCGAAATCACAGCGGGATCCAGATCGCTGCTGCGTGTCAAACACAACGAGATTGCTATCCAGGACGCTGCAACGTCACGGATCGTCGTCGTTCTCGCTGCAAAGTCGCTTAGTGTGAAGGTACCTTAAGTTTATCTTTCTCTATATACGGCTTTGGACCCTACTAAGGCACCATATCCGTATACTGCATGCGGTTTTCTCTTATACTCATTAAAACTGTGACACAACTATTATTGTGGCACTTTTTCTCTTTTTTTGCATGCACTATTGTCTCATATTGTCTGCATGCATGGGATTCCGATACAGTGGGAATCCACTTCCATGATATTCTATGGGGGTGCAGTTTCAAACGTCAAGACATATTGTATGGTACTATATGTGCCTGCGGTAGTGCCACAGAATATGGTAATTACTTTCTAGTAGTAGCATTGGGTATATACTGACATAGATTATCCATATTTACTGTTAACATTCCATGGTCTTCTGTAAATATATTATTGTTTAAACACGTATGCGCCTACTTATAAGGCCGGCGTCACACTGGCGAGTTTTACGGACGTATGAGAGCAGAAAATACACCCGTAAAATACGCATAACACACGGCCCAATGATTCTCTATGGCCCAGCTCCTATCCGCCGTATTTTACCGATCCGTATTATACGGTCTTCTACGGCCGTACAGAATTGAAGCATGCTGCATTTGTCACCGTAATGCGCAAAAAAAATCGCCAATGAAAGTCTATGGGGGCGAGAAAAATATGGATTACACACGGACCAGCAGTGTGACTTGTGAGAAATACGCAGCAGTGTTCTATAGAAAAGCCGGTAATTCAATTGCCGGCTTTTCATTTCTCCTTCCGAAACCCGACATGATATGAGACATGGTTTACATACAGTAAACCATCTCATATCCCTTTTATTTAGCATATTCCACACTACTAATGTTAGTAGTGTGTATGTACAAAATTTGGGCGCTGTAGCTTGTAAAATAAAGGGTTAAATCGCGGAAAAAATTGGCGTGGGCTCCCTCGCAATTTTCTCCACCAGAGTGGTAAAGCCAGTGACTGAGGGCAGATATTAATAGCCTAGAGAGGGTCCATGGATATTGGCCCCCCTTGGCTAAAAATATCTGCCCCCAGCCACCCCAAAAAAGGCACATCTGGAAGATGCGCCTATTCTGGCACTTGGCCACTCTCTTCCCATTCCTGTGTAGCAGTGGGATATGGGGTAATGAAGGGTTAATGTCACCTTGCTATTGTAAGGTGACATTAAGCCAGATTAATAATGGAGAGGCGTCAATTATGACACCTATCCATTATTAATCCAATAGTACGAAATGGTTAATAAAACACACACACATTAAAAAACGTATTATTCCGTCCATGGTCAAATTGGCCCATGTCACATGAACGGAATAGTATGCCTGATGTCAGAAAGGGGTTAAATAATACTCAATACATGATTTCAGGTGTTCTCTAAAGGGCTTAAAATTGTCTGTGGGGATATCAACCTCCCCATGTCTGCTGTCTTAGATTGCTCAAACAGATGTACCTCTAGGGGAGCGATTAAATCTCTTGTTTCAGAATATAATTTACATGATATCTGGAGATATCGCCACAGCCCTGAGAGAGATTACTCTTACTTCTCCTCTAGATTTAATTCCTATAGAAGGATAGACTATATTCTTGTTGATTATAGAACTCTAGGTTGTGCACTTGAAGCAAAGATAGATGCCATCTCGTGGTCTGACCATGCTCCTGTCTCACTCACCATATCTGATACTGATTGTTTGGTCAAAGCTAATAGGTGGCGTTTAAATGATTATTTACTGCCCAACAAACAAAACATTGAGTTAATAGAGACCAAGTTAAAAGACTTATTTGACATAAATGATAATAACTCCACCTCAGATGATGTGGTTTAGTAAGCCCACAAGGCATATATGAGAGGTATTTTTATTAAAATGGCAGCAGTAGAAATGAAAAAGAGAGAGGCGGCGGTGTCAGATCTACTAAGATCTTTTGCAATTTTCAAACTTTGTATTTTTATGCCCTTAAATCAGAGAGATCTGTCACACAAAATAGTTAATAAATAACATTTCCCAAATGTCTACTTTACATCAGCACAATTTTGGAACCAAAATTTTTTTTTTTAGGGAGTTATAAGGGTTGAAAGTTGACCAGCAATTTCTCATTTTTACAACACCATTTTTTTAGGGACCACATCACATTTGAAGTCATTTTGAGGGGTCTATATGATAGAAAATAACCAAGTGTGACACCGTTCTAAAAACTGCACCCCTCAAAGTGCTCAAAACCACATTCAAGAAGTTTATTAACCCTTTACATGCTTCACAGGAACTGAAACAACGTGGAAGGAAAAAATGAACATTTAACTTATTTTTGCAAACATTTTAATTCAGAACCATTTTTTTTTATTTTCACAAGTGTAAAAACTATTTAACCATAAATTTTGTTGTGCAATTTCTCCTGAATACGCCGATACCCCATATGTGGGGGTAAACCACTGTTTGGGCGCACCGCAGAGCTTGGAAGAGAAGGAGCGCCGTTTGACTTTTTCAATGTAGAATTGGCTGGAATTGAGATCGGATGCCATGTCGCGTTTGGAGAGCCACTGATGTGCCTAAACAGTGGAAACGCTCCACAAGTGACACCACTTTGGAAACTAGACCCCTTAAGGAACTTAACTAGATGTGTGGTGAGCACTTAGAGCCCCCAAGTGCTTCACAGAAGTTTATAAAGTAGAGCCGTGAAAATAAAAAATCGCATTTGTTTACACAAAAATGATCTTTTCGCCCAAAAATTCTTATTTTCACAAGGGTAACAGGAGAAATTAGACCACAAAAGTTGTTGTGCAATTTCTCCTGAGTACGTCGATACCCCATATGAGGGGGTAAACCACTGTTTGGGCGCACCGCAGAGCTTGGAAGAGAAGGAGTGCCGTTTTACTTTTTCAATGTAGAAATGGCTGGAATTGAGATCGGACGCCATGTCGCGTTTGGAGAGCCCCTGATGTGCCTAAACAGTGAAACCCCCCACAAGTGACACCATTTTGGAAACTAGACCCCTTAAGGAACTTAACTAGATGTGTGGTGAGCACTTTAAACCCCCAGGTGCTTCACAGAAGTTTATAACGTAGAGCCGTGAAAATAAAAAAATCACATTTTTTCTACAAAATTTTTATTTTCACAAGGGTAACAGGAGAAATTAGACCACAAAAGTTGTTGTGCAATTGGTCCTGAGTACGTCGATACCCCACATGTAGGGGTATACCATGGTTTGGGTGCACTGCAGAGCTTGGAAGAGAAGGAGTGCTGTTCTACTTTTTCAATGTAGAATTGGCTGGAATTGAGATCGGACACCATGTCGCGTTTGGAGAGCCCCTGATGTGCCTAAACAGTGGAAACCCCCCACAAATGACACCATTTTGGAAACTAGTCCCCTTAAGGAACTTATCTAGATGTGTGGTGAGCACTTTAAACCCCCAGGTGCTTCACAGAAATTTATAACGTAGAGCAGTGAAAATAAAAAAAATCCTTTTTTTTCCTCAAAAATGATTTTTTAGCCTGCAATTTTTTATTTTCTCAAGGGTAACAGGAGACATTGGACCGCAAAATCTGTTGACCAGTTTGTCCTGAGTACACTGATACCCCATATGTGGGGGGGCACTGTTTGGGCACCCATCAGGGCTCGGAAGGGAAGGAGCGCCGCTTGGAATGCAGACTTTGATGGGATGGTCTGCGGGCCTCATGTTGCATTTGCAGAGCTCCTGATGTACCTAAACAGTAGAAACCCCCCACAAGTGACTCCATTTTGGAAACTAGACCCCCCAAAGAGCTTATCTAGATGTGTGGTGAGCACTAGGAACCGCCAACTGCTTCACAGAAGTTTATAATGTAGAGCCATGAAAATAAAAAAAATCATATTTTATCCACAAAAATGATCTTTTCACCCCCAAATTTTTACTTTCACAAGGGTAACAGGAGAAATTGGACCCCAAAATTTATTGTGCAATTTATGCTGAGTAGGCAGATACCCCATATGTGGGGGTAAACCACTGTTTGGGCGCATGGCAGAGCTCGGAAGGGAAGGAGCGCTGTTTTGGAATGCAGACTTTGATAGAATGGTCTGCGGGCATTATGTTGCATTTGCAGAGCCCCCGATGTACCTAAACAGTAGAAAGCCCCCACAAGTGACCCCATTTTGGAAACTAAACCCCCAAGGAACTTATCTAGATGTGTTGTGAGAACTTTGAATGCCCAAGTGCTTCACAGAAGTTTATAATGCAGAGTCGTGAAAATAAAAAAATAAAAAAAATTTCCACAAAAAAGATTTTTTTAGCCCCCAAATTTTTATTTTCACAAGGGTAACAATAGAAATTGGACCCCAAAAGTTGTTGTCCAATTTGTTCTGAGTACACTGATACCACATGTGTGGGAGGGACCACTGTTTGGGCGCATGGCTGAGCTCAGAAGGGAAGGAGTGCCGTTTTGGAATGCAGACTTTGATAGAATGGTCTGCGGGCGTTATGTTGCGTTTGCAGAGCCCCTGATGTACCTAAACAGTAGAAACCCCCCACAAGTGACCCCGTTTTGGAAACTAGACCCCAAATGAACTTATCTAGATGTGTGGTGAGAACTTTGAATGCCCAAGTGCTTCGTCGTGAAAATAAAAATTATTTTTTTTCCACAAAAAAGATTTTTTAGCTCCCAAGTTTTTATTTTCACAAGGGTAACAGGAGAAATTGGACCCCAAATGTTGTTGTCCAATTTATCCCGAGTACGCTGATGCCCCATATGTTGGGGTAAACCACTGTTTGGGCGCACGGCAGAGCTCAGAAGGGAGGGAGCACCAGTTGACTTTTTGAGCGCAAAATTGGCTGTGGCGTTTAGAGACCCCTTGATGTACCTAAACAGTGGAAACCCCCCAATTCTAACTCCAACCCTAACCCCAACACACCCCTAACCCTAATCCCAACCCAATCCATAATCCTAATTACAACCCTAACCCGCAAAACACCCCTAACCCTAATCCCAAAGCTAACCAAAACCCTAATCAAAACCCTAAACCCAACACACCCCTAATCCTAATCTCAACCCTAACCTCAAAACCTAACCCTAATCCCAACCTTAACCTTAACCCTAATCCCAAACCTAGCCCTAATCCCAAATGTAACCCTAATGCCAACCCTAATCCAAACCCTAATCCTAGCCCTAACCCTAACTTTAGCCCAAACCCTAAGTTTAGCCCTAAACCTAGCCCTAACCCTAACCCTAACATTAGCCCCAACCCTAACCCTAGCCCTAACCCTAGCTCTAACCCTAATCCTAGCTCTAACCCTAACCCTAGCCCTAACCCTAACCCAAACCCTAACCCTAGTTCTAACCTTAAGGCTATGTGCACACGTTGCGGATTTTGCTGCGGATCCGCAGCATTTCTGCAGCTGCGGGTCCGCAGCAGTTTTCCATGAGTTTACAGTACAATGTAAACCTATGGGAAACATAAAACGCTGTGCCCATGCTGCGGAAAAAAACACGCGGAAATGCAGAGGTTTACATTCCGCAGCATGTCAATTCTTTCTGCAGATTCCGCAGCGGTTTTACACCTGCTCCATAATAGAAAACCGCAGGGGAATCCGCACAAAAACCGCAGTACATCTGCTGCGGAAAAATCCACAGAGAACCATTCTACGTGTTGTGGCATAGCGACTGGTCATGTGATTAATGAACGGTATGTATCGCAGAGGTGGGTGGCCCTGTGATGGAAGCCTGGGTATGTTTTGCTCAAGCAGATCTACTGCTGAGGGATTTGTTTACATTGGGAAGGCTTCCAGGTGATTGGAGAGATGGGTGGGTCCAGTCACCTACAAACCCACCCAAAGAGGCTTGTCTGAACACGTAAGATGGTTTTGTGTGTAAGGACCTGTGGTGATGTCACGCTCACCGGACTAGCCATGTGACAGGTACCTGGGTGTGGTTACACCTATGTAAAGGAGGTGTGCGTAAGCACATGGTGAGTGTTTGGGAGTCTGTCAGGGTGGACACACTTCCATGTGTCCTCACTGGACACTGTAGAGTGGCCTGTGTGTTGGACGGTTCCAAGTGGGGACAGACGTCCTGAACAGCACACAGAGACCATTTCAGGCTGGAGAGCCTGCGTGCTGGACATAGCACAGCCTGTGTGCCTACAGGTCTGAGAGAGAGCGGAGCTCTACTATGGACATTGAGGTTTCATCTGTCTGATGTAAGACTGTTTTCCTGTTGTTCATGTTGCTATGTGGTTTATTGGGCAATAAACCCTGGGAACTTTTAATGGAACGTGTCTCCTGAGTGTCACCCGCCGCACGTGAGCGAGTACAACCCCTACAATTGGTGTTTAGAATGCGGGCAACGATCCAAGGAACACATGTTGCAGCGCTGGCTGGTCTGAGCCAGAAGAGTGGACGGTCTTGACAACCGTGAGTAAATACTGACCGGGGTCAGTGAGATCTGCTGTTTATGGGATACCTCTGAGAAGAAGAGGGATCCGGGAACCTGTGTGGCAATGACAGGTGACGGATGGAGATCCGTGGTGTACTGACCGGGGTCAGATTGGAAGGAAAAGAGAGACATTGCGTCTGGGCACCTCTGAGGCCGAGGGGTGTCCAGGAACCCGTGAAAGTTGCCAACGGGTAACGGTCTGAAAACCGTGTATTATGCTGGTTGGGATCAGTGAGAAACTGTGTTTGGGCTGTAAAGCCGGGTGTGTAACAGACAGAAGTCTGTGCTGTTCTGACCGGAGTCTGTGAGAGTGTTTTTTTTTTTTCTATAAAGCACGTGTGCAGGTGCTTGCCGTGGACCGGCGAGTCCATGTATTTCTTTTTTTTCTTCTCTGATCAACTTGCTGTGGCTCGGTGGGGCCACGAAGACTGAAGGCGTCTGGCGGTAACTCAGCGGGGTTACGAAGTTTGCTGTGGATTGGCGGGTCCACGAAGGTGACAAGCGGCTTGCTGTGGATCGGCGGGTCCACGAAGTCTGCGGTTGAGCCATGCAGCGCAGTTGCAGCAAGAGGTTCCGCAGCAGCAGGAGCTGCAGTGGCGGTAGCAGCAGCTTGTGATGAGCACCCGGAGGTGCCAGAGAGTTGTGACTGCAGCAGGAGCTGTAGCAGTGCCAGCAGGAGCTGGTGAAGTATTGGGAACAAAAAAATTGTGCTCCAGGTTGTGCAGACTCTTAAAGGGCCAGTGCCGAGCTAAAGAGATATATACTGTGGAACTGTTGGGGCTTGAGAGTACTGTGGGGAAGTCCGCGGGGTGTACCCGAGGGAAGGGGTGGTGTCCCAAAAAGGGGGCGGTAACCCAAACAGAAATGGTTGTTAAAAAAGGTGTGGAGTCCCAAAAGGGGCGGTATCCCAAAAGAGCGTAGTTGCCCAAAAGGGGGTGGAGTCCCAAAAGGGGGTAGTGACCTTAAAGGGGGCTGAGTCCCAAAAAGGGGCGGTAACCCAAATAGGGGTGGCGGGGAAAAAAGAGGCAGTGGTGAATGCATCATTGGACTGTAGCCAGGGACAATGGTACTATGCATGTCCAATCTGCCATAAGAACTACCCTCCTGGTGAAAGGCTACGTGGGTGTGTTCTGGAGTTAAACGCAGAGGTAGAAGAAGTATTTGGTCTGGTCGATTCGGGGAGTTCGGTGACCTTGGTAAAGTCTGCGGAAGATCAATTTGTAAGGTCTGAAAAGATCGAGGTCACCTGCATCAATGGGGACACTAAGGTTTATTCAGTGACCTGGGTATACCTTGAGACAGCCAGGGACTATGCAAATCTTGAGGCCGCCATAGTTCCTAACCTACCTTGTCCGGTGATAGTAGGCCGGGACTGTAAGTTTTTCTCAGACTTGTGGGAGGAGGGCGTTCCTCTGCAGCACAAGGATGGAAGTCTCATTACTGTTGCAGGGGCATACGTTAAGTCAGTAATGGGTCCCAAAATTGACGGGTCAGACAACGGGGGTGACTGTGACGTGTCATTGTCATTAGCAACCACTAGGACTAAGTACAATGGTGTGCTGGCAGAAATACTGACACAGGGGAACGACAGTGCTCCACAAGGTGACGTCAAGATTTCAGGGGCAGCCATACTAGAAAATATGACCTGTGTAAGTGGCGACTGCTGGTTCCAGGATAACAAACCGCTTGGTGGTGACTCCCATTTAGACAGCGGGAAAGAGTGCAGTATAGCTGACTCAAATACAAGTGGCAAGTCTTCCTCCCGGAGACGTAAAAGAGGAAAAGGGGCTGAACAAATTGCAGCCGGTGAGAAGCTTGATAAAGAGGAGGTCCAGGATCTCGCTAATGAGTTGTCTCATGAGAAGCAAAAGGTAACATATTTACAGGCCGAGTTAAAGCATCTGAGACAAGCAGCTGAGCACAGGGTGGATAACCTGGAGAAGGAAGTCTCTGAGCTCCGAGGTCACCTGTCAACGTGGCAAAGTGTGAATAAAGCCTTAAAGGATACCTGTCACCCCGTTTTTTCCGTATGAGATAAAATTACTGTTAAATAGGGCCTGAGCTGTGCATTACAATAGTGTATTTTGTGGACCCCGATTCCCCACCTATGCTGCCGAAATACGTTACCAAAGTAGCCGTTTTCACCTGTCAATCAGGCTGGTCTGGTCAGATGGGCGTGGTGTCTTCCCCCAGATCTTGCTTATTTTTCCGTTGGTGGCGTAGTGGTTTGCTCATGCCCAAGTCCAGAATCCACTGCACAGGGGAGGGAAAAGAGCGCGATCTGCGCTATTCCCCTGGTGATCGGTGGGGGAGACCATCTTCCTGTGGCCGCGCGTGCACAGGTGGAGTGCTCTGCTGCCCGGGGCTTCAGGAAAATGGCCACGGGATGCCGCACGTGCGCAGATGGAGATCGCGGCGGCCATTTTCCTGAAGCAGAGATGCGAACTCTGCTTCAGGAAAATGGCCGCCGCGATCTCCATCTGCGCACGCGCGGCATCCCGCGGCCATTTTCCTGAAGCCCCGGGCAGCAGAGCACTCCATCTGCGCACGCGTGGCCACAGGAAGATGGCCGCCCCCACCGATCACCAGGGGAATAGCGCAGATCGCGCTCTTTTCCCTCCCCTGTGCAGTGGATTCTGGACTTGGGCATACGCAAACCACTACGCCACCAACGGAAAAATAAGCAAGATCTGGGGGAAGACACCACGCACATCTGACCAGACCAGCCTGATTGACAGGCGAAAACGGCTACTTTGGTAACGTATTTCGGCAGCATAAGTGGGGAATCGGGGTCCACAAAATACACTATTGTAATGCACAGCGCAGGCCCTATTTAACAGTATTTTTATCTCATACGGAAAAAATGGGGTGACAGGTTCCCTTTAAGGGAAGATGTGGAAGTGCTCAGGGAAGCATTAAGTGGTCTTCTGCAAGAGAAGGAGATGCTGGTCGAAGACTCACAGCTGCGGTACCAGAGTGGTAACGAGGTGAAGATGCCAGTGCCCATCCTGGCCAGGGATCTGGAAGAGTGGAAAGTGGAGGATGAATTGGCGCTAAAAGCAGAACAAGACAGTCACCCGGTCGTGACAGACGTCTTGGTGGAAAGGTCAGAGGCAAAAAGGGAGCCGTATGTCTATGAAGAGAGTGAGCTGGAGAGGCTGACCAAAGAAGGGTCTTCCACCGAGAAAGAAATCCAGCAAGGGAAGTGCCACGCAGATGGCCCAACAAAGGACATCGAGGTCTTGGAAAACTGCGCTGATGCTAAGGATGAGGAGGTCCAATGATATGACCAAGAAGGTGAGACTTCGATCTTCAAGTGCGTAATAGATGTACCCGAAGACATGCAAGAAGCGTGTGCCAATGAGGAGGTGCATGAAGCGTTTAAAAAGGCGGTCGAAGCGTGTAGGGTGCACTGGGCACCTTAGACTCATCAACTGGTCATACTGTCAACTAGGGAAGTCACAGTGAAGCGAGTGGCTGTCCTGAGAGAGATGCATCTACAATGCCTCCGCACGAAACAAATGATCATGTTGAAGAATAAGGAAGCCGCTCGACATCTGGAGCTAGCAAGAGAAGCTCAAAGTCGGTTGGGTATTGCAGAAGATGTCGTGCAAGTGCCCAGGGGCCTGGTGAGGAAAGTCATCGGAAGATTTGGCAAGGTGATGCAAGAGATGGTGAATAGGTCCGGTGTTATGAGAGTGAGCATTCTGGCTGATGATGAAGCCCAGGTCGTGGGTGAAGATGGGATGGTTCCATTCCTTGTCGTCGGATCCATGGAGAGCCTTGGGAATATCCAAATGCTCCTGGGGTATCGCGTGGCATACCTGAAACAGATAGAGCAGCTAAGACGTGAGAGGGAGCAGATCAATATAGAGCTGCAGGGGTTGGCAAACAGATTGCCACCACCTTCAACTTGCGGTCTAGAGAGACGAAGAGGTGCTCTAAAGACTGGAAGTCCTCAAGCTGAAGTTAACAGAGGTAAAGGGAAGAGCTGCTCTCCAAAGAAAGACAATAGGAGAGATCAACAACAGAGAGAGAACCGAAGGTGGTCAGATGGAAGAGCTAGAAATAGTGACTCCTCAGTTAGTTCAGGGCTCAGTGACCTAAGCGGGGGATCCTATAGCAGAGGAAATGACAAGGGGTCATCTTTATCAAAGAGTATGACGGAAATGGTTGACGAATGCCGACGAAAGGGTTCAGTAACAGGCCCTGACTTTGACAGATGGTTTGACTGTCAGGGACGACAGAGAAGGATCTCTGGTCGGGTAATAGAAAGTGCCATGCTCCACGGCTTTAGGCAGAGGGGGGGAATATGTGGCATAGCGACTGGTCATGTGATTAATGGACGGTATGTATCGCAGAGGTGGTGGCCTGTGATGGAAGTAGTGATGTGTCGTTCGCGAACGAGCCGACACAAAGAGCCGGCTCCCCGCTGTGAACGATGGGAGCCGGCATGCCAGTGAGAGCCACTAAAATTCCTGAATGACTCTCACTGGGCGTAAAATCCCAGGCTTCGGCATGTGTAACTCCGCCCACCTGAGCAAAACACTGCCCACTCTTCAATTTAATTGGCTCTAAGAAGTGGGCGGAGTTTCTGCGGTAGGTGGGTGGAGTTTCGGACGCCTGAACAGATATTCAATAGGGATCCATTTAGGATCCAAAAAGAGTCGTCTTGTGAGCCGAAAGAGCCGGCTCTTTTTGGTGAGCGGAGCTATGAGAGCCGGATCACCAAAAAGAGCCGTATTGCCCATCACTAGATGGAAGCCTGGGTATGTTTTGCTCAAGCAGATCTACTGCTGAGGGATTTGTTTACATTGGGAAGGCTTCCTGGTGATTGGAGAGATGGGTGGGTCCAGTCACCTACAAACCCACCCAAAGAGGCGTGTCTGAACACGTAAGATGGTTTTGTGTGTAAGGACCTGTGGTGATGTCATGCTCACCTGAATAGCCATGTGACAGGTAACTAGGTGTTTTTACACCCATGTAAAGGAGGTGTGTGTAGCACATGGTGAGTGTTTGGGAGTCTGTCAGGGTGGACACACTTCCATGTGTCCTCGCTGGACACTGCAGAGTGGCCTGTGTGTTGGATGGTTCCAAGTGGGGACAGAGGTCCTGATCAGCACACAGAGACCATTTCAGGCTGGAGAGCCTGCGTGCTGGACATAGCACAGCCTGTGTGCCTACAGGTCTGAGAGAGAGCGGAGCTCTACTATGGACATTGAGGTTTCATCTGTCTGATGTAAGACTGTTTTCCTGTTGTTCATGTTGCTATGTGGTTTATGGAGCAATAAACCCTGGGAACTTTTAATGGTACGTGTCTCCTGAGTGTCACCCTCTGCACCTGAGCGAGTACAACCCCTGCAGTGTGCACATATCCTAACCCTACCCCTAACCCTACCCCTAACCCTAATTGGAAAATAGAAATACATACATTTTTTTATTTTATTATTTTTTCCTTACTAAGGGGGCGATTAAGGGGGGGGTATTTACTATTTTTTTTTTTTTTGATCACTGTGATAGGATCTCACAGTGACCAAAATAAAACAAGAGGAAGAATCTTCCTCTGCCGGCCGGCAGATCATGGCGGGCAAATTGCGCATGCGCCCGCCATTTTCTTACCAGAGCAAGAAGTCGGCGACCAGCAGAAGAAGCAGGAAGACCCAGGGACACCGGTAAGTATGACAGGGTCCCCGAATCCCCCTATTTCTCTGCCTATTTCTCTGTCAGAGGACAGAGAATGACATCGCTTTTTTTTTTGCAGTCGCCAGTAAACAGTTAATTACCGGCGATCGCAAAACAGGGGTCGGTAAAAACCGACCCCGATCATGTTCTTTGGGGTCTCGGCTACCCCCGGCAGCCGAGACTCCAAAGATCTTCTGGGTGCCGGGCGGCGGACGCACTGCGCATGTGCCCACCATTTTTTTCCCCGAAAAAGATGGTGGCACCCATCGGGAGCCACGAGGAGCACCGGGGGAGAAAGGTAAGTATCGGGGGGCGATTGGGGACCCCATTTCTTTGTCCTCCGATGTGCGATCACATCGGAGGACAGAGAAATTAAATGGCAAATCGCGTTTTTTTTTTTTTGTTGTTGCAACCGCCAGTAAACGGTTAATTACCGGCGATCGCAACTCGGGGGTCGGTAAGAACCCCCCGAATCATGTTCTCTGGAGTCTCGGCTACCCCCGGCAACCAAGACCCCAGAGAAAATCCGACTCCGGGGGGCGCTATTCACTTTTTCCACAGCGCCGTTAATTAACGGAGCTCTGGTTTAAGTACCCTTAACTGCCGCCGTTAAAAGGCGTATTGGCGGTCGTTAACTGGTTAAAAAGTCCAAAACAAAATATTATGCAATGGAAGATATAGCAAGAAAGATTCTAGCTATGAGAATCAAAAAAAGGGAGGTAAGAAATAGGATTGCATACTTGAATAAACCTGATGGGACAAAAGTACTAAATCCGATCAACATTGCTAAAGAATTTAGGCAATTTTACTATTCACTATACAACCTAAAAGAGGATCCACATACAGTTAAGCCTAATCCACAGGCAATTAGTAGCTTCCTAGAAAAAAATCTCGCTCCCCAAATCGGCAGCTCAGCTGAGTGATCTAAATACTCCCCTATGTCTCAGTGAAATAGAACAAATAATCCCTTCTACTAAAAAGTCTTCTGGCTCCAGGCCCAAACAGATTTTCTAACACCTATTGTTTCATCAAAACTTTAGTTCCTTGCCTCCTAAAAACTTTTAATTTTTGGAAATGTAGTTCTTCAATAAGCCATGAAAACCCGGAGGCAGTAATTACAACCATTCCAAAACCAGGGAAACCACCGAATACTCGAGGTAATTTTAGGTCTATCTCCTTAATAAACTGTGATCTAAAAATATTCTCTAAAATCCTGGTGGCCAGAATAATGTTAGTTCTTACCTCTCTGATAGTACCTGATTATGCTGGGTTTGTCCCTGGGAGACAGGCCAAGGGTGGCACTAGAAAAGTAATAGATCTTTTGGAGATAATGGAAACTGGTAAACTCCCCGATGTACTGTGGTCTCTTGATGCCGAGAAAGCATTTGATAGAGTGCACTGGGGTTATATGGGAGAGGTTCTTGACAAGTTTGGATTTGTGGGAGATATTAAAAAAGCTATATTAGCCCTATTTTCTAATCCGAATGCGGTGGCAAGTGTGTCTGGCTTCACCAGAGACCGTTTTTTGGTGTCTAATATCACCCGGAAGGGCTGCCCTCTATCACCTCTAAAGCAAATCTTTGCTTTGCTAATGGAGCCGCTGGAAGAGGCCCTTAGAACTAATCAAAGCATACATGGTGTCCGTCTGGGAGATATGGACCATGTGGTGGGATTGTATGCAGAAGATGTGATATTATCTCTCACCGGCGTGGAGGGGTCACTGGTGGGTGTCATGGACACCCTAACTGAATTCACCAGAATCTCATATTACAAATTAAATGCAACACAGTCTTTCATATTCCCCATAAATGTTGCACTTTTGGAAAAGTATAGAATACTATATCATTTTCCCTTTAAGTGGGACGAAGAGGGATTTACATGTTTGGGAATTAAAATTACCAAATTTGAAAATCATTAAGTTGAACTGTGAATCACTGATTTCCTAAGTTTATGGGGAATTGGAGAGGCAGATCCTTCTCCCACTGTCCTGGGTTGCCAGATTACATATGGTAAAAATGATGTTGCTGCCTAAGATTACCTACTTGCTTAGATGTCTCCCCTCAAATTCCCATCTAGATGGATAGGGCGCCTACAATCCCTACTGGGTAAGTTTATTTGGGAAAACAAAAAACCAAGGGTGGCGGTCGGGGCTCTGTATTTTCAAAATTCCCGTGGTGGCATGTGTGTACCAAATCTATCTTTGTACCACAAGGCAGACATACTCGAGGACGCAAAGGATTGATGGGCTGGGGATATTTGAATATTTTAATATTTGCAGATGACACTAAACTCTGCAAGGTAATCAATACAGGGGAGGACAATTTTATATTACAGGATGATTTATGTAAACTAGAAGCTTGGGCTGATAAATGGCAAATGAGCTTTAATGCGGATGTAAGGTCATGCATTTGGGTAGAAGTAATAAGCTGTGTAACTATGTGCTTAATTCTAAAACTCTGGGTAAAACCGTCAATGAAAAAGACCTGGGTGTATAGGTGGATGACAAACTCATATTCAGTGGCCAGTGTCAGGCAGCTGCTACAAAGGCAAATACAATAATGGAATGTATTAAAAGAGGCATAGATGCTCATGAGGAGAACATAATTTTACCTTTATACAAGTCACTAGTTCGACCACACTTAGAATACTGTGCACAGTTCTGGTCTCCGGTGTATAAGAAAGACATAGCTGAACTGGAGCGGGTGCAGAGAAGAGCGACCAAGGTTATTAGAGGACTGGGGGGTCTGCAATACCAAGATAGGTTATTACACTTGGGGCTGTTTAGTTTGGAAAAACGAAGACTAAGGGGTGATCTTATTTTAATGTATAAATATATGAGGGGACAGTACAAAGACCTTTCTGATGATCTTTTTAATCATAGACCTGAGACAGGGACAAGGGGGCATCCTCTACGTCTGGAGTAAAGAAGGTTTAAGCATAATCACAGACGCGGATTCTTTACTGTAAGAGCAGTGAGACTATGGAACTCTCTGCTGTATGATTTTGTAATGAGTGATTCATTACTTAAATTTAAGAGGGGACTGGATGCCTTTCTTGAAAAGTATAATGTTACAGGGTATATACACTAGATTCCTTGATAGGGCGTTGATCCAGGGAACTAGTCTGACTGCCGTATGTGGAGTCGGGAAGGAATTTTTTTCCCCAATGTGGAGCTTACTCTTTGCCACATGGGTTTTTTTTGCCTTCCTCTGGATCAACATGTTAGGGCATGTTAGGTTAGGCTATGGGCTGAACTAGATGGACTTAAAGTCTTCCTTCAACCTTAATAATTATGTAACTATGTAACTATATTAATTATAGATGGCTCCCAGGGGTGGGATTCAGCCGGTACAACCCGGTACGGGGCAGCCGTTTACTAAAATTTCTATCTGCCAGCGTTCCGGTAACTGAAAATGGTTACCACGCCCCCGGACCGCCTCCGGACCGCCCCCGGACGGGTTGCTGTGCTGCTGGCAGGGCCGCCATCAGGGCATTACACCTGTGACTGGCGTATGGGGCCCGGTGGGCAGAGAGGGCCCGCATCGGGCCCGGTCTCATCTGCCCACCGGGCCCCTACCGGCAGCCGCAGGCTGAACCGGGCCCTTAGCTGCGGCCGGCGCTGCGGCCGGCGCTGCAGCGCTACTGACGTGCGGGCCCGTGCCCGCACGTCAATAGTTAACAGCCGCCAGCCAATCTGAGGCTGGCAGCTGACGTCAGCCGCAGCGTGCATGTCGCCGGCGTCTGACGTCATTGTCAGTCGCCGGCGAGTGCACGCTGCAGCTGCTTGGAGAAAGCAGAAGCGCGGGAAGTAAGTAGAGCTTGTTTTTTGTTTTTTTTTTACTGAGAGCGGCGATCCGGGGGGGGGGGGGGGCTTCCCGGGGCAGAACGCTGGACACAGGAGGGCAGAACGCTGGACACAGGAGGGCAGAACGCTGGACACAGGAGGGCAGAACGCTGGACACAGGAGGGCAGAACGCTGGACACAGGAGGGCAGAACGCTGGACACAGGGAGGCAGAACGCTGGACACAGGAGGGGGCAGAACGCTGGACACAGGGGCAGAAAGGACAGAGGGCAGAACGCTGCACACAGGAGGGGGCAGAACGCTAGACACAGGAGGGGGCAGAACGCTGGACACAGGAGGGGGCAGAACGCTGGACACAGGGGCAGAAAGGACAGAGGGCAGAACGCTGCACACAGGAGGGGGCAGAACGCTAGACACAGGAGGGGGCAGAACGCTGGACACAGGAGGGCAGAACGCTGGACACAGGAGGGCAGAACGCTGGACACAGGAGGGGGCAGAACGCTGGACACAGGAGGGCAGAACGCTGGACACAGGAGGGCAGAACGCTGGACACAGGAGGGCAGAACGCTGGACACAGGAGGGCAGAACGCTGGACACAGGAGGGCAGAACGCTGGACACAGGAGGGCAGAACGCTGGACACAGGGAGGCAGAACGCTGGACACAGGAGGGGGCAGAACGCTGGACACAGGGGCAGAAAGGACAGAGGGCAGAACGCTGCACACAGGAGGGGGCAGAACGCTAGACACAGGAGGGGGCAGAACGCTGGACACAGGAGGGGGCAGAACGCTGGACACAGGGGCAGAAAGGACAGAGGGCAGAACGCTGCACACAGGAGGGGGCAGAACGCTAGACACAGGAGGGGGCAGAACGCTGGACACAGGGGGGCAGAACGCTGGACACAGGGGGGCAGAACGCTGGACAGAGGAGGGGGCAGAATGCTGGACACAGGAGGGGGCAGAACGCTGGACACAGGAGGGGGCAGAACGCTGGACACAGGAGGGGGCAGAACGCTGGACACAGGAGGGGGCAGAACGCTGGACACAGGAGGGGGCAGAACGCTGGACACAGGAGGGGGCAGAACGCTGGACACAGGAGGGGGCAGAATGCTGGACACAGGAGGGGGCAGAATGCTGGACACAGGAGGGGGCAGAACGCTGGACACAGGGGGGCAGAACGCTGGACACAGGAGGGGGCAGAACGCTGGACACAGGAGGGGGCAGAACGCTGGACACAGGAGGGGGCAGAACGCTGGACACAGGGGGGGGGCAGAACGCTGGACACAGGGGGGCAGAACGCTGGACACAGGAGGGGGCAGAACGCTGGACACAGGAGGGGGCAGAACGCTGGACACAGGGGCAGAAAGGACAGAGGGCAGAACGCTGGACACAGGAGGGGGCAGAACGCTGGACACAGGAGGGGGCAGAACGCTGGACACAGGAGGGGGCAGAACGCTGGACACAGGAGGGGGCAGAACGCTGGACACAGGAGGGGGCAGAACGCTGGACACAGGGGGCAGAGTGCTGGACACAGGAGGGGGCAGAGCGCTGGACACGGGGGCAGAGCGCTGGACACGGGGGCAGAGCGCTGGACACGGGGGCAGAGCGCTGGACACGGGGCAGAAAGCTGGACACGGGGGCAGAAAGCTGGACACGGGGGGCAGAAAGCTGGACACGGGGGGCAGAAAGCTGGACACGGGGGGCAGAAAGCTGGACACGGGGGCAGAAAGCTGGACACGGGGGCAGAAAGCTGGACACGGGGGGGCAGAAAGGAGAAACAGGGCTTGATTGGAGACACGGGGCAGGATGACAGACATGGCGGCATGACTGGAGACACTGGGGCATAACTGGAGACACTGGGGCATGACTGGAGACACTGGGGCAGGAATGGAAACAGATGGGGCAGAATTGAGACACAGGGGGCATGATTGCAGAAATGGGGGCCTGATTGGAGACGGAGCAGAATGGTGATACGGGCATGATTGGAGACACTGGAGGCAGGATTGGAGACAGATGGGGCAGGATCATGGGGCAGGATGGATACGATGGAGACAGATGGGGCAGGATGGGGAGATCATATGGGGCAGGATGGATACTCATTAGGGCAGGATGGGAGAACATATGGCTGACCCCAGTAATGAGACACACGGGGCCAGGATGGCGAATATTATTACCATAGGGGCTAATTAAGGGATATTATTACTGCAGTGATGTATTTATTTTATTTTTTGAGTATACTGTTTTAAATGGAGGGGCGGTCCTATTACTGTGTAGATTGACACTATGTCGCCTTCTTCATGTGGTGTAATGTAGAAGTTGGGAAAATTAAGTAATGTGTTCTGCAAGTGGAACTCGAGATAACTGTTATTTCCTGCAGAAACGAGTCCTGGCTGCATGAAGTGATGGTGGTCTGTGCGGGATGAAAGATGAAGGACTTCACCTAGAGACGTCACTGGTAAGTCAGTGTTACCTATACACTGACACTATACACTGTATACTATATACAGAGGTCCTGTGTATAATATCACCAGTGATCACTGGATTACCTATAGACTATATACAGAGCTCCTGTGTATAATGTCACTGGTGATCACTGTATTACCTGTACACAGACACTGCATACTAAGTACACATCTCCTTTGTATAATGGCACTTATGGTGATAGTATTGTGTTTTTTTTATTATTGATCAGTATTGTAGTATTCAGTCACTATGTGGTGGTAATATGTGGTCTGGTCATGATGTTGTGGTATTTGTTCCTTGTATTTGATATTATTCGATCACTGTGGTGGTAATATGTCATCTGGTCATGGTGTGGCGGTATTTGTGTCTTGTAGATAGTATTATAGGTCACTGTGGTGATAATATGGTGTCTGGTCATGGTGCTGTGGTATTTGTTCCTTGTATGTGGTATTATAGGTCATTTTAAAAATTGAAAAATAAAAATATACCTAAATTGTATTGCATATTTTAACAAATATTTAATAGATTACAGTAGAGTAGGGCCTGGCCAAAAGTGTCTACCTTGTCATTTTGGTGGCTTAAAAAAATCTATTGGCCAAAAAAAAACCTGCCGGCTACATGTGTGATCTGGTGATGGGAACTGTCAATGCGTGATAGGTGAGAAGTGGAGATTTTCCAAGAGAGAGCGGTGGGACTGTGGACAGTTTGAGGGGTGGAGCGTGGAGGTGGGGCTGGGGTGGAGCCTGGGCGGAGTCTCAAGGGGGCCCCGGAAATTTTGCCAGTATGGGGCCCCGAAATTTCTAGTGGCAGCCCTGGCTGCTGGTGGGGATTGTTCACCCCGGGAGCAGCGGGAGTCGGGACCCGATCGTGGAAGAAGGGGTCCTCCAGGCTGTGTGACCCGATCGCGGCAGAAGATACTTGCGGTATCGGAATTCCGATACCGGGATTCTGATACTTGCCGCGTATCGGATACCGGAATCGGAAGTTCCCAGGATTCAAACTGCACAAATTTGCACGAATTCAGCCAATGAGAATGATTCCAAGTGTGGGCACATCCTGTTCAGCATGGAGGGCATGAAACTACTGGCAAGGCTGTGATTGGCTGCTGAAATGATGTCAAGCTTCAGTTTAAAAGTCGCTGGCGCCATTTTGGGCTCACTCTGCTGTGAATTCAGGTAGGGTACCGTCACACAGTGCCATTTTCATCGCTACGACGGCATGATTCGTGACGTTGCAGCATCGTATGATTATCGCTCCAGCGTCGTAGACTGCGGTCACACGTTGCAATACACGGCGCTGGAGCGATAATTTCATGACGTATTTGCGATGTAGAAGCCGTTGGTTACTGTGCGCACATCGTATACAACCTGTGTCACACGATGCAATCATGCAGCCACAGCGGGACACTAGACGACGAAAGAAAGTTTCAAACGATCTGCTACGACGTACGATTCTCAGCGGGGTTCCGGATCGCAGTAGCGTGTCAGACACTACGATATCGTAACGATATCGCTAGAACGTCACGAATCGTGCCGTCATAGCGATGAAAATGGCACTGTGTGACGGTACCCTTAGTGACAGGACGCTGTTTGCTGACTGAGGGCCAGTTTAGAGATAGCGATTTGCTTCATTGTTCTTTTCCAAGGCTAATTTAGCAACCGCTGTGTTCACCTACTAATCACCTTGCTTTTGCCTTGCAGCGCTGTTTTCACAGCGATCTGCAAGGTCTGTGTGTGTGTGTGTGTGTGTGAGTGCAGCCCACTCTCTAGTCTGTGTGCAGCCATAGGCCATAGCTGGTTGTATTCAGTTCAGGGAGGGTGGTTCATTGCCTCATACTGTTCTATTTTTTTTTTTTCAAGTAGTGTAGTCTGCTGCTCATTTTTTCTAATAATTCCTATTAGTGACTTTCCACCCGTATCCAGCTAACTTGTGGAAAAACACTACATAGGATAAAGTAGAGGAGGTTTTTTCGGCCTTGCAGCGCCGTTTACGGCTGTCTGCACGGTCTCCGTGTGACTGCAGCTCGCCCTGTAGTCTGTGAGCAGCCATAGCCTGGTTGTATCCAGCTCAGGGTTCTTCACTGCGTCATACCGTCAAATCAATTTTCCTTTTGTTTTAAGTAGTGCAGGCTGCTGCACATTTTTTCAAAAAATTCCTATTAGTGTCTTTCCACCCGTATCCAGCTAACTTGTGGAAAAACACTACATAGGATAAAGTAGAGGAGGTTTTTTGGGCCTTGCAGCGCCGTTGACGGCTGTCTGCACGGTCTCCGTGTGACTGCAGCTCGCCCTGTAGTCTGTGAGCAGCCATAGCCTGGTTGTATCCAGCTCAGGGTTCTTCACTGCGTCATACCGTCAAATCAATTTTCCTTTTGTTTTAAGTAGTGCAGGCTGCTGCTCATTTTTTCTAATAATTCCTATTAGTGACTTTCCACCCGTATCCAGCTAACTTGTGGAAAAACACTACATAGGATAACGTAGAGGAGGGTTTTTGGGCCTTGCAGCGCCGTTTACGGCTGTCTGCACGGTCTCCGTGTGACTGCAGCTCTCTCTGTTGTCAGTTCAGCCCCCAAAAAATAAATAAATAATAAAGTTCACCAAACACACCACTTTACATTTGTGTAGGCCACATTAGCTCATATTAAAGTCTAGTCCACACTTTAGAAAATTAGTGTTTCTTATACCTGTTAGGAGCTGTTCAGGAATAAGCACACAAAGCCGTTACCCGTTAGTACTTTTCTGCTTATCTTTATCAGTCAACCAAGATGAAGAAGGCAGGGAGTAAGGCACATGGGAATGGGCGCAGAGCAGGGAGAGGACGTTGGGATTCTGTGCCTGCTGCGGGCACCGGTGACTCCTCAGCACCCAGTTTCACCAGGGAACAGTCCTTCATGCACAGCTTTGTCGCAGAGCGCTGTACACAGCTGCTGCGTGAAGAACAAATTGAAGCCGTTGTCGGATGGATGGCAGCTAACGCATCGACTTCAATTAGTGCCACATCCTCTCAGACACAGAGCACTGGAGAGCAGCCATCTGTCTCTTCACCACCTGCCAAATTGCCCAGGCAGACAGAGAGCCCAGGACAGGAGCCGTCTCTACTTCTGTTCTCTGAATCTCTTGGCTTGGAAACAGGGGGCCAGCCAAGCAGCATTGGAGAAATGGAAGAAGAGGCAGGGTGCAGTGATGCCCAACCGCTTTTTCTCTCTTCCTCTGAAGAGGCGGGTGGGCCAGTGCCTCCGGTCACCACATCGCAGGACGCATCCGCTGATGACACTCAGGTGCCACTTTCTGGTGCGTGCTCTGCTGCTGAGACTACCCAGGAGGAGCAGTTGGTGGCAGAGGGTAGTGTAGATGATGAGGTCCTTGACCCATCTTGGCGTGAGGGACAGCAAGGTGGTGGGAGCAGCTCTGAGGAAGAGATTCCCTGAACGGGCCAAAGAGGCAGAGGGAGGGGGAAGACTGCGGATCCTACAGCCTCCGCTTTGGCACCCGTTCGGAGCATGTCTCTTCCAAAAGCCAAAAAGGGCGCTCCCAAGACTTGCAGTGCCTGGTCCTTTTTTGACACAGTTGCAGATGACATTTGCTATGTAAAATGCAAGGTGTGTCATCACAAAGTCAAAAGAGGTCGAAATGTCAGCAACCTCAATACCTCCAACATGTGGAAACATGTGCGCACCAGGCACGCGGTGGAGTTTGAAAAACACACTGAAGAGCTAGGCCAACCAACAGCGGCAGCTACCACCTCTTCAGCTCATGTTGCCTCTTCCTCCAGCTCACACACAGCTGGTTCGGCTTCCTCCCAGGATCGCCGTGGAAGAACCTCTGGCCCTGTTGTCCAGAGACCCACTGTAATTCCACCCGCAGCACCACGTTCCCAGTCATACACACAGTCCCAGCCCAGTCTACAGCCATCGGTAGTACAGGCATGGGAGAAAAGGCGGCCTTTCTCGTCAAACCACCCACGAGCACAGGCTCTGACTGCAGGCATTGCCAAACTTCTGTCACTGGAAATGCTGTCATTCAGGCTGGTGGAGACTGACAGCTTCCGTGACTTGATGTCATTGGCAGTCCCACAGTACAATGTGCCCAGCCGCTTTTACTTCAGCAGGCAAGCTGTCCCTGCCCTGCACAAGCATGTGGAGGGACACATAAAACACGCGCTACTGAACGCCGTCAGTAGCAAGGTCCACCTCACCACCGATGCGTGGACCAGTCAACATGGACAGGGGCGATACCTTTCCCTCACTGCCCATTGGGTTAATGTTGTGGAGCCGGGTACAGATCGTGCGAGTGGCGCAGGACGTGTCCTGCCCACTCCAAGGATTACAGGAATCCATTCTGTATGCATTGACTCCTCATCTTACACCAGTTCCTCAGAATCATCGCTGCAGGAGCCGTCACAGTCCACCTCCACATGGACCCGTGATGAACGTTATGACCGACATGAGCACAGCCGTGGCCAAACGTCAACAGGCCGTCTTGAAATTAATTTATTTGGGGAATCGAAGCCACACAGCGCAGGAGCTCTGGAATGCCATCAAGCAGGAGAGCGATGTGTGGTTTGTGGCAGCGAATCTCCAGCCAGGCATGGTAGTGTGTGATAATGGCCGAAATCTGGTGGCAGCTCTGGGCCTCGGCAACCTCACTCACATCCGATGTCTGGCACATGTGCTCAATTTGGTTGTGCAGAGTTTTTTGAGGGACTATCCGGATCTTGATGCACTGCTGCACAAGGTCCGCCTAGAGTGTGCTCACTTGCGGCGTTCCAGCACGGCAAAATCGCGCATTGCGGCTCTGCAGCGCCGACACCGCCTGCCGGAACATCGCATCATATGTGACCTACCTACCAGGTGGAATTCCACGTTACATATGTTGGAGCGGTTGTGTGAGCAGCAGCAAGCTGTAATGGAGTACCAGCTGCATCAGGCGCAAAGAAGTCGCACTCCGCGCCGTTCAGACTTCACAACCACAGAGTGGGCCACTATGAAGGACGTCTGCCAGGTTTTGCGTCCCTTCGATTATTCCACGCGGATGGCGAGTGCAGATGATGCACTAGTCAGCATGACTGTCCCCCTTATCTGCCTGCTTGAAAAATCACTGCAAGCGCTAAGGGATGATGTTGTGGAAGAGGTGGAGGATGAGGATTCACCATTTCCATCATCTTCTGGACAGTCAGCGCCACGTGGTTCCTCACAAACGCGTAGGCAGGGGACACTTTGTGAGGAGGATGAGGAGGAGTCAATGGAGGAGGAAGACATCCGTCCAGAGGAGGGAGGTACACAATTGTCCAGTACTCAGTGTGTACAGCGAGGGTGGGGTGATGACGAGCGGGCAGAGATCACGCCTCCAGCAGGGGACAGCGTTTCTTGGCCAGTTGGCAGTCTGCAGCACATGGTGGATTACATGCTGCAGTGCCTGAGAAACGACCGCCGCATCGCCCACATTCTCAACATGTCTGATTATTGGGTGTTCACCCTCCTCGATCCTCGCTACCGGGACAACGTAGAAAGCCTCATCACACCATTGAACCGGGAGCGAAAAATGCGGGAGTACCAAGACACACTGGTGAATTCCATCATCTTCTCCAGTCCAACTGAGAGAAGTGCTGCTAGTGCATTACAAAGCAGCTCAGTGCGTCCAGGCAGTGGAGGAGGCTCTGCACAAAGAGGGAGCAGAAGCAGTGCCTCTGCCCAAGGCAAGACCAGTATGGCCCAACTGTGGCACACTTTTGTGTGCCCACCACAAAAGTCTACACCATCACAGACGGCTCCAGTCAGCAGGAGGCAACGGTTCTGTCAGATGGTGAAAGACTACATGTCTTGCCCTCTTGCTGTACTCCCAGACGGCTCTTCCCCTTTCAAGTTTTGGGTCTCAAAGCTGGATACATGGCCAGAGCTAAGCCAGTATGCATTGGAGGTGCTGGCTTGCCCTGCGGCTAGTGTATTATCGGAACGCGTCTTTAGTGCTGCAGGTGGTGTACTAACTGACCGTCGCATGTGACTATCCTCCGATAACGTTGACTGGCTTACTTTCCTGAAAATGAACAAGGCCTGGATCTCACAGGAATTTGCCACTCCTCTTCCTGATTAAATAATTAGGTGACTGTCTACAGTATCCAGGTCTCCTGTTGTGTTCATCTTTCTACCACCTGAACTGAAATTCCTGGGCTCCAACACCGCCAGTTGAGGCTCAGAAGTGCCGTCTGCACAGTCAAAACATACGACCCAGTGTTATTGGGTGTCAGTAACGTCAGCTGATCCCCAGCCGTGTAGCCGGCAATGTGTCCTGCGACCGCCACGCTGACACAACAACTGAAATGTAAGGGAACCTGTCCCCCCCCCCAAGGCGTTTGTTACTGAAAGAGCCACCTTGTGCAGCAGTAATGCTGCACAAGGAAAAGGTAGCTATTTTTGTTTAGCTCCTTGCACACGCAGAACTTAACACTTATAAAATGTGTCCACTGATACCGTAAAACCATCCCGGAGGTGGGACTTTCCTTCGTAATGTGACGCAGCACAGCCGTCACTCTTACCCCCTCGGCGCGGTGCGCCGGCTCCTCAGCGTTGTTTGATTCTGTCTCGAAGCCTGCGCTGTTATGTTATCCCTTGGCCAGGGAACACTGGCACTGCGCACAGGCGCAGCCAGCCTGACACCAAATGATGTCAGAAGACGGGCAGCGCAAAATGTGTGCATGGCCTAGGGCTAACCTAACAGCGCAGGCTCCGGGACAGATTCAAACAATGCTGAGGAGGCGGCGCACATCGCCAAGGGGGTAAGAATGACGGCTGTCCTGCGTCACATGACAAAGGAAAGTCCCTCCGAACGGACGGTTTAACGGTGTGAGGGGACACACTTCAGAAGTGTCAAGTTCAGCGTTTGCAAGGACCATAATTAAAAGAGCTAAGTTTACCTTTTTCTGCATTAGTGCTGTACAAGATGGCTCTTTCAGCTACAAACACCTGGGGGGGGTTAAAGGTTCCCTTTCAACTTGCTCCAGTGCAGGCTTCGGCCTACACTCTGCTCCCCCTGCAGAGCCTGGGCTCTAACACCGCCAGTTGGTGCCCCGAAGTGCTGGCTGCACAGAGAAAAACACCCGCCAATGTGTCAGTGGGGTTCAGCACCGCCAGCTGTTCCCCTGCTGTGTAGCCCGCAACGTGTCCTGCAACAGCCACGCAGACACAAAGCTGCCGCCAGTGCAGGCTTCAGCCTACACTCTGCTCCCTCTCCTCCTGCTGACCCTGGGCTCTAACACCGCCAGTTGGTGCCCGGTACTGCTAGCTGCACAGAGAAAAACACCAGCCAATGTGTCAGTGGGGTTCAGCACCGCCAGCTGTTCCCCTGCTGTGTAGCCGGCATCGTATCCTGCAACAGCCACGCAGACACAAGAACTGAAATTGAAGGGAACCTGTCCCCCCTCCCCCAGGCATTTGTATGTTTTACAGCCACCTTGTACAGCAGTAATGCTGCATGTGTGCAAGGTGGCTCATAAACTTATTCTCCTTGCACACGTGGAACGGAACACGTCTACAATGTGTCCCCTGAGACCATTAAAACGTCCCTGAGGTGTGACTTTCCTTTGTAATGACACAATGCAACCCCCTTGGTAGCGCTGCCCGTCTTCTGGCATCATTGTTTGGCTGGCTGCGCCTCTGCGGCCGCCCTGCCCCACACAACGCCCCTCGGTGTCTTATTTATTTTGACTGCGAGGGTGTGATAGATGGGCATGAGCAGTGCATATGTTCGCCTGTCCCTCATCTCCTTCCGCCTTCTTCAGACTGTGCGGCTTCATGGCCGTGGCATGCGATAAGGGATCAGCTGACGCCGCACAGTCTGTAGCAGGTGTAAGGACCCGAGTGAGAGGCGAACATATGTACTGCGGCAGGCCATGAATCCCAGCCCCGCAGTGTGAAACACTGTAAAGACACTTCGGGGCTGGGATTCATGGGCATCGCGAACCGCACCAGCCGACATGAAATGATGTCAGAAGACGGGCAGCGCATGGCCAAGGGATAACGCAACAACGCAGACTCCTGTACATCAAAATGCGATGCTCAGGAGGCCGCGCCAAGCACCAAGGTGGTATTTTTGCCAGCTGTGCTGCGTCTCATTACGAAGGGAACTCCCGCCTCCAAGACAGATTGACTGTATAAGGGCCAAAATGTTGTACGTGTTTCATTCAGCTTGTGCAAGGAACAAAATTAAAAGAGCAACCTTTGACTTGTGCAGCACTACTGCTGCATAAGGCGTGGCTCTTCTAGTTTGTAACACCTGAGGGGGGGTTAAAGGTTACCTTTAAAATTGGTTCAATTAGGCTTCGGCCTACACTCTGCTCCCCCTGCAGAGCCTGGGCTCTAACACCGCCAGTTGGTGCCCCGAAGTGCTGGCTGCACAGAGAAAAACACCCGCCAATGTGTCAGTGGGGTTCAGCACCGCCAGCTGTTCCCCTGCTGTGTAGCCCGCAATGTGTCCTGCAACAGCCACGCAGACACAAAGCTGCCACCAGTGCAGGCTTCGGCCTACACTCTGCTCCCTCTCCTCCTGCTGACCCTGGGCTCTAACACCGCCAGTTGGTGCCCGGTACTGCTAGCTGCAAAGAGAAAAACACCAGTCAATGTGTCAGTGGGGTTCAGCACCGCCAGCTGTTCCCCTGCTGTGTAGCCGGCATCGTGTCCTGCAAACGCCACGCAGACACAACAGACCTACAAATGCCTCCAGTGCAGGCTTCGGCCTACACTCTGCTCCCCCTGCTGACCTTTTGCTCCAACACCGCTAGTTGGGGCTCTAGGAAGACAAGCTTGAATAGGTCCCCATCCTGGTTCCAGCACCGTCAGCTGGTTCCGGGCAGAGCCTTTGGCTTAGGTGCCTCCATCTGGGTATCCGAGTTCCACCAACGTCAGGTGGTCCTTGGTAGTGCTTTCAGGCACGGGTACCTCCTGCTTAGTAACCGGGTTCCAGTAACGTCAGCTGGTCCTCGGTAGTCCCATTGGCTCTTGGACCTTCGGCTACCCATCCGGGTTCCAGTACCGTCAGCTGGTTCTCGGCAGTGTCTTTTGCTCTTGTACCTTCTGCTCCCCATCCTGGTTCCAGTACCGTCAGCTGGTTCCAGGCAGAGCCTTTGGCTTAGGTGCCTCCCTCTGGGTATCCGAGTTCCACCAACGTCAGGTGGTCCTTGGTAGTGCTTTCAGGCACGGGTACCTCCTGCTTAGTTACCGGGTTCCAGTAACGTCAGCTGGTCCTCGGTAGTTCCATTGGCTCTTGGACCTTCGGGTAGCCATCCGAGTTCCAGTTCCATCAGCTGTTTCTCGGCATTTTATCAGCCTTCTTGTACCTTCTGCTACATTTCCAAGTTCAAGACCCTAAAGACGACGACCCGGAAGACCACCCCTAAGATGACGACGACACCAGAGACGACAACCGCTGAGATGACGACGACCCTGGAGACGATGACCCTGAAGACCACCCCGATGACGACGACCCCGGAGACGACGACCCTGGAGACCACGACCCTGGAGACCACGACGACATGGGAGACCCAGAAGCAGAAGAACAAGAGGCTGCAGAACAAAGAGCAGAAGAACATTAAGCATAACACTAAATATCAGAGCAAAAGATATTATCTAAATTATAAGCAGAAGAAGACTAAGCAGTGTATGGGGGTGAGTCCGTTCCTCCTCGTGGTGCCCCTGGATAAAGCCTGATGCTGCAGGCCAAACTGAACGCGGACAAATATAACTCTTTTGTGACAGGCAGAACGGAAGGTGTAATCTTCAAACTTTTATAGATAACAACTACGGGAATGCCTGTCACAAATAAGAATATGATGAAGAAGTTGAATATGAAGAAGAACAATAGTTAAATAGAAAGAATATGAACAATGTAAAACAAAAAATTATAGGTAGAAGATGAAGAAGATGAATAAGGTGAAGAAGAAGTTGATGTCAAAGATGCTGATGATGATGAAGAAGAAAGTGTGAGAGAAGTAAAAAAGAGGGTGAAGGGCGTGGAAGTAGTGAAACATCAATATCTGACAAAATAAAAAAAATCTTAACATAGTCAATATCTTTGTAACTCCGAACGTCTTTAAAAAAAATTAAAATTCCTGCTATTCTATTTGATTGGGCTAAACCTCTATGCCTTTAATGTCTCCGCCACCTCCCCCAATACATCCTACATTATTCTTAGTTGTTTTCCTTCATGTAGAATGAACCTACAAGGAAAGAAAGGGTTTATTTTAATTCCGATATTTTCGTCCCATTGACTTGCATTGGGATCAGGTATCGGCCGATACTTTCCGATACCGATACTTTCCGATATCGGAAGGTATCGCTCAACACTATTCGTATCTGACCCCTTATAAGATTTCCAAATTTAACAAATAATATTCCTCATTATGCTGGAAGGATGTGGTAAAAAAGGGTATCTGGGTCATGTGTGGTGGTGGTGCCTCAAGATTAGAGGATTCTGGAATCAATTGGAAAACTTAATCAGGACTTTGCTAGGTTTCACTAGAAGGGTCCTTGGCAGTCTTAAATATTGAGTTGGACCTTCTTCCCCCAAACTTAGTTCCAGTGATAACCCACGTTTTGACAGTGGCCCATCAGAGCTTGGCTAAGCACTGGAGAGAAACTACTACCCCCCACACAGGAGGAACTCATTGGTAGGATAGTTTCTCATTATCTACATGAACGTTGTTTGGTTCACTCGATAAAGCAAAAGGAACTAGTCAGTCGCCAGTGAGAGGTTTGGGAGACTTCTGGATTGGCGCTAGCTCACACTTAGGATGGTTTTAATACTTTTCCTGGCTTTTCTGTTCTTCGCATAATTAGACTGGTCAGATTGGTATACAAAAATGTTTAATGCAAAGCTCCTAAAGCTCATTTACTCCCCTACTATCCATTAATTTACCTTCTGTGTATAATCCTGGCACCCTTTCCTTCTGTGTGAGCCTTTCTTTTCCTCCCCTCTCCTATAATATCCCATTTGGATTTTGTTTAGACTAGTGGTGATTATTTGGACACAACTACTATATTGATGTAATGTGTAAACAAGTTATTTGTGTTGTTATTAGATTTAATTGGATAAAAAGTTTATTGTTTAAAAAAAATGAACAGTAAGTGAAGAATTGGTTTTATTTATTTTTTTACGCCATTCCTTCTGCGGTATAAGTGATTAGGCGACTTTATTCTTCATGTCGGTGCGATTACAGCGATACCAGATTTATATTGGGTTTTTATGTTTGACAGCTGTCACACACTAAGATGCTTTTTATTGCAAAAAAACAAGTTTTCCATCACCACGTTTTGAGAGCTATAATTTTTCCGTAGTTTGGCCAACAGAATCATGTTATAGCTTGTTTTTTGTGGAACGATGTGAGGATTTTACTGGTACCATTTTTGGGCACATGACTTTTTTTTATCGCTTTCTATTCCGATTTTTGGGAGGCAGAATGAACAAAAACCAGTAATTCAGGAATTTCATTTTATTGTTGTTTTGTTTTGTTCCGTGTGTGGTAAAATTGATGACGCAGTTTTATTATTTGGGTCAGTTTGATTACAGCAATACATCATTTATATTGTTTTCTTATGTTTTGGGGCTTTTACACAAAAGTTATTTCATAGAAAAACTAATTATTTTTGCATCCCTCTGAGAGCTATAACTTTTTTTATTTTTTTGGTGATGATGCTGTATGGTGGCTTGTTTTTTGCGGGACAAGATGACATTTTCAGCGGTACCATGATTATTTATATCCGTCATTTTGATCGCATTTTATTCCACTTTTTGTTCGGTGGCATAATGATAAAGCATTGTTTTTTGCCTTTTTTTTATGATGTTCACTAAAGGGGTTAACTAGTGGGACAGTTTTATAGGTCGGGTCCTTGTGAATGCGGCTATACCAAATATGTGTACTTTTATTGTTTGTATTTTTTTATTCAAATATTTATTTATAGCTAGATTATATTTTAATTTTTTTATTATTATTATTTTTATTTTTTTGCTCAATAATTTTACAATTATTTATTTATTTTTTTAACTTTTTTAAAAAACTTTTATACTTTGTCCCACTATGAGACAATCATTTTTTTTTAGGCTGATCACTTTTACAGCATGGGGATGCAGCAGCATCCTTATGCTATAGAAACTGTCAGCTCTGCACTAACAGAGAGACTTACTGATCATGCTCTACACATGATCAGCTTGTTTCTTAGCTCTGGTGACCTATATGTCGTCATGACGACATCCGGTCACCATGGCAATGATAGAAACCCCGCATCACGCTACGGGGTCTTCGATACAAAGGCAGAGGGGTTGTCAGCCCTCTGCTGGCACCCAGAATGCTGCAATCGCATTTGATCAGCTGACACCTGGCAGCGATCACCTGCACATCACTCATGTGTGCTGGTGATCGCACAGACATAATAATCCGTCTGTGGTCAAATAGGCCCAGGTCACATGGATGGATTATTACATCTGATGTCAGAAAGGGGTTAACAAAGTTTTTTTCTTTTGGGGGAGGGGCTTTTGAGGCCCAACTCTAGCACGATATATGCTGTATAAAGTGGCACAGCACAAAAAAAAGGTTTATTACATTGCCAGGCAAATTTGCACAAGTCAGATGGATGCATTAGAATGCAATATAAATATAGCAATGTGATTTTTTTTACACAAAATTGTTTTGGGGGGTGGTTTGATACCCATCTGTATCACACTAAATAACGCATAAAATGTCACAGCTCTGAAAAAAGCTATATTACAATACTAGGCAAATTTGCACACCTTAGAAGGACGGTATCAGATTGCAGTATAATTATAGTAATGCAATTTTTTCTATCAAGGTCTTCTTAACATATATTTCCCTGATGAAGCCTCAAGGAAGGATAAAGGTGGATAGTGGTGGCAAAACGCGTTGGGACGAGGGATGAGTTCTAAAAAGGAATAATCAGATAAGTAGATATTCTTATGAGTCTCATAATAAGATGGTTTACCACTTGCAATTTGTTCAACATTTGGGCCCGTTATTGGATTGTGGTTTTGATAGCGCTGTGTATCACTTACTGTGCTCATGAATCTATTTTTCAAGTGATACACGATAAGCACTACATTGTCAGAAATGTCATCTATATCCATTAGTGATTGTGGATGACATTGTTTCCTATTGCTTCTGGTGACCGACTACTTACCTAGATTATGGCAACAATCCTTTACAGAAGATAGGATACTTGGTATATTTAACTATTAATGTATTAGTTTGCACACTAGCACTTTTTCATGAGCAATTGCTGATAAACTGCATTAGTTTTCCATAGGCATTGCTGACGAACTACTTGTATATCTGCGTTCTATAGGTATTACCCATTCCTTATAGGAGAACGTACGGATTTGTTCTATACTAATGATATGTGCATTAATAAAACAGAGTAATAATTATTAACCAAATTCAACACTTGGATAGTATTTGGTATATCATAAACACTATCAGTCATTTTTAAGATACTGACTGTTTTAAGCAACCATTTACCCAGTTTGCGATCTTACCCTATTTCCAATAAAGAGATAAAGTTATTTCCTTTTGCCAATTCCATAGCGGACAAATCAGGTTCCTATACTTATAGCCGCCTTATGAGATATATTTAGTATCTAGGATTAGATGTAACCACTTTTTGAGACTCACAGAAATACTTGTTCCAAATCATGGGTCCAAATGAATCTGCATTATATTATTTTTCTTTATATTGTGTATCTATATGTGTTTGAAGGGATTAGTAGGGACTTAAGGGACAGCCATCGGTGAGCGGGGGCACCACGTCGCAAATGTAGGGTGCCTACCTCCTCTGGTACGAAAGCCACATATTTTAGGGCCTACCAAGGACAGTTATTAGTTAATGTATGTGATATTTACTGCCGTTCTCCTGTAAATCCTTATTCTCTGCCATAAGCTATAATCCAAATCAGTAGGTTGTGTCTGGACATTGGTCCATTTTTAATATTTTGGGAATAATAAAAAAAAATTAGGGTATTTTCTTTGGTTTTTGGAAATTTGCACACCTCAGAAGGATGTATCAAACTGTACAACCCCTGGCAAAAATTATGGAATCACCGGCCTTGGAGGATGTTCATTCAGTTGTTTAATTTTGTAGAAAAAAAGCAGATCACAGACATGGCACAAAACTAAAGTCATTTCAAATGGCAACGTTTTGGCTTTAAGAAACACTAAAAGAAATCAAGAACAAAAAATGTGGTAGTCAATAATAGTTACTTTTTTATCCAAGCATAGGGGAAAAATTATGGAGTCACTCAATTCTGAGGAAAAAAATTATGGAATCATGAAAAACAAACAAACAAAAAAACACTCCAAAAACATCACTAGTACTTTGTTGCACCACCTCTGGCTTTTATAAGAGCTTGCAGTCTCTGAGGCATGGACTAAGGCTAGTTTCATATTTGCGTTTAAATCCGCAGCGTTTAAAACGCATCCGCAAGTGGTGGAAAAAACGTATATAAACACGAACAAACGCGGCGTTTTTTTGACGCATGCGTTGATGCATGCGGTTAAAAAAACACCGCGTTTGTACGCGTTTACATGCGTTTTTTCCTGCATTTGCGTTTTTGGTGCGCATGATGAGAAATTTCACAAGAGAAAAATCTAGATAACCAGACAACGCCAATGGGACTACAGAGGGCGTGTATTATGGAATCTCTATATATAGACCCTAGGGCCACTGAAATTTTAACAGTTTGCTCCTGTATCCTGTGTCATGATGGATCTTCGCATGGAGAGCTTTTATTTCAACCTGGATTTCAGCTTCAAACTGTTTCTTGCCTGTGCTTTTGCTTGGGAGCAAGACAGAAATCGCCAAAGATGGAGAAGGAGACAACGTAGGCATTTTTGGAGGCACCCCATTATCGAACTACGTGAGAGCCCTGGAGCCTACCACACGCTCTATGCCGAGCTTAATGCCAACCCGGAGAAGTTCCAGGAATACACACAAATGTCGCAAGACTCATTCCGGGATTTGCTTTCTCGTGTCCAAGGAGCCATACGGCGACAGGACACCCAGCTCCGTAGAGCGATTCCACCCGAGGAACGTCTGCTGGTTACATTAAGGTACGTTCAAAATCTACACCAATGACAGTCCAAATTTTGTGTTTTCTGACATGTATTTTTTGGGTATTTTCCTTTCTTTCTTTAGCGTAACCACACCATAAAAAGAATAGATTGTAATGTTTTTTGTGTTTGTTTTTCTTCCAGATTTCTGGCCACTGGAGAGAGTTTATCATCCCTCCACTTCCAATACCGGCTTGGAATATCCACCCTGTCCGGAATAGTTGTGGACACCTGCCGGGCTTTGTGGAATGTACTCCGGGATGAGTTTATACCCCTACCCACCGTCGACATGTGGCTAGAAATTGCGGAGAAATTCTGGAGTGTGTGTGATTTCCCCAACTGTTTAGAAGCAGTGGATGGAAAGCATATTCACATTATCAAACCAGCCAGAACAGGATCGGAGTACTTCAATTACAAAAAATATTTTTCTGTTGTGCTCATGACAATAGCTGATGTGAACTGTCGCTTCATCGCCGTGGACATTGGAGCTTTTGGACGTGGCAACGATTCCCAGACTTTCAAGAACTCGGATATGGGCTGCCGTGTGTATGGCAACAATTTCAATTTTCCCCCGCCACAACCTCTCCCCAACACTCAAGGACCACCAATGCCATTTGTTATGGTTGGGGATGAGGCCTTTCAGATGTGTGAAAACCTACTGAAGCCCTATTCCAGTCGGGACTTGAACTACACTAGAAGGATCTTTAACTACAGACTGACCAGGGCCCGAAGAACTGTAGAGTGTACCTTTGGCATTCTGGTCGCTAAATGGCGCATTCTTGCATCAGCCATAAATCTAAAAGTGGAAACGACGAGGTGGTCAAAGCCTGTGTGGTTCTGCACAATTATATAATGGTTAAGGAGCAACCCAACATTGAACTGGATGAACCAGTTGCACACCCACTGCCCGATTTCCAGCATCACCTGCTGCGGTCAACTGCAGCCGTTGGTCACATGCGGGACCAATTTGCTGCCTTTTTTTATTCAGATATTGGACGTGTGTCATGGCAGGACAATGTTGTGTTAATGTCCTGTTGTAATTACATCTGTACCAGTAATTTTCTACAATGATAATAATATTTCTCATTAATAAACTTTACTTTTGGTTGTGTTGACCATGTCTCCTATCTTTTTCCTCTCCAAACCAAGGCTGTCCTAAAACTGGCAGTATTTGATCTGTATTTAATATCGGGTTTTGTAATTCAAAACCAGGAGTGGGTGATCAAAGCATAGGTGCTAGTTATTATGTTAATATAATTTACCTCTAATTGTTCCACTCCTTGTTTTGGCTTACAAATACTGATATAAAACACTGGCCACATACTGCTAGTAATGGCAGCCATGTTGCTTTATTGGTAAGCTTGTTGACGTCATTGCGTCATGATTCTCTTCTCCTGTTTCCATTGGACACAAACTGAAGAGACAATCACTGTCACACTATCTATACTCATCAAGTCACAGGTGTCAGAAATAATGAATTCATGATAAACATATACAGGCTCATGAATTCACTATTTCTGATATGTAGTGTGTGACTACCATTGTCCCCTCAATTTGTGTGTAATAGATTATGTATAAAGAAGAGAAAATGGTGGTTATACAAGGCAGTTCTCTACTCAACAGGTCAGGTGTCATAACTAATGAGTTTTTTGACACCTGACCTGTTCAGTAGAGGTCTGCACTGTATTGCCACCATTTTCTCTTCAGACTGCCACACTAGGCACAGACAAAAAGAGATTATGGAGATACATGTAATATTTTTTGGGCCACCTCATATCTGTATACTAAAGACACACAAAGCTGCAGTCTTTTCATTTTTAACTAGTGGAGATATGATGTGGCCCAAAAAGTAAGTGTGTGGCGAAGTTTCTTGGCGCACGGTGTGTGTTGCCGGCGGCGGAAGACACAATAAACCAAACATAATTGTGGCAAATCAAACTTTTTTTATTTTGTTAACAACTCAAAAAATTATTTTTTACTGCGCCAGCTTGGGGTAGAGTGATGTAAACGTGGGGTGTGAAGAACTGAGGCCTAGCTAACCATGGACGACGCAGAGGTGGCAGGAGAAGGGGCAATGAAACTAGAAGGGTCTGGAAGTTCGGGGATGGGGCTTGACACATGAGAGGCTTGAGACGCACTGGAAGGGTGAGAAAAACCTGACATTACAGACACATTGGGAGGTGAAGGGGGAGGAATGCTAAGAGTCCTCTGTTTTTTTTTCTGTTTTTTTTTTTGGTTTGCCTGGTTGGGGGAGGTCTTGGAGGGCTCATATGGCGTGGCGTGGTGGCGGGTGACCTGTCAGGGTCCGGCTGCACTGTGTCAGAGTCCATAGTGCTCGTAGATCGTGCAGCCATGCCAGAGTCCATAGCGCTCGTAGAGCGTGCAGCCATGCCAGAGTCCATAGCGCTCGTAGAGCATGCAGCCATGCCAGAGTCCATAGCGCTCGTAGAGTGTGCAGTCATGCCAGAGTCCATAGCGCTTGTAGAGCGGAAGGCCATGCCAGGGTCCTGCTGCATTGTGGAGGTGGCGGTACAGAAGGCCATGCCAGGGTCCTGCTGCAACTTGGAGGTGGCGGTATGGAAGGCCATGCCAGGGTCCTGCTGCATCGTGGAGGTGGCGGTACGGAAGGCCATGCCAGGGTCCTGCTGCATCGTGGAGGTGGCGGTACGGAAGGCCATGCCAGGGTCCTGCTGCATCGTGGTGTCAGCGGAGGAGGTCCAAGCAGGAGCAGCGGATGTCATGGTGGTGGCGGTGGGATGTCCAACTGCACTCATCATGGTGGTGGTGCTGTAGTGGTGTCCGGCTGTGGAAGGAATTGAGGTGGCCGTGCAGTGGGATGCAGCAGAGGTCGGCATTGAGGACATTCGTGACAGTGAAGGCACAGGTGGATATGCCCCCACTGTCTGCTGGAAATACCGACTCTGCTGCATAGCCTGTACGTAAGCAGCATTGGAGGCCTGCATGACACTCAGCTGGAGATCAGGAGTAAGGTGTTCCGACATGCCCTGCTCAATTTGATTAAAAAAATGATGTGCTGGCCTCTGGAGGTCGGCTTTCACTTGATCAAGGCTTTTGCTGACATCCTGGATACGTGCATTCAAGAGGTTATGTGAAACATCCATTCGGTCACACAAAGCCTTGATTGCTTCGTGTAAAACCAAGCTCAAGTGCAAAAACTTGGGCATGAGTGACCTATCCGAAGCCCTCTGCCGCTGCCGGGAGGAGCCCAAAAAAAAGGGGGCAGTGGAAGAGGACTGCGAAAGGGGAAGACCTGATGGACCAGCTCCCTGGTCTCCAGTTAGTGTGGAAGGCCTACTTGCTGCTGCGCTGCTTGATGGCTGGGACGGGTCCGTGGCTGTCGGATGAAGGACCTCTCCAGAACCTGGGCCAACAGTAGTGCTGTATGTGCTGTGAAAAAAGGAAAAAGAAAATTACTATCAAAAATTTAACAGATGCATAATCCTGTGGAATGTAAAAATACAGATTATGGCAATACAATACAACCTAATGCACGTGATAAATACGTTCTCTGGGCAAGGACCGATCTTAAAAATGACAGAACGCGATGGTATTTGTAGCGTCTGATCCTTGCTCCTGAACCACTGGGAACACGGCTCTATTGACGCAGGTCCTTGTTGAAGCGGTCCTTCATCGAACGCCAACGTGTTTTGACTTTGGATACTGTTAAAAAAAAATGGTGGTCAGAAAAAGTACTTTTGGCCATGCCCACATAAGTGTGTGTGATGAGAGAAACTCCAGAAAGTTTATTTCATCACACACAGTCGAGTGAGCACGGCCAAGGTCTCGATAAGATCATCCTCCCGTTGTGAAACCTAAAAATTAAAGAAAGTCATTACAGTTTGCTCAATTAACAGAAGGAAAAGAAAGAATAAAGATGCTGAGAAATGGCATGACTAGTAAAGTCAACATATAAAAGGATTCCACAAGAAAAAAGTAAAGAAATAAGAATGGAAAGAAAGGAAGATTCAAGAATATTACACTGAGGACAGTCAGCCTTGTATTCGTACCCGCTGCCGTCTTGCCACCGGACCTTGACTCCGCTGCTCCTGCCCTGTCTCTGCCGCAGTAGAAGAGCTCTAAAAAAAGGAAAATTTAAATTGTCACATGTGTCGATGTGACAGTGAATACTTACTAATTTGACGAGGCAAGTACTCACCTCACTGACATGCTCCACTTCCGACTGTCCTGGCCGAAACTCCTCACCAGATGAAGAATCCGAAGACATTCTGATGCATGTAGAAAGAAAGAAATGGCAGAAATTAGGACATGTAGAGACAGAAAATAGAAAATAAAGGCATTGACTAGGATATACTCACATTGTTCAGAGGCTTGTTTGCTCCAAGGTGCTGTGGTCCGTCTGCTCTGCTTGGCTGTCCGCTGTGGGCCATCTGCTCTGCTTGGCTGTCCACTGTGGTCCGTCTGCTCTGCTTGGCTGTCTGCTGAGAAGTGACCTGCAACTGTCCACACCCTCCCTTTTATCACCTTGATGGTGGGGGGTGGCTTATCAGTGTCTAGACATGTTTTTCTCAATTGAAACGCATGCGTTCAAACACGCAACCAAACGCATGTGCTAAAAAACGCATGCGTTTACATAGACAGCAATGCGTTTTTTGGGCGCAATCCTTGCGCAATCGACCACATGCGTTTCCTGGCGGCAAATAGACACCTCTAGAAATTACTACATGTTGCATTTCCGCGCCAAGCCGCAAACGACGAGACGACGCATGCGTCGTCAAACGCGGCAAAACGCGAACAAAAAAAAGCATGCGTTTTTAATGTTAAATATAGGAAAACACGACTCATGCGTTTATATGCAGTACAAACGCTGTGGCAACAAACGCAAATGTGAAACCAGCCTTAATGGTGTCAAACAGTACTCTTCATCAATCTGGCTCCAACTTTCTCTGATTGCTGTTGCCAGATCATCTTTGCAGGTTGGAGCCTTGTCATGGACCATTTTCTTCAACTTCCACCAAAGATTTTCAACTGGATTGAGATCCAGACTATTTGCAGGCCATGACATTGACCTTATGTGTCTTTTTCAAGGAATGTTTTCACAGTTTTTGCTATATGGCAGGATGCATTATCATCTTGAAAAATGATTTCATCCCTAAACATCCTTTCAATTGATGGGATAAGAAAAGTGTCCAAAATATCAACATAAACTTGTGCATTTATTGAAGATATAATGACAGCCATCTCCCCAGTGCCTTTACCTGACATGCAGCCCCATATCATCAATGACTGTTGAAATTTGCATTTTCTCTTCAGGCAGTCATCTTTATAAATCTCATTGGAATGGCACTAAACAAAAGTTCCAGCATCATCACCTTGCCCAATGCAGATTCGCGATTCATCACTGAATATGACTTTAATCCAGTCATCCACAGTCCACGATTGCTTTTCCTTAGCCCATTGTAACCTTGTTTTTTCTGTTTAGGTGTTAATGATGGCTTTCGTTTAACTTTTCTGTATGTAAATCCCATTTCCTATAGGCGGTTTCTTACAGTTCGGTCACAGACGTTGACTTCAGTTTCCACCCATTCGTTCCTCATTTGTTTTGTTGTGCATTTCCTGTTTTGGAGACATATTGCTTTAAGTTTCCTGTCTTGACGCTTTGATGTCTTCTTTGGTCTACCTGTATGTTTGCCTTTAACAACCTACCCATGTTGTTTGTATTTGGTCCAGATTTTAGACACAGCTGACTGTGAACAACCAACATCTTTTGCAACATTGCATGATGATTTACCCTATTTTAAGAGTTTGATAATCCACTCCTTTGTTTCAATTGACATCTCTCGTGTTGCAGCCATGATTCATGTCAGTCCACTTGGTGCAACAGCTCTCCAAGGTGTGATCACTCCTTTTTAGATGCAGACTAACGAGCAGATCTAATTTGATGCAGGTGTTAGTTTTGGGAATGAAAATTTACTGGGTGATTCCGTATCTTTTTCCTCAGAATTGAGTGATTCCATAATTTTTCCCCTATGCTTGGATAAAAAAATTTCACATTACTGACTACCACATTTTTTGTCCTTGATTTCTTTTAGTGTTTCTTAACCCCTTAACGACCGCCGATACGCCTTTTAACGGCGGCCGCTAAGGGTACTTAAACCACAGCGCCGTTAATTAACGGCACTGTGGAAAAAGAGAATAGCGCCCCCCAGAGTCGGATTTTCTCTGGGGTCTCGGTTGCCGGGGGTAGCCGAGACCCCAGAGAACATGATTCGGGGTTTTTTTACCGACCCCCGAGTTGCGATCGCCGGTAATTAACCGTTTACCAGCGGTCGCAACAAAAAAAAAAAAACGCGATTTGCCATTTAATTTCTCTGTCCTCCGATGTGATCGCACATCGGAGGACAGAGAAATGTGGTCCCCGATAGCCCCCGATAGCCCCCCCAATGCTCACCTACCTCCCCCGGTGCTCCTCGTGGCTCCCGATGGGCGCCGCCATCTTTTTCCGGGGAAATAATGGCGGGCGCATGCGCAGTGCGCCCGCCGCCCGGCACCCGGATGTTCTTTGGGGTCTCGGCTGCCGGGGGTAGCCGAGACCCCAAAGAACATGATCGGGGTCGGTTTTTACCGACCCCTGTTTTGCGATCGCCGGTAATTAACTGTTTACCGGCGACCGCAAAAAAAAAAAAAGCGATGTCATTCTCTGTCCTCTGATGTGATCGCACATCCGAGGACAGAGAAATAGGGGGATTCGGGGACCCTGTTATACTTACCGGTGTCCCTGGGTCCTCCTGCTTCTTCTGCTGGCCGCCGGCTTCTTGCTCCGGTAAGAAAATGGCGGGCGCATGCACAGTGCGCCCGCCATGATCTGCCGGCCGGCAAAAGAAAATTCTTCCTCTTTTTTTATTTTGGTCACTGTGAGATCCTATCACAGTGATCAAAATAAAAAAAATAGTAAATAACCCCCCCCTTTATCACCCCCTTAGTAAGAAAAAAATAATAAAATAAAAAAAATGTATGAACTTCTATTTTCCAAATAGGGTTAGGGTTAGGGGTAGGGTTAGGGGTAGGGTTAGGGGTAGGGTTAGGGTTAGGGGTAGGGTTAGGGGTAGGGTTAGGGATAGGGATAGGATATGTGCACACATAGAATGGTTCTCTGCGGATTTTTCCACAGCGGATTTGATAAATCCGCAGGACCAAAACGCTGCGTTTTTCCTGCGGATTTATCGCGGATGTACCGCGGTTTTTGTGCGGATTCCACTGCGGTTTTACACCTGCGGTTTTCTATTATGGAGCAGGTGTAAAACCGCTGCGGAATCAGCAGAAAGAATTGACATGCTGCGGAATGTAAACTGCTGCGTTTCCGTGTGTTTTTTTACGCAGCATGGGCACAGCGTTTTATGTTTCCCATAGGTTTACATTGTACTGTAAACTCATGGGAAACTGCTGCGGACCCACAGCTGCGGAAACGCTGCGGATCCGCAGCAAAATCCGCAACATGTGCACATAGCCTTAGGGTTAGGGCTTGGGTTAGAGTTAGAGCTAGGATTAGGGTTAGAGCTAGGGTTAGGGCTAGGGTTGGGGCTAAAGTTAGGGTTAGGGTTGGGGCTAGGCTTAGGGCTAAAGTTAGGGTTTGGGCTAAAGTTAGGGTTAGGGCTAGGGTTGGGGCTAAAGTTAGGGTTAGAGTTGGGATTAGGATTTGGATTAGGGTTGGCATTAGGGTTACATTTGGGATTAGGGTTAGGTTTGGGATTAGGGTTAAGGCTAGGGTTGGGATTAAGGATAGGGGTGTATTGGGATTAGGGTTAGGTTTTGAGGTTAGGGTTGAGATTAGGATTAGGGGGGTGTTGGGTTTAGGGTTTTGATTAGGGTTATGATTAGCTTTGGGATTAGGGTTAGTGGTGTTTTGGGGGTTAGGGTTGTGATTAGGATTATGGATCGGGTTGGGATTAGGGTTAGGGGTGTGTTGGGGTTAGGGTTGGAGTTAGAATTGGGGGGTTTCCACTGTTTAGGTACATCAGGGGGTCTCTAAACGCCACAGCCAATTTTGTGCTCAAAAAGTAAAATGGTGCTCCCTACCTTCTGAGCTCTGCCGTGCGCCCAAACAGTGGTTTACCCCCACATATGGGGCATCAGCGTACTCGGGATAAATTGTACAACAACTTTTGGGGTCCAATTTCTCCTGATACCCTTGTGAAAATAAAAACTTGGGGGCTAAAAAATCTTTTTGTGGAAAAAAAAAATATTTTTTATTTTCACGACTCTGCATTATAAACTTCTGTGAAGCACTTGGGCATTCAAAGTTCTCACCACACATCTAGATAAGTTCCTTGGGGGGTCTAGTTTCCAAAATGGGGTCACTTCTGGGGGGTCTCTACTGTTTAGGTATATCTGGGGCTCTGCAAATGCAACATAACGCCCGCAGACCATTCTATCAAAGTCTGCATTCCAAAACGGCACTCCTTCCCTTCCGAGCTCAGCCATGCACCTAAACAGTGGTCCCCCCCACACATGGGGTATCAGTGTACTCAGGACAAATTGGACAACAACTTTTGGGGTCCAATTTCTCTTGTTACCTTTGTGAAAATAAAAATTGGGGGGCTAAAAAAATCTTTTTTGTGAAAAAAATATTTTTTTTTGTTTTCACGACTCTGCATTATAAACTTCTGTGAAGCACTTGGGCATTCAAAGTTCTCACAACACATCTAGATAAGTTCCTTGGGGGGTCTAGTTTCCATAATGAGGTCACTTGTGGGGGGTTTCTACTGGTTTAGGTACATCGGGGGCTCTGCAAACGCAACATAATGCCTGCAGACCATTCTATCAAAGTCTGCATTCCAAAACGGTGCTCCTTCCCTTCCAAGCTCTGCCATGTGCCCAAACAGTGGTTTATCCCCCACATAAGGGGTATCAGCCTACTCAGCATAAATTGCACAATAAATTTTGGGGTCCAATTTCTCCTGTTACCCTTGTGAAAGTAAAAATTTTGGGGTGAAAAGATCATTTTTGTGGAAAAAATATGATTTTTTTTATTTTCATGGCTCTACATTATAAACTTCTGTGAAGCAGTTGGGGGTTCCTAGTGCTCACCACACATCTAGATAAGCTCTTTGGGGGGTCTAGTTTCCAAAATGGAGTCACTTGTGGGGGGTTTCTACTGTTTAGGTACATCAGGATCTCTGCAAATGCAACATGACACCTGCAGACCATCCCATCAAAGTCTGCATTCCAAGCGGCGCTCCTTCCCTTCCGAGCCCTGATGGGTGCCCAAACAGTGCCCTCCCCCCACATATGGGGTATCAGCGTACTCAGGACAAACTGTTCAACAGATTTTGTGGTCCAATGTCTCCTGTTACCCTTGATAAAATAAAAAATTGCAGGCTAAAAATCATTTTTGAGTGAAAAAAAAGGATTTTTTATTTTCACGGCTCTACGTTATAAACTTCCGTGAAGCACCTGGGGGTTTAAAGTGCTCACCACACATCTAGATAAGTTCCTTAAGGGGTCTAGTTTCAAAAATGGTGTCATTTGTGGGGGGTTTCCACTGTTTAGGCACATCAGGGGCTCTCCAAACGCGACATGGCATCCGATCTCAATTCCAGCCAATTCTACATTGAAAAAGTAAAACGGCACTCCTTCTCTTCCAAGCTCTGCAGTGCGCCCAAACAGTGGTTTACCCCCACATATGGGGTATCAACGTACTCAGGAGAGGTTGCACAACAACATTTGTTGTCTAATTTCTCCTGTTACCCTTGTGAAAATAAAAATTTGGGGGCAAAAAATCATTTTTGTAGAAAAAATGCGACTTTTTTATTTTCACGGCTCTACGTTATAAACTTCCGGGAAGCACCTGGGGGTTTAAAGTGCTCACCACACATCTAGATAAGTTCCTTAACTCCTTCCCGACCTTTGACGCATACCCTGCGTCATGAAAGTCGGTGCCAATCCGACCTGTGGCGCAGCGTATGCGTCATGGAGGGATCGCGCTCCTGCAGATCGGGTGAAAGGGTTAACTCCAATTTCACCCGATCTGCAGGAACAGGGGGAGTGGTGCTTCAGCCCAGGGGGGGTGGCTTCACCCCCTCGTGGCTACGATCGCTCTGATTGGCTGTTGAAAGTGAAACTGCCAATCAGAGCGATTTGTAATATTTCACCCAAAAAAACGGTGAAATATTACAATCCAGCCATGGCCGATGCTGCAATATCATCGGCCATGGCTGGAAAACCTAATCTGTCCCCCCCCACACCCACCGATCTCCTCCCCAGTGCTCCGTTACGTGGTCCGCCCCCCTAAGTCGTCCTGTCCGCTCCTCCGTCCTCCTGTCCGCTCCCCCCGTGCTCCGGTCCCCCCCCTGTGCTCCGGTCCCCCCCCCGTGATCCGATCACCCCCCTTCATACTTACCGGGCATCCCGGTGTCCGTCCGGCTTCTCCATGGGCGCCACCATCTTCCAAAATGGCAGGCGCATGCGCACTGCGCCCGCCGAATCTGCCGGCTGGCAGATTCGTTTCAGATGTATTTTGATCACTGCGATATAGCCTATCAGTGATCAAAATAAAAAAAATTGTAAATGACCCCCCTTTATCATAGGTAGGGACAATAATAAAAATAAATAAAATATTTTTTTTTCTTTTTCTACTAGGGTTAGGGTTAGAACTAGGGTTAGAACTAGGGTTAGAATTAGGGGTAGGGTTAGGGTTAGGGTTAGGGGTAGGGTTAGGGCATGTGCACACAGTGCGGATTTGGCTGCGAATCCGCAGCGGATTGCCGCGGATCCGCAGCGAATTGGCCGCGGATCCGCAGCGGATTGGCCGCGGATCCGCAGAGAATTGGCCGCGGATCCGCAGCGGATTGGCCGCGGATCCGCAGCGGATTGGCCGCGGATCCGCAGCGGATTGGCCGCGGATCCGCAGCGGATTGGCCGCTGCGAATTCGTAGCAGTTTTCCATCAGGTTTACAGTACCATGTACACCTATGGAAAACCAAATCCGCTGTGCCCATGGTGCGGAAAATACCGTGCGGAAACGCTGTGTTGTATTTTCCGCAGCATGTCAATTTTGTGCGGATTCCGCAGCGTTTTACACCTGTTCCTCAATAGGAATCCGCAGGTGAAATCCGCACAAAAAAACACTGGAAATCCGCTGTAAATCTGCAGGTAAAACGCAGTGCCTTTTACCTGCGGATTTTTCAAAAATGGTGCGGAAAAATCTCACACGAATCCGCAAAGTGGGCACATAGCCTTAGGGTTAGGGTTGGAATTAGAGTTAGGGTACCGTCTCACAGTGGCACTTTGATCGCTACGACGGTACGATCCGTGACGTTCCAGCGATATCCATACGATATCGCTGTGTCTGACACGCAGCAGCGATCAGGGACCCTGCTGAGAATTGTACGTCGTAGCAGATCGTTTGGAACTTTCTTTTGTCGCTGGATCTCCCGCTGTCATCGCTGGATCGTTGTGTGTGACAGCGATCCAGCGATGCGTTCGCTTGTAACCAGGGTAAACATCTGGTTACTAAGCGCAGGGCCGCGCTTAGTAACCCGATGTTTACCGTGGTTACCAGCGTAAAAGTTAAAAAAAACAAACCGTACATACTCACATTTCGGTGTCCTTCAGGTCCCTTGCCGTCTGCTTCCCGCTCTGACTGTCTGCCGGCCGGAAAGTGAGAGCACAGCACAGCAGTGACGTCACCGCTGCGCTCTGCTCTCACTGTACGGCGGCACTCAGTCAGAGCGGGAGGCAGACGGCAAGGGACCTGAAGGACACCGAAATGTGAGTATGTACAGTTTTTTTTTTTTTACTTTTACGCTGGTAACCACGGTAAACATCGGGTTACTAAGCGCGGCCCTGCGCTTAGTAACCCGATGTTTACCCTGGTTACCCGGGACCTTGGCATCGTTGGTCGCTGGAGAGCGGTCTGTGTGACAGCTCCCCAGCGACCACACAACGACTTTCCAACGATCACGGCCAGGTCGTATCGCTGGTCGTGATCATTGGTAAATCGTTATGTGAGACGGTACCCTTAGGGTTGGAATTAGGGCTAGGGTTGGAAATAGGGTTAAGATTAGGCTTGTGGTAAGGCTTAAGGATAGGGTTAGGGTTGTGTTGGGGTTACAGTTGTGGGTAGGGTTGGGATTAGGGTTAGGGTTAGGGTTGGAATTAGGGGTACGGGTGTGTTGGGGTTAGGGTTGTGGTTAGGGGTGTGTTGGGGTTAGGGTTGTGATTAGGGTTATGGGTACAGTTGGGATTAGTGTTGAAGTTAGAATTGAGGGGTTTCCACTGTTTAGGCACATCAGGGGTCTCCAAACGCAACATGGCGCCACCATTGATTCCAGCCAATCTTGTGTTCAAAAAGTCAAATGGTGCTCCCTCCCTTCCAAGCCCCGACGTGCGCCCAAACAGTGGTTTACCCCCACATATGGGATACCAGCGTACTCAGGACAAACTGGGCAACAACTATTGGGGTCCAATTTCTCCTGTTACCCTTGAAAAAATAAAAAATTACTTGCTAAAACATAATTTTTGAGGAAAGAACAATTATTTTTTATTTTCACGGCTCTGCGTTATAAACTTCTGTGAAGCACTTGGGGGTTGAAAGTGCTCACCACACATCTAGATAAGATCCTTTTGGGGTCTAGTTTCCAAAATGGGGTCACTTATGGGGTGTTTATACTGTTTAGGCACATCAGGAGCTCTGCAAATGCAACGTGACGCCCGCAGACCATTCCATCAAAGTCTGCATTTCAAATGTCACTACTTCCCTTCCGAGCCCTGACGTGCGCCCAAACAGTGGTTTACCCCCACATATGAGGTATCAGCGCACTCACAACAAACTGGGCAACAAATATTGGGGTCCAATTTCTCCTGTTGCCCTTGTGAAAATAAACAATTGCTTGCTAAAACATCTTTTTTGAGGAAAGAAAAATGATTTTTTATTTTCACGGCTCTGTGTTGTAAACTTCTGTGAAGCACTTGGGGGGTTGAACGTGCTCACCACACATCTAGATAAGTTCCTTGGGGGGTCTAGTTTCCAAAATGGGGTCACTTGTGGGGGGTTTCTACTGTTTAGGCACATCAGGGGCTCTGCAAACGTAACATGATTCCCGCAGACCATTCAATCAAAGTCTGCATTCCAAATCGTCACTACTTCCCTTCCGAGCCCCGGCATGTGCCCAAACAGTGGTTTACCCCCACATATGGGGTATCAGCGTACTCAGGAGAAACTGGACAACAACTTTTGGGGTCAAATTTTTCCTGTTACCCTTGGGAAAATTAAAAAATTCTGGGCTAAAAAAAATATTTTTGAAGAAAGAAAACACATTTATTATTTTCACGGCTCTGCGTTATAAACTTCTGTGAAGCACTTGGGGGTTCAAAGTGCTCACCACACATCTAGATAAGTTCCCTTGGGGGTCTAGTTTCCAAAGTGGGGTCACTTGTGGGGAGTTCCTACTGTTTAGGCACATCAGGGGCTCTGCAAACGCAATGTGACGCCCGCAGAGCATTCCATTAAAGTCTGCATTTCAAAACGTCACTACTTCCCTTCCGATCCCCAACGTGTGCCAAAACAGTGGTTTACCCCCACATATGGGGTATCAGCGTACTCAGGAGAAACTGCACAACAACTTTTGGGGTCCAATTTCTCCTGTTACCCTTGGGAAAATAAAAAATTGTGGGCTAAAAAATCATTTTTGAGGAAAGAAAAATATTTTTTTATTTTCATGGCTCTGCGTTATAAACTTCTGTGAAGCACCTGAGGGTTCAAAGTGCTCACCACACATCTAGATTAGTTCCTTGGGAGGTCTAGTTTCCAAAATGGGGTCACTTGTGCAGGAGCTCCAATGTTTAGGCACACAGGGGCTCTCCAAACGCGACATGGTGTCCGCTAATGATTGAAGCTAATTTTCCATTCAAAAAGCCAAATGGCGTGCCTTCCATTCCGAGCCCTGCCGTGCGCCCAAACAGTGGTTTACCCCCACATATGGGGTATCATCGTACTCAGGACAAACTGGACAACAAAATTTGGGGTCCAATTTCTCCTATTACCCTTGGGAAAATAAAAAACTCCGGGCTAAAAATCATTTTTGAGGAAAGAAAAATAATTTTTTATTTTCATGGCTCTGCGTTATAAACTTCTGTGAAGCACCTGGGGGTTTTAAGTGCTCACTATGCATCTAGATTAGTTCCTTGGGGGGTCTAGTTTCCAAAATGGGGTCACTTGTAGGGGAGCTCCAATGTTTAGGCACACAGGGGCTCTCCAAACGCGACATGGTGTCCGCTAACGATTGGAGCTAATTTTCCATTCAAAAAGTCAAATGGCGCGCCTTCCCTTCCGAGCCTTGCCGTGCACCCAAACAGTGGTTTACCCCCACATATGAGGTATCGGCGTACTCAGGAGAAATTGCCCAACAAATTTTAGGATTTATTTTATCCTGTTGCCCATGTGAAAATGAAAAAATTGAGGCTAAAAGAAATTTTGTGTGAAAAAAAAGTACTTTTTCTTTTTTACGGATCAATTTGTGAAGCACCTGAGGGTTTAAAGTGCTCACTATGCATCTATGTAAGTTCCTTGGGGGGTCTAGTTTCCAAAATGGGGTCACTTGTGGGGGAGCTCCAATGTTTAGGCACACGGGGGCTCTCCAAACGCGACATGGTGTCCGCTAAAGATTGGAGCCAATTTTTCATTCAAAAAGTCAAATGGCGCTCCTTCCCTTCCGAGCCCTGCCGTGCGCCCAAACAGTGGTTTACCCCCACATATGAGGTATCAGCGTACTCAGGACAAATTGCACAACAACATCCGTGGTCCAGTTTCTCCTTTTACCCTTGGGAAAATAAAAAAATTGCTGCAAAAAGATCATTTTTGTGACTAAAAAGTTAAACGTTCATTTTTTCCCTCCATGTTGCTTCTGCTGCAGTGAAACACCTGAAGGGTTAATAAACTTCTTGAATGTGGTTTTGAGCACCTTGAGGGGTGCAGTTTTTAGAATGGTGTCACTTTTGGGTATTTTCAGCCATATAGAACCCTCAAACTGACTTCAAATGTGAGGTGGTCTCTAAAAAAATGGTTTTGTAAATTTTGTTGTAAAAATGAGAAATCACTGGTCAAATTTTAACCCTTATAACTTCCTAGCAAAAAAAAAATTTGTTTCCAAAATTGTGCTGATGTAAAGTAGACATGTGGGAAATGTTATTTATTAACTATTTTGTGTCATATAACTCTCTGGTTTAACAGAATAAAATTTCAAAATGTGAAAATTGCTAAATTTTCAAATTTTTTGCCAAATTTCCATTTTTTTCACAAATAAACTCATAAATTATCGACCTAAATTTACCACTAACATGACCGCAAGGATCCGTTGAAGCGTTCCTGAGTTATTACCTCATAAAGGGACACTGGTCAGAATTGCAAAAAATGGCCAGGTCATTAAGGCCAAATTCTGACCACTGTCACTTTATGAGGTTATAACTCTGGAACGCTTTAACGGATCCTGCTGATTCTGAGAATGTTTTTTCGTGACACGTTGTACTTCATGCTAGTGGTAACATTTCTTCGATATTACTTGCGATTATTTATGAAAAAAATGGAAATATGGTGAAAATTTTTAAAATTTTGCAATTTTCAAATATTGTATTTTTACGCCCTTAAATCAGAGAGATATGTCACACAAAATAGTTAATAACTAACATTTCCCACATGACTACTTTACATCAGCACAATTTTGGAAACAAATTTTTTTTTTGTTAGGGAGTTATAAGGGTTAAAATTTGACCAGCAATTTCTCATTTTTACAACACCATTTTTTTTAGGGACCACATCACATTTGAAGTCATTTTGAGGGGTCTATATGATAGAAAATAACCAAGTGTGACACCATTCTAAAAACTGCACCCCTGAAGGTGCTCAAAACCACATTCAAGAAGTTTATTAACCCTTTACGTGCTTCACAGGAACTGAAACAATGTGGAAGGCAAAAATGAACATTTAACTTTATTTTCACAAGTGTAAAAACAGAAATTTAACCATAAATGTTGTTGTGCAGTTTCTCCTGAATACGCCATATGTGGGGGTAAATATCTGTATAGAGCATCTTATGGGGCCATAACGTTTGTGCAGCATTATATGGGGGCCATAATGTTTGTGCAGCACTAAATGGGGGCCATAATGTTTGTGCAGCACTATATGGGGGCCATAATGTTTGTGCAGCACTATATGGGGGCCATAATGTTTGTGCAGCACTATATGGGGGCCATAACATTTTTGCAGCACTATAACGGGGCAAGTGTCTGTATGGAGCATCTATGGGGCCAAACTGATCCTTTGCCCCGGGTGCAGGAAAGGCTAGATACACCTCTGACCCCTGATGTGCCTAAACAGTGGAAACGCTCCACAAGTGACAACATTTTGAAAACTAGACCCCTTAAGGAACTTATCTAGATGTGTGGGGAGCACTTTGAGCCCCCAAGTGCTTCACAGAAGTTTATAAAGTAGAGCCGTGAAAATAAAAAATCGCATTTGTTTACACAAAAATGATATTTTCGCACACAAATTCTTATTTTCACAAGGGTAACAGGAGAAATTAGACCACAAAAGTTGTTGTGCAATTTCTCCTGAGTACGTCGATACCCCATATGTGGGGGTAAACCACTGTTTGGGCGCACCGCAGAGCTTGGAAGAGAAGGAGTGCCGTTTTACTTTTTCAATGTAGAATTGGCTGGAGTTGAGATCGGACGCCATGTCGCGTTTGGAGAGCCCCTGGTTTGCCTAAACAGTAGAAACCCCCACAAGTGACCCCATTTTGGAAACTAGACCCCTTAAGGAACTTATCTAGATGTGTGGTGAGCACTTTAAACCCCCAAGTGCCTCACAGAAATTTATAAAGTAGAGCCGTGAAAATAAAAAATCCTTTTTTTTTCCTCAAAAATGATTTTTAAGCCTGCAATTTTTTATTTTCTCAAGGGTAACAGGAGACATTGGACCCCAAAATCTGTTGACAAGTTTGTCCTGAGTACGATGAAACCCCATATGTGGTGGGGGGCACTGTTTGGGAATCCATCGGGGCTCAGAAGGGAAGGAGCGCCGCTTGGAATGCAGACTATGATGGGATGGTCTGCGGGCGTCATGTTGCATTTGCAGAGCTCCTGATGTACCTAAACAGTAGAAACCCCCCACAAGTGACCCCATTTTGGAAACTAGACCCCCCAAAGAGCTTATCTAGATGTGTGGTGAGCACTATGAACCCCCAACTGCTTCACAGAAGTTTATAATGTAGAGTCATGAAAATAAAAAAAATCATATTTTTTCCACAAAAAAGATTTTTTAGCCCCCAAGTTTTTATTTTCACAAGGGTACAAGAGAAATTGGACCCCAAAAGTTGTTGTCCAATTTGTCCTGAGTACACTGATACCCCATGTGTGGGGGGAACCACTGTCTGGGTGCATGGCAGAGCTCGGAAGGGAAGGAACGCCATTTTGGAATGCAGACTTTGATAGAATGGTCTGCGGGCATGATGTTGCGTTTGCAGAGACCCTGATGTACCTACACAGTAGAAACCCCCCACAAGTGACCCCATTTTGGAAACTAGACCCCCCAAGGAACTTATCTAGATGTGTGGTGAGAACTTTGAATGCCCAAGGGCTTCACAGAAGTTTATAATGCAGAGTTGTGAAAATAAAAAATATTTATGTTTTCCACAAAAAATTTTTTTTAGCCCCCACGTTTTTATTTTCACAAGGGTAACAGGAGATATTGGAAAAGTTGTTGTCCAATTTATCCTGAGTACGCTGATGCCCCATATGTGGGGGTAAACCACTGTTTGGGAGCACGGCAGTGCTCAGAAGGGAGGGAGCACCATTTGACTTTTGGAGCGCAAAATTGGCTGTGGCGTTTAGAGACCCCCCTGATGTACCTAAGCAATGGAAACCCCCCAAATCTAACTCCAACCCTAACCACAACACACCCTTAACCCTATTGCCAACCCGATCCATAATCCTAATCACAACCCTAACGATAATCACAACCCTAACCCCAAAACAACCATAACCCTAAATCCAACACACCCCTAATCCTAATCTGAACCCTAACCTCAAACCTAACCCTAATCCCAATACACCCCTAATCCCAACCCTAACCTTAACCCTAATCCCAAAGCTAACCCTAATCCCAAACGTAACCCTAATGCCAACCCTAATCCCAACTCTAAACCTAACTTTAGCCGCAACCCTAGTCCTAACGTTAGCCCCAACCCTAGCCCTAAATTTAGCCCCAACCCTAACCCTAGCCCTAAATTTAGCCCCAACACTAACCCTAACCCTAGCCCTAACCCTAACCCTAGCCCTAACCCTAAATTTAGCACCAACTCCTCTAGCTGCCGTCCGGCAGATCATGGCGGGCACACTGCGCATGCGCCCACCATTTTCTTACCGGAGCAAGAAGCTGGCGTCCAGGAGAGGACACAGGAGGACCCAGGGACACCAGTAAGTATAACAGGGTCTCCGAATCCCCCTATTTCTCTGTCCTCTGATGTGCGATCACATCAGAGGACAGAGAATTACACATCGCTTTTTTTTTTTTTTTGCGGTCGCCGGTAAACAGTTAATTACCGGCGATCGCAAAACAGGGGTCGGTAAAAACTGACCCCGATCATGTTCTTTGGGGTCTCGGCTACCCCCGGCAGCCGAGACCCCCAAAGATTTCCTGGGTGCTGGCCGGCGGGTGCACTGCGCATGCGCCCGCCATTTTTTGGCCGGAAGAAGATGGCGTCGCCCATCGAGAGCCACGAGGAGCACCGGGGGAGACAGGTGAGTATCGGTGGGCTATCGGGAGGCGATCGGGGACCCCATTTCTCTGTCCTCTGATGTGCGATCACATCGGAGGACAGAGAAATTAAATGGCAAATCACGTTTTTTCGGGTTTTTTTGCGACCGCCGGTAAACGGTTAATTACCGGCGATCGCAACTCGGGGGTCAGTAAAAAAAACCCCGAATCATGTTCTCTGGGGTCTCGGCTACCCCCGGTAACCGAGAGCCCAGAGAAAATCCGACTCTGGGGGGCGCATTAATTAACGGCGCTGTGGTTTAAGTACCCTTAACTGCCACCGTTAAAAGGCGTATCAGCGGTCGTTAAGGGGTTAAAAGAGAATTCCTGTTTGTAACACCAGAGAGTATCTGCTCTACCGAGGTTACTTTTATGTTAAAAATGTTATTATGTTTAATTAGCAAATGCCTAGAAATGCTATGCTTCAAAAAAACATTTTTGCTCTAATTCTGTGTCCATTAAAGAAGTTGTCCACTACAATAAACATATTTTTTTTTTTCATAAATCTTGCTATTATGTGCCACTGAAAACATCCATTGTCTTTATTTTAGCAATATTACCTTTTATCATGCTGTAGCAGCACATCTTCAGTGCTGGATCCAGCTCTCATGGGGTTAATCGACAACTTCCGTTCTCCTGACTTACTGTGCTCTAATACTACAAGTTCCCTGATGCATTGCACTGGCCTGTAACTCTGCACCTGGCACACCCACTCCAAAACACACCCCAACCCCTCCCTCCTCTCCCCCTTCTATCTTCAAAAAGATTTGTGATGTCATTTCTGTCTAACCTCCTCTTTTACATTTGTCCAACCCACACTCCATTACACACAGATTGATGGATAGATAGATAGATAGATAGATAGATAGATAGATAGATAGATAGATAGATAGATACAGTAGATAGATAGATAACAAATAGACAGATAAAATAGATAGATAGATAGATAGATAGATAGATAGATAGATAACAAATAGATAGATAGATATGGGATAGATAGATAGATAGATAGATATGGGATGGATAGATAGATAGACAGATAGATAGATATGGGATGGATGGATAGATACATACAGATATACACTCACCGGCCACTTTATTAGGTACACCATGCTAGTAACGGGTTGGACCCCCTTTTGCCTTCAGAACTGCCTCAATTCTTCGTGGCATAGATTCAACAAGGTGCTGGAAGCATTCCTCAGAGATTTTGGTCCATATTGACATGATGGCATCACACAGTTGCCGCAGATTTGTCGGCTGCACATCCCAAAGATGCTCCATACAAGGCAGGATGGATCCATGCTTTCATGTTGTTTACGCCAAATTCTGACCCTACCATCCGAATGTCGCAGCAGAAATCGAGACTCATCAGACCAAGCAACGTTTTTCCAATCTTCTACTGTCCAATTTCGATGAGCTTGTACAAATTGTAGCCTCAGTTTCCTGTTCTTAGCTGAAAGGAGTGGTACCCGGTGTGGTCTTCTGCTGCTGTAGCCCATCTGCCTCAAAGTTCGACGCACTGTGCGTTCAGAGATGCTCTTAGGCCTACCTTGGTTGTAACGGGTGGCGATTTGAGTCACTGTTGCCTTTCTATCAGCTCGAACCAGTCTGCCCATTCTCCTCTGACCTCTGGCATCAACAAGGCATTTCCGCCCACAGAACTGCCGCTCACTGGATTTTTTTTCTTTTTCGGACCATTCTCTGTAAACCCTAGAGATGGTTGTGCGTGAAAATCCCAGTAGATCAGCAGTTTCTGAAATACTCAGACCAGCCCTTCTGGCACCAACAACCATGCCACGTTCAAAGGCACTCAAATCACCTTTCTTCCCCATACTGATGCTCGGTTTGAACTGCAGGAGATTGTCTTGACCATGTCTACATGCCTAAATGCACTGAGTTGCCGCCATGTGATTGGCTGATTAGAAATTAAGTGTTAACAAGAAGTTGGACAGGTGTACCTAATAAAGTGGCCAGTGAGTGTATCTATGTCTATTTCCATAGATATGTCCATATCCATGTTTCTAAACCCCTTCACCCCTGGAGCTTTTTTCGTTTATCGCTCCCCTTCTTTCCAGAGCCATAATGTTTCCGTCAATATGGCCATGTGAGGGCTTATCTTCGGCGGGACAAGTTCTACTTTTGAACGACATCATTGGTTTTACCATGTCGTGTAACAGAAAATGTGAAAAAAAGTCAAAGTGCGATGAAATTGCAAAAAAAGTGCAATCCCACACTTGTTTTTGCTTGGCTTTTTTGCTAGGTTCACTAAATACTAAGGCTGTGTGCAAACGTTGCGGATTTGGTTGCAGATCCGCAGCATTTTTTGCCGCACATAATTGCATCAAATCCGCAGTGTAGTGCACAACCATTGTAAGCCTATGAGAGCCGCAGACTTGTTGTGCACATGCTGCGGATAAAGCGGCACCGAAACGCAGCTTTTTTTTTCCGGAGCATGTCACTTCTTTTGTGCCAAACTGCAGCGTTTATGCACCCATAGACTTTCATTGAGTCGGGCACATCCGCAGCAAAACCGCAGATGTAAAAAAGATGTGCAGTTTAGATGCGGACGTGGGTCCGAGAAACACTGCAGTTCGGGAGGAGGGAAGTGTGTGGATGGTGACTGTGTACGTGTATGTGTGCGCGGGCGGGGTCTGTGGGCTGTTCGGATGTTGCGACGCTGTGCGGGACTGTTCAGGTGTGTGCGGGGCTGTGCTGGAGGTCTTTTGGGGTGTGTGTGCAGGCATCATCCGATGGCACTACAAGTACGCAGCATCCAATCTGCAGCTAATTCGGATGTAATCCGGACAGTGGACACGCACCCTACACTATCCATACATCTATCAATAGATATATCTATCCAGATATACCTATAGATAGATATAGGAATAGGTAGATGTATGCATCTATAGATCTATCTATATGTAGATCTGTCTATCCATTTCATCTATCATCTATATGTCTATCTATATGTGTGTAATTGAGTGTGGGTTGGACAATAATGACATCACAAATCTTTTTTTTTGTTCAATAATACATCTTTATTTAGCTTTCAAAAACACACAAAAATGCACAAAAAACTCGCAAAAACCGCAACAAAAATCGCACCAAGAACTGCATCAAAACCACACAAAAAACCCGCATCAAAACCGCACAAAAAACATGAAAAAAAACGTAAAAAAATGCATCCAAAACGCAGCAGCGTTTTCTGCAATGAGATGCAGATTTTGTGCAGAAAATTCTGCACCCAAATCTGCAACATGTGCACACAGCCTAAAACTGACCTGCCATTATGATTCTCCAGGTCATTACTAGTTCATAGACACCAAACACGTCTAGGTTATTTTTTATCTAAGTGGTGAAAAAAAATTCCAAAGTTTGCTAAAAAGAAATAAAATAACCATATAATGAACTACTGGCCTATATATATGACACTTCCTGTAAAGCAGCAAAATCCAAAAACCGAAACGGAAGTCAAAGTCATAAATGTCTAATAACAAAATAGCTTTATTTAAACATTTTCTTTTAAAAACAACACATCTTTCTTTTTTTATATGTACAATGGAGACAACACATGCACTATGCACTTTATAAATATATAGCACATGGCACTCTAATATATCTATAGGATTAGTTGTAGAGATATATTTGGGATTATTTATACCTGAAACAGCAGTGACATGCACTATTATTCATTCCTATGAAAGGCCTTATTTTTTACCCCTATGCACCTTAAATATGTGGATATACGGTTGAATTTGTGTTGCTTGGCCTGCATCTTGCAGTTAATTTACATGTGTTGTCTCCATTGTACATATAAAAAAAGAAAGATGTGTTGTTTTTAAAAGAAAATGTTTAAATAAAGCTATTTTGTTATTAGACATTTATGACTTTGACTTCCGTTTCGGTTTTTGGATTTTAAAGAAATAAAATAATTGCGCCATTTTCCGATACCCGTAGTGTCTATATGTTCTGAGATATTGGGTCGGGTGAGGGCTAATTTTTTGCGTGCCGAGCTGACGTTTTTAATGATATCACTTTTGTGCAGATACGTTCTTTTGATCGCCCATTATTGCATTTTAATGCAGTGTCGCGGCGACCAAAAAAACTTAATTTTGTCTCTTGATTTTTTTCTCGCTATGCTTTTTAGCGATCATGTACATTTTTTTTTTGTATTGAAAACAGCTGACATGTTGCGGCTTTGAAGTGGGCTCACCGCGAAGCCCACCTTAAAGCGGGGGATACTGCCAGCTGACGTACTATTCCGTCAGCTGGCAGAAAGGGGTTAATGAACAATATGTTTCAGTTAAAAAAAAATTCTGCGCCAGAGGGGGTAAGCCGACGACCGGGAGCCAATATTTGTAGCCTGCTATGAATATTAGCCTGCAGCTGTCTGCGTAGCCTTTACTGGCTATTAAAATTGGGGGATCCCCCCCAAAAATGACGTGGGGTCCCCCTATATTTTATAGCCAGAAAGGCTACACAGACAGCTGTGGGCTGATATTCATAGCCTAGAGAGGGGCCATGGATATTGGTCCCCCCCCCCCCGGCTACAAATACCAGTCCACAGCCGCCCCAGAAATGGCGCATCTGTAAGATGCACCAATTCCGTCACTTAGCCCCTCTCTTCCCACTCCCGTGTAGCGGTGGGATATGGGGTAATAAGGGGTTAATGTCACCTTGCTATTGTAAGGTGACATTAAGCCGGGTTAATAACGGAGTGGCGTCAATAAGACACCTATCCGTTATTTATCCAATAGTAACAAAGGGTTAATAAAACACACATTAGGGAAAAAGTATTTTATTATTCTTCATTTAACCATACTTACCATACTTCAGCGCCTGCAGAAAACGTAAAATAATAAACCGTATACTACCTGTCCGCCATAGTCCAATTAATAACGAGTGTCCCACGACGATCTCCCCTATAGAACAGTGACATCGGGTGATGTCACTGCTCTATAGGACCCTCAGTGACACACTGACAGGAGACAATGGCTCCTGCAGTGCATCACTGAGGTTACTATAGTTCACTGGTCTCACTTTATTGCAAAAAGCTGGTTGGGAACTTTCTCACACAGCAATGCCATAAAGTGAGACTAGGGACTATTTTTTCATAGGGGCGTAGGAATACATTGTGGGGAATACATTGTGGAAGGATACCTTCCTCCCCTCATTGTGTTCCTGGAGCCCCTGGAGAGCGGTCGCATCAGCTGATGCTCCTGCTCTCCACGGGAGATCGTCGAGGGACACTCGTTTTAATTGGATTTCTGCGGATCAGGGAGTATAGTGTTTGTTTATTATTTAAATATTTTTTACAGATGACACTGGCTTCGGGGAACAAAGTGACAAGTGATGGTGAGTATGTAATCTGTTATATGTGCTGTATGTCTATATGTATGTTGTATGTATGTACTGTATGTATGTACTGTATGTGGCATGTCGCATGAAGTCACATGTCGCATGTTGCATGTCATCGCATGGTGCATGTCGTCGCATGCCATCACATGTCGCATGGTGCATGTTGCATGATGTCACATGCTGCATGTCGTCGCAAGCTGCATGGCGCATGTCGCTGCATGGCGCATGTCGTTGCATGGCGCATGTTGTCACATGTCGCATGCTGCATGTCGTCGCATGGTGCATGTCGTCGCATGTCGCATGCTGCATGTCGTCGCATGTTGTCACATGTAGCATGTCACATGGTGCATGCATGTCACATGCTGCATGTCGCATGATGTCGCATGGTGCATTTCGTCGCATGGTGCATGTCGTCGCATTTCGCCGCATGTTGTCTCATGTCGCATGCTGCATGTCGTCGCATGGTGCATGTCACATTTCGCATGGTGCATGTTGTCGCATGGTGAATGTCGTCACATGGCGCCGCATGGTGCATGTCATCGCATGTCCTGTATGTGTGTTCTATGTATGTATGTATGTACTGTATGTGTGTTTTTTTTTTTTTTTTTACATTCAACACATTAGCCGGATGATGGGACTACTACTGTCTCATCAGTGGCTAATGTGTCACTGACTGTCATTGTAGCAGGCAGAGCCCGATGGGACTTGTAGTCCCATCGGACGATGCCTGCACACAGAGACGATGACGCCACCGCAGCCGCCGGAAAGGTCAGAGAGGCCCGGCGCCTGCGCACTGCAGTACTTTGCTCTGCCCTCAACAGGGCAGACAAAGTACGCCGGAGCCGCGGCGTAAAGACCCCAAGAAGGACGTCACGGAACGAACATGGGAGGTGCCGGAGCGGACCAGAGATACCCATCCGACCGGACCGCAGCGGGACCGCCCCTGGGTGAGTATAATCTAACGTCTTTTTCTCCTCTTTCAGGTAACATCGGCGGCTTATCTACAGCATTACAGAATGCTGTAGATAAGCCCCTGATGCCGGTGAGCTTACCTCACCAGCCATTTTGGGGGTGACAGGTTCCCTTTAATTTACTAGGGGCCACTAAGTTTTTCAAAGTTTTCCCCCTTCTATATGTAATCCCTGGTTTATCAGGGAGATGTTTTCCCAAAACAGGGTCACGTTTCAAGATATACCAATATTTTGAAAGCACAGTTTTTATAACTTTATTTCCTCTATTGAATGTAGTCACAAAATTCAATTTCCAGCTGTCACCACTTTTTTCTTTACCAATAGTCAAATTATCCCCTTTCCTATTTTTCCTTCTAAACATTCCTCCTATGTCTTTATTTTGCCACTATATGTAAGCTATAGTTATAGTTATTAAGGTTGAAGGAAGACTTTAAGTCCATCTAGTTCAACCCATAGCCTAACCTAACATGCCCTAACATGTTGATCCAGAGGAAGGCAAAAAAAACCCATGTGGCAAAGAGTAAGCTCCACATTGGGGAAAAAAATTCCTTCCCGACTCCACATATGGCAATCAGACTAGTTCCCTGGATCAACACCCTGTCAAGGAATCTAGTATATATAACCTGTAACATTATAAAGTGTAATTGAATTTTTACTAGTAGGATTTGTATTTTGTTTTTATGATACCTGTAGAAGGATATATACTGTATCCAAAATGCGTTGTATCTTCTATAAATTAATAAAAAGAAGAAATTCAAAATATCACCTTTGTATGTGAGTCCTGGGAAAGGCTGCCTTTCATGGGCTGGATCTCTTCATTTTGATTTACTTGTCCTGTGTGAGCCTGTAGTTAGCTCTTTCACTTGGATCCACCCGATGCAAGCTGCAAGCTCTGTCCATTGAAAAGTATCCCAGAGGAATTTTTTGAGGATACACGATCTAAAGCCATATCAGTCTTCCACCAGGTGAGTGCATCAAAGATTATTATATATTGTGTTTACGCACTTAGGGCGCCGCATTTTGTCTGTTCTCTTCCAAAAATGTTTTTTTTGTTTATTTGATGATTGTTTTTAGGGTAAGACATTTCACTGATAACTCCTGTATGGCTTCAAATGGCTCCTTGGTCAGAGCCTCTAATACCAAGTTCAGATCACAACCGGAACCCTTGGGATTGGTCTGGATCTATCGCAGGATTTTTTGAACCTTGCCACTTATGTATTGGCCCAAGGTATTAGCCGCAAGGTTACAACTATACAATGCACCCAAGGCAGACACCTGGACCTTAAAGGGAACCTGTCACCCCGTTTTTTCGGTATGAGATAAAAATACTGTTAAATAGGGCCTGAGCTGAGCATTACAATAGTGTAGTTTGTGGACCCCGATTCCCCACCTATGCTGCCGAAATACGTTACCAAAGTAGTCTTTTTCGCCTGTCAATCAGGCTGGTCTGGTCAAAAGGGCGTGTTGTCTTCCCCCAGATTTTGCGTAGTTTTCCGTTGGTGGCGTAGTGGTGTGCGCATGCCCAAGGTCCCGAATCCTCTGCCAGGGGATTTAAAAGAGCGCGCTGTTCGTTATTTCATTGGTGATCGGTGGGCGCGGCCATCTTCCTTTGGCCGCGCGTGCGCAGAAGCGGCGCTCTGCTGGCCGCGGCTTCAGGAAAATGGCCGCCGCGATATCCATCTGTGCACGCGCGGCATTCCGCGGCCATTTTCCTGAAGCCGCGGCCAGCAGAGCGCCGCTTCTGCGCACGCGCGGCCAAAGGAAGATGGCCGCGCCCACCGATCACCAATGAAATAACGAACAGCGCGCTCTTTTAAATCCCCTGGCAGAGGATTCGGGACCTTGGGCATGCGCACACCACTACGCCACCAACGGAAAACTACGCAAAATCTGGGGGAAGACAACACGCCCTTTTGACCAGACCAGCCTGATTGACAGGCGAAAACGGAGACTTTGCAAAGGTATTTCGGCAACTTAGGTGGGTAATAAACGCATAACAAACACACTAATGTAACGCCCACCTCTGCCCCTATTTAACGCTATTTTTATCCCATCTTCCAAAAACGTGGTGACAGGTTCCCTTTAAGGGTACTAGTAGCCAACCCTAGTTCAAAGCCCGCCTGCAGGATCTCTTGGATGGGACCAATTGGAGGCTTTTAGCCTAATGACTTTCCTAAAAATTCCAAGAATTTTCTCCATGTCCTGCCGTAGATTCTGGTTGTTATGGGTTTCCTAATTTTTAGCAAGGTGGAAACTAGCCCTGGTGAAAAACCCCTGTTACTCAGTAGTGCCCTTTCAAATTCCATGCTGCAAGATAGAAGCCTTTTACTTGGATGTGGAATATTGGTCCTGAAAAAGAAGGTCCGGGATCTCCGGCAGAATTCATGGGTCTGATAGAGACATTGTCCTTAACAGGGAAAACCAAGGTATTTTTGGCCAGAAGAGGTCAATCATAATCACTCGCCTGATCTCCCCTTATTTTCCTCACGACCGCTGGGCTCATGCTTACTGGAAGAAAGGTGTAAGCAATCCTGAAATTTCTGGCAAATAGGTTTTCTCTAGGGTTCAGAGAATAGAACCTTTTTACCATCCTGTTGTGTTTGTCGACAAAACAGATCTATTTCCGACAAACCCCATAGCCAGGCTATCTGCTGTAACACTCTGGGGCTTAGGGCCCATTCTCCCTGTATCAGTGTGTTGTGGATTAAGAAGTCTGCCGTAAGGGACAAGAGATGTTCTGCCACCTGGAGGATGTTGTTTGCTGCTACCATTAGCGAGTGAGACTTTGTTCCCCTCTGGTGGTTGATGTATGCCACTATGGCCGGGTTGTCTGACATAATGCGGATGTGGCTACCCAGGAGGAGAGGAAGAATGCTTTCTGGAGCCGTTTCTACTGCCCACAGTTCTTTTAGGTTTGACGACTTCTCCAGCTCCAAAGGTGCCCAAGACCCCTGAATTGCCTGACCTCTCAGGTGTGCCCCCCAACCTGAGATGCTCACATCTGTCGTGATTATGTCGCTTACTGGTTTTTCCCATGATGTCAAGTTCGCCCACCATCTGAGGGAGTTTCTGACCTCTGAAGAAAGATCTACCCTCCCTTCTAAACTCCCTCTTAGCGATCTTTGTGTGGACAGTATCTCCCATTGTAGCTGCCTGGTATGGAATTGGGCCCATCTGACTGCTTTGATACATAATGTTAAAGTTCCCAATATGAACATTGTTTTCCTCAGGACAGGGCCCAAGACGGTCTGCACCCTCAGGGGTTGTAGCCTTGATTTTTGAGTATTCATCATCCAGCCCAGTTCTTGTAAGGCCACTGACACCTCTTTCAACTGCGCAGCACATTGCACCTCTCACCTTCCTACTATCAGAAAGTTGTTCAGATAAGGAAAGATAACTGTGTTCCAGATATGGAAGAAGGCCGTCATCTCCGCTATCACTTTGGTGAATACTCTCGGGCTATTGACAGTCCAAAGGGAAGAGCTCGGAACTGAAACTGTCTGACTTAGCCTTAAATGTATAGGGCTGCCCTCAGGTATTTCTTATGGTCTGGATGGATCGGGATGTAATAGTAAGCATTCTTTGAGTCAACTACCACAATAAAACAATTGAGATGGAGAAGTTTTATGGCCGTATTCACTGACTCCATCTTGATGGTATGATTTTTTACCCAGCGATTGAGACCTCTGAGATTAATGATGGTTCTGAATGAGCCATCCTGCTTCTTTATCAAAAAGAGAGGGGAATTAAAATCCCCTTCCTTTTTGTTTGCCCAGTACGTCGTGTAAGACCTGTTTGTCCACTAGGCCCAGAATCTCTGTGTCTAGGGAAAGTTATTCTCCGAAAGAGGACTAGAGTGTGGTGGAACCATGCCTATTTCGAAAAATATCTAGAAGGGAAGTTAATCCCTCGTGGTCTAAGGATACATGTGTTTCCATCCTTCCCTATCCCTGATGGTGATTTTAAAGATAAATGGGAGGAGTTATCTAACACCTGCTCTCTGAGTTATATGATGCTCTTAAAAGAGATGGACTCAAAAACGTTGAGTGATATAGAAACTGAAATTGAGTCCAATCAATTGTTATTAAAAAGGGAGATGTCTGCCGATGCACTTAAGAAATTAAACGACAATATTGATGTTACATAGTTACATAGTTATTAACCCCTTCACCCCCAAGGGTGGTTTGCACGTTAATGACCGGGCCAATTTTTACAATTCTGACCACTGTCCCTTTATGAGGTTATAACTCTGGAACGGTTCAACGGATCTTGGCGATTCTGACATTGTTTTCTCGTGACATATTGTACTTCATGTTAGTGGTAAAATTTATTCGATATAACTTGCGTTTATTTGTGAAAAAAACGGAAATTTGGCGAAAATTTTGAACATTTTGTCATTTTTCAACTTTGAATTTTAATGCCCTTAAATCACAGACATATGTCATGCAAAATACTTAATAAGTAACATTTCCCACATGTCTACTTTACATAAGCACAATTTTGGAACCAAATTTTTTTTTTGTTAGGGAGTTACAAGGGTTAAAATTTGACCAGAAATTTCTCATTTTTACAACACCATTTTTTTTTAGGGACCACATCTCATTTGAAGTCATTTTGAGGGGTCTATATGATAGAAAATACCCAAGTGTGACACCATTCTAAAAACTGCACCCCTCAAGGTGCTCGAAACCACATTCAAGAAGTTTATTAACCCTTCAGGTGTTTCACAGGAATTTTTGGAATGTTTAAATAAAAATTAACATTTAACTTTTTTTCACACAAAATTTATTTCAGCTCCAATTTGTTTTATTTTACCAAGGGTAACAGGAGAAAATGGACCCCCAAAGTTGTTGTACAATTTGTCCTGAGTACACTGATACCCAATATGTGCGGGTAAACCACTGTTTGGGCGCATGGCAGAGCTCGGAAGGAAAGGAGCGCCATTTGACTTTTCAATGCAAAATTGACTGAAATTGAGATGGGACGCCATGTTGCGTTTGGAGAGCCCCTGATGTGCCTAAACATTGAAACCCCCTATGTTGTGAAATTGGATTTTGGGCTCCCCCGGTGGCCACTGGTGGAATTGAACTTGTGTGCATCATCCCCTCTGTTCACCTGTTCCCATCAGGATGTGGGAGTCGCTATTTAACCTTGCTCCTCTGTCACTTCCATGCCGGTCAACATTGTAATCAGAAGCCTTTCTGTGCATGTTCCTGCTTCTAGACAACTCCCAGCTAAGTCGGACTTTTGTCCTTGTTTGTTTTTTGCATTTTGTTCCAGTTCACAGCTGCAGTTTCGTTTCTGTGTCTGGAAAGCTCTTGTGATCTGAAATTGCCACTCTGATGTTATGAGTTAATACTAGAGTCTTAAAGTAATTTCAGGATGGTGTTTTGATAGGGTTTTCAGCTGACCATGAAAGTACCCTTTCTGTCTTCCTGCTATCTAGTAAGCGGACCTCGATTTTGCTAAACCTATTTTCATACTACGTTTGTCATTTTCATCTAAAATCACCGCCAATATATGTGGGGGCCTCTGTCTGCCTTTCGGGGAAATTTCTCTAGAGGTGAGCCAGGACTGTATTTTCCTCTGCCAGGATTAGTTAGTCCTCCGGCTGGCGCTGAGCGTCTAGGGATAAAACGTAGGCACGCTACCCGGCTACTGTTAGTTGTGCGGCAGGTTTAGTTCATGGTCAGTTTAAGTTTCCATCCTTCCAAGAGCTAGTTCTTATTTATGCTGGGCTATGTTACATAGTTACATAGTTACATAGTTATTAAGGTTGAAGGAAGACTGTAAGTCCATCTAGTTCAACCCATAGCCTAACCTAACATGCCCTAACATGTTGATCCAGGGGAAGGCAAAAAAACCCCATGTGGCAAAGAGTAACTCCACCATGGGGAAAAAAATTCCTTCCCGACTCCACATACGGCAATCAGACTAGTTCCCTGGATCAACGCCTTATCAAGGAATCTAGTGTATATACCCTGTAACATTATACTTTTCCAGAAAGGTATCCAGTCCCCTCTTAAATTTAATTAATGAATCACTCATTACAACATCATACGGCAGAGAGTTCCATAGTCTCACTGCTCTTACAGTAAAGAATCCGCGTCTGTTATTATGCTTAAACCTTCTTTCCTCCAGACGTAGAGGATGCCCCCTTGTCCCTGTCTCAGGTCTATGATTAAAAAGATCACCAGAAAGGTCTTTGTACTGTCCCCTCATATATTTATACATTAAAATAAGATCACCCCTTAGTCTTCGTTTTTCCAAACTAAATAGCCCCAAGTGTAATAACCTATCTTGGTATTGCAGACCCCCCAGTCCTCTAATAACCTTGGTCGCTCTTCTCTGCACCCGCTCCAGTTCAGCTATGTCTTTCTTATACACCGGAGACCAGAACTGTGCACAGTATTCTAAGTGTGGTCGAACTAGTGACTTGTATAGAGGTAAAATTATGTTCTCCTCATGAGCATCTATGCCTCTTTTAATACATCCCATTATTTTATTTGCCTTTGTAGCAGCTGCCTGACACTGGCCACTGAATATGAGTTTGTCATCCACCCATACACCCAGGTCTTTTTCATTGACGGTTTTGCCCAGAGTTTTAGAATTAAGCACATAGTTATACATCTTATTACTTCTACCCAAGTGCATGACCTTACATTTATCCCCATTAAGGCTCATTTGCCATTTATCAGCCCAAGCTTCTAGTTTACATAAATCATCCTGTAATATAAAATTGTCCTCCCCTGTATTGATTACCCTGCAGAGTTTAGTGTCATCTGCAAATATTGAAATTCTACTCTGAATGCCCCCTACAAGGTCATTAATAAATATGTTAAAAAGAAGAGGGCCCAATACTGACCCCTGTGGTACCCCACTGCTAACCGTGACCCAGTCCGAGTGTGCTCCATTAATAACCACCCTTTGTTTCCGATCCCTGAGCCAGCTCTCAACCCACTTACACATATTTTCCCCTATCCCCATTACTCTCATTTTATGTAACAACCTTTTGTGTGGCACCGTATCAAAAGCTTTGGAAAAGTCCATATATACTACGTCCACTGGGTTCCCTTGGTCCAGTCCGGAACTTACCTCTTCATAGAAGCTGATCAAATTAGTCTGACATGAACGGTCCCTAGTAAACCCGTGCTGATACTGGGTCATGAGGTTATTCCTCTTCAGATACTCCAGCATAGCATCCCTTAGAATGCCCTCCAGGATTTTACCCACAGTAGAGGTTAAGCTTACTGGCCTATAATTACCGAGTTCAGTTTTTGCCCCTTTTTTGAATATTGGCACCACATTTGCTATACGCCAGTCCTGTGGTACAGACCCTGTTATTATGGAGTCTTTAAAGATTAAAAATAATGGTCTATCAATGACTGTACTCAATTCCTGCAGTACTCGGGGGTGTATCCCATCCGGGCCCGGAGATTTATCAATTTTAGTTATTTTTAGACGCCGCTGTACTTCCTGCTGGGTTAAGCAGGTGACATTTAATGGGGAATTTTTATCACTAGTCATTTTGTCTGCCATGGGATTTTCTTTTGTAAATACTGATGAAAAAAAGTCATTTAGCATATTGGCTTTTTCCTCATCCTCATCCACCATTTCACCCAGACTATTTTTAAGGGGGCCAACACTGTCATTTTTTAGTTTCTTACTATTTATATAGTTAAAGAATATTTTGGGATTATTTTTACTCTCTCTGGCAATGAGTCTCTCTGTCTCAATCTTTGCTGCCTTGATTTGCTTTTTACAGAATGTATTTAATTTTCTGTATTTATTTAATGCCTCCTCACTACCTACTTCCTTTAATTCTCTAAATGCTTTCTTTTTGTCCCTTATTGCGCCCCTTACAGCTCTATTTAGCCATATTGGTTTCCTCCTATTTCTAGTATGTTTATTCCCATACGGTATATACTGTGCACAGGTCCTATCCAGGATGCTAATAAATGTCTCCCATTTTCTTTGTGTATTTTTGTGTCTCAGGACATTGTCCCAGTTAATTGCACCAAGATCCTCTCTCATCCGTTGGAAATTTGCCCTCCTGAAGTTTAGTGTCCTTGTCACCCCCCTACTACCCATCTTATTAAAGGTTACATGAAAACTTATTATTTTGTGATCACTATTCCCCAAGTGACCCCCAACCCTTATATTTGATATGCGGTCTGGCCTGTTGGTTAATATTAGGTCTAGCAGTGCCCCCCTCCTTGTTGGGTCCTGAACCAGTTGTGAAAGGTAATTGTCTCTCATAGTTGTCAAAAACCGATTACCTTTGCTGGAACTGCAGGTTTCTGTTCCCCAATCTATTTCAGGGTAGTTGAAGTCCCCCATAATAATGACTTCTCCTTGAGTCGCAGCTTCATCTATTTGCTTTACGAGGATATTCTCCATTGCTTCCATTAGATTTGGAGATTTATAACAAACCCCTATCAGTAATTTATTATTTTTTCCCCCTCCCCTTATCTCCACCCACAGGGACTCTACATTTTCATTAAATTCACCTATATTATCACGCAGGATGGGTTTTAAGGAAGATTTTACATATAGACACACCCCTCCCCCTCGCTTATCTGTACGGTCATTTCTGAACAGGCTATAGCCCTGCAAGTTAACAGCCCAGTCATGGCTCTCATCCAGCCATGTCTCAGATATCCCCACCATGTCATAATTATGCTCCAACAACATTAGTTCTAATTCATCCATTTTGTTGGCGAGGCTTCTGGCATTAGTATACATGCACTTGATGTTACTCTCTGTACCTCTATTCTTTCTTAAATTACTAACTGTTCTAACCCCACCCCCCATGCCACCGCCACCCCCAACTTCCTTATTTGTGCCCAGGTCTCTATCTGCACTATCTTCCCCTCCTATAAAATGAATACCCTCCCCCCCATTCCCTAGTTTAAACACTCCTCCAACCTTCTAACCATTTTCTCCCCCAGCACAGCTGCACCTTCCCCATTGAGGTGCAGCCCGTCCCTAGCGTAGAGCCTGTAGCCAACTGAGAAGTCGGCCCAGTTCTGCAGGAACCCAAACCCCTCCTTCCTACACCAATTCTTGAGCCACTTATTAACCTCCCTAATCTCCCGTTGCCTCTCTGGCGTGGCACGTGGTACAGGCAGTATTTCGGAAAATACCACGTTGGAGGTCCTTGCTTTCAGCTTGCAGCCTAATTCCCTGAAATCATCTTTAAGGACCTTCCACCTACCTCTAACTTTGTCATTTGTGCCAATGTGCACCATGACCGCTGGGTCCTCACCAGCCCCTCCCAGTAATCTGTCCACCCGATCAGCGATGTGTCGGACTCGAGCGCCAGGTAGGCAGCACACCGTCCGACGATCCCTGTCTTTGTGACAGATTGCCCTATCTGTTCCCCTAATAATTGAGTCCCCCACTACCAGCACCTGTCTGGCCTGCCCTGCTCTCCTATTTCCCCCCTTACTGGAGCAGTCACTCCTCCGGCTTTCAGAGGACATGCCTGGCTGCAGCAGTGCTACCCCTGTACTGGCACCCCCCTCATCTGCCAACTTAGCAAACTTATTGGGGTGTGCCAGATCAGGACTAGCCTCCCTGGCACTCTTCCCTCTACCCCGCCTTCTATCTGTCACCCAGCTAACTGCCACACTGTCCTGCAGCTCCATCCTACCATCCCCCTCCTCATCTATCCCATTGAGCGTCTGCTCTGTGAGCAGAAGACTCCTCTCCATATTGTCTATGGATCTCAGTGTTGCCAGCTGCACATTTAGATCCAGTATCTGGGTTTCCAAATGCACAATGTGCTCACATCTCGCACAGCAGTATGCACCCTCGACCGGCTGGTCAAGGACTGCATACATGTGGCAAGATGTACACTGGATGGCATTAACAATTGTGGAGCACATTTCCTAATGGGGATTGCAGCACACAGAAACGTTAATTAAAAATAAATACAAAGTATTAATTAAACCCCCCCCAAAAAAAACCAAACAAAAAAAACAGAAGCAATTCCTCCCTTGGAAACTCCCTGATTCCAAAGTCACTGAATCACAAGTCACACACTTACCGCCGTTCACACTTATGCTCAGGTCACACTCAGCTCGCTCACACTCGCTGTGCTGAAGATTTATAGATTTTTTTTTTCTCTCTATCTCCCCTCAACAGCAATCCACCTTGCTGTTCAGATGCACTTCCAAAAAGGACTTGAGCCCCAAACAGCTGCCCCTTATATCCCCTTAATTATGAGCCCCCACCCTAAGTTAACTCCTTATGAATATAGCTACTCCCAATTCAGCAACTCGCACAAATTCACACAGGTATTTGTTAAAGGCCTTCCAAATACCTCCTCACTGAATCACAAGTCACACACTTACCGCCGTTCACACTTACGCTCAGGTCACACTCAGCTCGCTCACACTCGCTGTGCTGAAGATTTATAGATTTTTTTTTTCTCTCTATCTCCCCTCAACAGCAATCCACCTTGCTGTTCAGATGCACTCTTGCCATTGAGAACCATAACTGTTTGACCGGCCCACAAAGGGTTAAATTAATTGGCAGAGAATATGCAATGTGATAGAATTCTGTCCAGAAGCGAACGGCAGAATTTTAGACGAAAAAATGGGTTGTGCTTTTATTGTGGTGATTCAACTCATGTTATATCAGCATGCTCTAAGCGTACTAAGAAGCTTGATAAGTCAGTTTCAATTGGCACTTTTCAGTCTAAGTTTATTCTATCTGTGACCCTGATTTGTTCTTTATCATCTATTACCGCGGACGCCTATGTCGACTCTGGCGCCGCTTTGAGTCTTATGGATTGGTCCTTTGCCAAACGCTGTGGGTATGATTTAGAGCCTCTTGAAACTCCTATACCTCTGAAGGGGATTGACTCCACCCCATTGGCTAGTAATAAACCACAATACTGGACACAAGTAACTATGCGAATTAATCCGGATCATCAGGAGATTATTCGCTTTCTTGTGCTGTATAATCTACATGATGTGTTGGTGCTTGGATTGCCATGGCTGCAATCTCATAACCCAGTCCTCGACTGGAAAGCTATGTCTGTGTTAAGCTGGGGATGTAAGGGGATGCATGGGGACGTACCTTTGGTTTCCATTTCATCATCTATTCCCTCTGAGATTCCTGAATTCTTGTCTGACTATCGTGACGTTTTTGAAGAACCTAAGCTTGGTTCATTACCTCCGCACCGGGAGTGCAATTGTGCCATAGATTTGATTCCGGGTAGTAAATACCCTAAGGGTCGTTTATTTAATCTGTCTGTGCCTGAACATGCTGCTATGCGAGAATATATAAAGGAGTCCTTGGAAAAGGGACATATTCGTCCTTCGTCATCTCCCTTAGGAGCCGGTTTTTTCTTTGTGTCTAAGAAAGATGGCTCTTTGAGGCCGTGTATTGATTATCGGCTTTTGAATAAAATCACGGTTAAATATCAATATCCGTTGCCACTGCTGACTGATTTGTTTGCTCGCATTAAGGGGGCCAAGTGGTTCTCTAAGATAGATCTCCGTGGGGCGTATAATTTGGTGCGAATTAAGCAGGGGGATGAGTGGAAAACCGCATTTAATACGCCCGAGGGCCACTTTGAGTATTTGGTGATGCCTTTTGGCCTTTCAAATGCCCCTTCAGTCTTTCAGTCCTTTATGCATGACATTTTCCGTGATTATTTGGATAAATTTATGATTGTGTATCTGGATGATATTCTGATTTTTTCGGATGACTGGGACTCTCATGTCCAGCAGGTCAGGAGGGTTTTTCAGGTTTTGCGGTCTAATTCCTTGTGTGTGAAGGGTTCTAAGTGCGTTTTTGGGGTGCAAAAGATTTCCTTCTTGGGATACATTTTTTCCCCCTCTTCCATCGAGATGGATCCTGTCAAGGTTCAGGCTATTTGTGATTGGACGCAACCCTCTTCTCTTAAGAGTCTTCAGAAATTTTTGGGCTTTGCTAACTTTTATCGTCAATTTATTGCTGGTTTTTCTGATGTTGTTAAACCATTGACTGATTTGACTAAGAAGGGTGCTGATGTTGCTGATTGGTCCCCTGCGGCTGTGGAGGCCTTTCGGGAGCTTAAGCGCCGCTTTTCTTCCGCTCCTGTGTTGCGTCAGCCTGATGTTGCTCTTCCTTTTCAGGTTGAGGTCGACGCTTCTGAAATCGGAGCTGGGGCGGTTTTGTCGCAGAGAGGTTCCGACTGCTCCGTGATGAAACCTTGTGCTTTTTTTTCTCGTAAATTTTCGCCCGCCGAGCGGAATTATGATATTGGGAATCGGGAGCTTTTGGCCATGAAGTGGGCTTTTGAGGAGTGGCGTCATTGGCTTGAGGGGGCTAGACATCAGGTGGTGGTATTGACCGACCACAAAAATTTAATTTATCTTGAGTCCGCCAGACGCCTGAATCCTAGACAGGCGCGCTGGTCGTTGTTTTTCTCTCGGTTTAATTTTGTGGTGTCATACCTACCGGGTTCTAAGAATGTTAAGGCGGATGCCCTTTCTAGGAGTTTTGAGCCTGACTCCCCTGGTAATTCTGAACCTACAGGTATCCTTAAGGATGGAGTGATATTGTCTGCCGTTTCTCCAGACCTGCGGCGGGCCTTGCAGGAGTTTCAGGCGGATAGACCTGATCGTTGCCCACCTGGTAGACTGTTTGTTCCTGATGATTGGACCAGTAAAGTCATTTCTGAGGTTCATTCTTCTGCGTTGGCAGGTCATCCTGGAATCTTTGGTACCAGGGATTTGGTGGCAAGGTCCTTCTGGTGGCCTTCCCTGTCACGAGATGTACGAGGCTTTGTGCAGTCTTGTGACGTTTGTGCTCGGGCCAAGCCTTGTTGTTCTCGAGCTAGTGGATTGTTGTTGCCCTTGCCTATCCCGAAGAGGCCTTGGACGCACATCTCGATGGATTTTATTTCGGATCTTCCTGTTTCTCAGAAGATGTCTGTCATCTGGGTGGTGTGTGACCGTTTCTCTAAGATGGTCCATTTGGTTCCCCTGCCTAAGTTGCCTTCTTCTTCCGAGTTGGTTCCTCTGTTTTTTCAAAATGTGGTTCGTTTGCATGGTATTCTGGAGAATATCGTTTCTGACAGAGGAACCCAATTCGTGTCTAGATTTTGGCGGGCATTCTGTGCTAGGATGGGCATAGATTTGTCTTTCTCGTCTGCTTTCCATCCTCAGACTAATGGCCAGACCGAGTGGACGAATCAGACCTTGGAGACATATTTGAGGTGTTTTGTGTCTGCAGATCAGGATGATTGGGTTGCTTTTTTGCCTTTAGCGGAGTTTGCCCTCAATAATCGGGCCAGCTCTGCCACCTTGGTGTCTCCTTTTTTCTGTAATTCGGGGTTTCATCCTCGATTTTCCTCCGGTCAGGTGGAATCTTTGGATTGTCCTGGAGTGGATGCTGTGGTGGAGAGGTTGCATCAGATTTGGGGGCAGGTAGTGGACAATTTGAAGTTGTCCCAGGAGAAGACTCAGCTTTTTGCCAACCGCCGGCGTCGGGTTGGTCCTCTGCTTTGTGTCGGGGACTTGGTGTGGTTGTCTTCTCGTTTTGTCCCTATGAGGGTTTCTTCTCCTAAGTTTAAGCCTCGGTTCATCGGCCCGTACAAGATATTGGAGATTCTTAACCCTGTGTCCTTCCGTTTGGACCTCCCTGCATCTTTTTCTATTCATAATGTTTTTCATCGGTCATTATTGCGCAGGTATGAGGTACCGGTTGTGCCTTCCGTTGAGCCTCCTGCTCCGGTGTTGGTTGAGGGCGAGTTGGAGTACGTTGTGGAAAAAATCTTGGACTCCCGTGTTTCCAGACGGAAACTCCAGTATCTGGTCAAATGGAAGGGATACGGTCAGGAGGATAATTCTTGGGTGACTGCCTCTGATGTTCATGCCTCCGATCTGGTCCGTGCCTTTCATAGGGCTCATCCTGATCGCCCTGGTGGTTCTGGTGAGGGTTCGGTGCCCCCTCCTTGAGGGGGGGGTACTGTTGTGAAATTGGATTTTGGGCTCCCCCGGTGGCCACTGGTGGAATTGAACTTGTGTGCATCATCCCCTCTGTTCACCTGTTCCCATCAGGATGTGGGAGTCGCTATTTAACCTTGCTCCTCTGTCACTTCCATGCCGGTCAACATTGTAATCAGAAGCCTTTCTGTGCATGTTCCTGCTTCTAGACAACTCCCAGCTAAGTCGGACTTTTGTCCTTGTTTGTTTTTTGCATTTTGTTCCAGTTCACAGCTGCAGTTTCGTTTCTGTGTCTGGAAAGCTCTTGTGATCTGAAATTGCCACTCTGATGTTATGAGTTAATACTAGAGTCTTAAAGTAATTTCAGGATGGTGTTTTGATAGGGTTTTCAGCTGACCATGAAAGTACCCTTTCTGTCTTCCTGCTATCTAGTAAGCGGACCTCGATTTTGCTAAACCTATTTTCATACTACGTTTGTCATTTTCATCTAAAATCACCGCCAATATATGTGGGGGCCTCTGTCTGCCTTTCGGGGAAATTTCTCTAGAGGTGAGCCAGGACTGTATTTTCCTCTGCCAGGATTAGTTAGTCCTCCGGCTGGCGCTGAGCGTCTAGGGATAAAACGTAGGCACGCTACCCGGCTACTGTTAGTTGTGCGGCAGGTTTAGTTCATGGTCAGTTTAAGTTTCCATCCTTCCAAGAGCTAGTTCTTATTTATGCTGGGCTATGTTCTCTTGCCATTGAGAACCATAACACCCCTACAAGTGACACCATTTTGGAAATTAGACCCCCTAAGGAACTTATCTAGATGTGTGGTGAGCACTTTGACCCACCAAGTGCTTCACAGAAGTTTATAATGCAGAGCCGTAAAAATAAAAAATCATATTTTTTCACAAAAATGATCTTTTCGCCCCCAATTTTTTATTTTCCCAAGGGTAAGAGAAGAAATTGGACCCCAAAAAATGTTGTGCAATTTGTCCTGAGTACGCTGATACCCCATATGTGGGGGTAAACCACTGTTTGGGCGCATGGCAGAGCTTGGAAGGGAAGGAGCGCCATTTGACTTTTCAATGCAAAATTGACTGGAATTGAGATGGGACGCCATGTTGCGTTTGGAGAGCCCCTGATGTGCCTAAACATTGAAACCCCCCACAAGTGACACCATTTTGGAAATTAGACCCCCTAAGGAACTTATCTAGATGTGTTTTGAGAGCTTTGAACCCCCAAGTGTTTCACTACAGATAATAACGCAGAGCCGTGAAAATAAAAAGTCTTTTTTTTTTTCACAAAAATGATTTTTTAGCCCCCAGCTTTTGTATTTTTACAAGAGTAACAGGATAAAATAGACCCCAAAAGTTGTGGTCCAATTTGTCCTGAGTACGCTGATACCCCCTATGTGGGGGGGAACCACTGTTTGGGCGCATGACAGAGCTCGGAAGGGAAGGAGCGCCATTTGGAATGCAGACTTAAATGGATTGGTCTGCAGGCGTCACGTTGCATTTGCAGAGCCCCTGATGTACCCAAACAGTACAAACCCCACACAAGTGACCCCATATTGGAAACTAGACCTCCCAAGGAACTTATCTAGATGTGTTGTGAGAACTTTGAACCCCCAAGTGTTTCACTAGAGTTTACAACGCAGAGCCGTGAAAATAAAACATATTTTTTTTCCCACAAAAATGATTTTTAGCCCCCCAAATTTTTATTTTCCCAAGGATAACAAGAGAACTTGGACCCCAGAAGTTGTTGTTCAATTTGTCCCGAGTACGCTGATACCCCATATGTTGGGGTAAACCCCTTTTTGGACGCACAGGAGAGCTCGGAAGGGAAGGAGCACTGTTTTACTTTTTCAACGCAGAATTGGCTGGAATTGAGATTGGATGCCATGTCGCGTTTGGAGAGACCCTGATGTGCCTGAACAGTGGAAACTCCCCAATTCTACCTGAAACCCTGACCCAAACACACCCCTAACCCTAATCCCAACGGTAACCCTAACCACACCCCTAACCCTGACACACCCATAATTCTAATCCCAACCCTAATCCCAACCATAAATTTAATCCTAACCCTAACTTTACCTCCAACCCTAACCCTAGCCCTAACCCTAGCCCTAACCCTAACTTTAGCCCAAACCCTAACCCTAGCCCTAACCCTAACCCTAGCCCTAATGGGAAAATGGAAATAAATAAATTTTTTTAATTTCATTATTTTTCCCTAACTAAGGGGGTGATGAAGGGGGGTTTGATTTACTTTTATAGCGTTTTTTATATCGGATTTTTATGATTGGCAGCTGTCACACAATAAAAGACGCTTGTTATAGCAAAAAAGTTTTTGCGTCTCCACATTTTGAGACCTATAATTTTTCCACATTTTGGTCCACAGAGTCATGTGAGGTCTTGTTTTTTGCAGGACGTGTGGACGTTTTTATTGGTAACATTTTCGGACACGTGACCGTTTTTGATCACTTTTTATTCTGATTTTTGTGAGGCAGAATGACCAAAAACCAGCAATTCATGAATTTCTTTTGGGAGAGGCGTTTATACCGTTCTGCATTTGGTAAAATTGATAAAGCAGTTTTATTCTTCGGGTCAGTACGATTACAGCGATACCTCATTTATATCTTTTTTTATGTTTTGGCGCTTTTATACGATAAAAACTATTTTATAGAAAAAATAATTATTTTGGTATCGCTTTATTCTCAGGACTATAACTTTTTTATTTTTTTGCTGATGATGCTGTATGGTGGCTCGTTTTTTGTGGGACAAGATGACGTTTTCAGCGGTACCATGGTTATTTATATCCGTCTTTTTTATCGCGTGTTATTCCACTTTTTGTTCGGCGGTATGGTAATAAAGCGTTGTTTTTTGCCTCGTTTTTTTTTTTTTTCTTACGGTGTTTACTGAAGGGGTTAACTAGTGGGGCAGTTTTATAGGTTGGGTCGTTACTGACGCGGCGATACTAAATATGTGTACTTTTATTGTTTTGTTTTTTTTATTTAGATAAAGAAATGTATTTATGGGAATAATATTTTTTTTTTTATTATTATTTATTTAGGAATTTTTTTTTTTTTTACACATGTGGAAAATTTTTTTTTAACTTTTTTACTTTGTCCCAGGGGGGGACATTACAGATCGATGATCTGATAGTGTGCATAGCACTCTGTCAGATCACCGATCTCACTTACATCGGTGCAGGCTTACCAGCGTCTGCACTGAGCAGGCACTCGGTAAGCCACCTTTCTCCCTGCAGGACCCGGATGCCGCGGCCATCTTGGATCCGGGACCTGCAGCGAGGAAGGAGGTAGGAGACCCTCGGAGCATCGCGTTGCTCCGGGGGTCTCAGGGAAGCCCGCAGGGAGCCCCCTCCCTGTGCGATGCTTCCCTATACCGCCGGTACACTGCGATCATGTTTGATCGCGGTGTGCCGGGGGTTAATGTGACGGGGGCGGTCCGTGACCGCTCCTGGCACATAGTGCCGGATGTCAGCTGCGATATGCAGCCAACACCTGGCCGCGATCGGCCGCGCTCCCCCCGTGAGCTCGTCCGATCGCGTATGACGTACTATCCCGTCGGTGGTCATACGGGCCCACCCCACCTCGACGGGATAGTACGTCAGATGTCAGGAAGGGGTTAAGGTTGAAGGAAGACTTTAAGTCCATCTAGTTCAACCCATAGCCTAACCTAACATGCCCTAACATGTTGATCCAGGGGAAGGCAAAAAAAAAACCCATGTGGTAAGAGTAAGCTCCACCATGGGGAAAAAAATCCTTCCTTCCTGATCTGCAGAAATGGGCAACTGAAATACAGAGTAATAAAGCGAGAAAGTTCAAACGCGATGTGCGTGACAAACAAACTGCCAACGTATACAGATGGCGAGGTCCGGGTGAACGTTCCCGTCCCCATTATAGAAATGTCTCGAGCTCTAGATCTAGGTCACGGTCAGCGGCATCAAATGCTTCTCGGGATGTACAACACACTCAGACGCCTGAGGACCAAGCAGGACCTACTACCTCCCAGAATAGGATTATCACCAGACAAACTTCTAAGAATAAAGGTCCAGCTGGCAGACGGTAGGGGACGGGTACCCAGGGTGGCCTGTGGGTACTTAGTTTATCTACAAGAACTTTCACTAGTACCCAGATTGCAGTGTTAAGTAGGGGCTTGACCTTCTCACCCACTCACTCTTAATTTTTTTACAGCATTGAAGGACCTCCATCTTTTTTCTAGAAAATTAATTTTGAGGAAACTACACCATAAAAGCTATGATCATCCGACTCCCTAACTGAGACGGAAAGAGAAACATTGCGCATCCTGGAGGAATTGTTGGATGAACAATCCATGACACCCCAAGGTAGGTTTCCACCTGCCATCATGCCCAGATAAAAGAGGTTTCCCCCCTTGTCACTCTGTCCGGCGGTTGATATGTTTACTAAACTGGTAACTGCAGACATGAAAAAGCTTTCGTCTAAACGTAAATTTGACAATCTCACGTATAATCAACAGTCTGCTATTAAGGAACTACAATCCTATGCAGATGTGGTGTCAGGACTCTGAACATTTTTTACCTTTTGTGCATTACTGCCCTTTTCCAACATGGCGTCTTTGGTCTCATGTGCACTTGTCTTCCTGCTATAAAACTCCACCCCAGCCTTCAGTCTGTGCTAGATTATTCTGCCATGCATCCAGCTCCTGATTACTCCCTGGTCTTGCACCTGCACCTGCTCCTGTGAACCTGTGTTGGAGATCCTGCCACTCTGCTCTGAGTTCCTGCTGCATACACCAGTGTTCAATTATCCTCCTTCATCTGCTGCTCGTGTTACTTCCATCTGCATTTCTTGGACATGTAAGCTGTTTGCTGCTCTGCAAAACCTGAGACTATTAACCAGGCCTCCCTGGTTGAGCTAAGATATGATTTGAACTGCCTTATAGCATATCTGTCTGTGTCTGGACTAAGTCAAGGATCTATTCGTGTCAAGTTTCCTCAAGAATACTGTGCTTCATAGACTTTCTGTTTGTTTGCATCTACCTCTGAAGTTTCCTATTGACTGCTAAGCTGCGTTTATTATTTGCACCAAGTGTTGTGGACTTGAGTTTCTCTCTGCACCTGTTTGAATCACTGTGTGATAATATAAACATTACCACTTATAAAACTGTGTCCTGTTGTCTTGTTCCACGCAAAGAGTCTCCTGAATTATCCCCTATAATTATTACAGGATAATCTAGCCATAAAAAAAAAAAAAAAAAGAGACTGCTGGAACAATGACTGCAGAGAGCAGATTAGAGCAGGTGTTTTCCATAATTAGATCACTGCAGAAAGATGTGGAAGGTCTGCAAAAGAAGTTTGGAAGCTTTGAACACAATCAACAAGTGTTTGGACAAACTTTGCAGGACTTAAGCAATCGCATGGCAGCCCAGGAAAACAAACTTGCTGGCATAGAGTCCCAGTATGGACTGGCTTTTCAGGACATAAGCACGCAAATAGCTGCACAAGTGACTTTACCCTCTGGGCAACCGCCACCAGCTAGCCCACCTAAGTTGCCCCTATTCAGATTTAATGGTGATCGCGACAAATTTCGTGGTTTGTGAATCAATGTATGCTATATTTTGATGTGCATGCTGACCGTTTTCCTACTGATAGATCCAAAGTATTGTGTGTAATAATGCTACTGGCCTCACGATCATTCACCATTACACACTGAATGGGAAACCACTGGGTAAATCTGACAGGGAGAAGGACTTGGGAATCCTAGTTAATGATAAACTTACCTGGAGCAGCCAGTGCCAGGCAGCAGCTGCCAAGGCAAACAGGATCATGGGGTGCATTAAAAGAGGTCTGGATACACATGATGAGAGCATTATACTGCCTCTGTACAAATCCCTAGTTAGACCGCACATGGAGTACTGTGTCCAGTTTTGGGCACCGGTGCTCAGGAAGGATATAATGGAACTAGAGAGAGTACAAAGGAGGGCAACAAAGTTAATAAAGGGGATGGGAGAACTACAATACCCAGATAGATTAGCGAAATTAGGATTATTTAGTCTAGAAAAAAGATGACTGAGGGGCGATCTAATAACCATGTATAAGTATATAAGGGGACAATACAAATATCTCGCTGAGGATCTGTTTATACCAAGGAAGGTGACGGGCACCAGGGGGCATTCTTTGCGTCTGGAGAAGAGAAGGTTTTTCCACCAACATAGAAAAGGATTCTTTACTGTTTGGGCAGTGAGAATCTGGAATTCCTTGCCTGAGGAGGTGGTGATGGTGAACTCAGTCGAGGGGTTCAAGAGAGGCCTGGATGACTTCCTGGAGCAGAACAATATTGTATCATACAATTATTAGGTTCTGTAGAAGGACATAGATCTGGGGATTTTGTTGTGAATTCCGTTCTCGGGCTCCCTCCTGTGGTCATGAGCGGTAGTGTGTGAGTTTGTTCTGGGGCTCCCTCTGGTGGCCTTTAGCGATATGGCTGGTCTTGGCTGGGCTCAGCTTCTTCATTTCCTGCTTTGCTGAGGCCTATTTAATTCACCTGGCCCTTCATTTGTTGCCTGCTGTCGGTGTATTCAGTCCTGTTTCTGAGAGCTCCTGAATATTCCTTGTGACCAGTCTCCTGCTGGAGAAGTTAAGTTTGTTTGTTTATTTTGCTCATTATTTCCTTGAAAACGTTTCTCTGTATATGATGAGTTCAGTCCAGCTTGCTTATATGTGATTTTTTCGCTTGCTGGTTAGTTCTGGGGTGCAGAGTGTGCCCCTCACATCGTAAGTCGGTGTGGGGGTTCTTGTATTCTCTGCGTGGTTTTGTTTTGATAGTTTTTGTACTGACCGCACAGACTCCTATCTATTTTCAGTCTATCTAGTGTTAGCGGGCCTCAATTGCTAAACCTGTTTCATTTCTACGTTTGTCTTTTCCCCTTAACTCACCGTTATTATTTGTGGGGGGCTGACTAAAACTTTGGGGTTATTTCTCTGAGGCAAGTGAGGTCATTGCTTTCTCTCTAGGGGTAGTCAGTTTCTCAGGCTGTGAACGTGGCGTCTAGGATTTTAGGAACGCTCCACGGCTGCCTTTAGTGTTTGTGGATAGGATCAGGATTGCAGTCAGTATAGCTTCCACCTCCCAGAACTGGTCCAATATTCTGGTCACATGTGTCAGGTCAGTTTTGAGATCCTACCACCCGATCATAACAGTACAGCAGGCCATAAAGTGTTAATGCAGCAGAAGAGAGAGAAGAGAAATCCTGAAGTCATTTTTTTTTTTTTCCCTGCACTGTGTTTAGCCTCTCCCCTCCCCTTAATCTTTGGGTGGTTCTGAATTCAGCTGCAGATATGGACATTCAGAGTCTGTCTTCTAGTGTGGATCATCTCACTGCAAGGGTGCAGGGCATTCAGGATTATGTAGTCAGCAGTCCTATGTCAGAGCCTAAAATACCAATTCCTGAACTGTTCTCCGGAGATAGATCTAGGTTTTTGAACTTTAAGAATAATTGTAAGTTATTCCTTTCTCTGAGACCTCGCTCCTCTGGTGACTCTGTTCAGCAAGTTAAAATTATTATTTCTTTGTTACGTGGTGACCCTCAAGATTGGGCATTCTCTCTGGCGCCAGGAGATCCTGCATTGCTAAATGTGGATGCGTTTTTTCTGGCGCTTGGAGTGCTTTATGAGGAACCAAATCTGGTAGACCAAGCAGAGAAGGTTTTGCTGGCTCGGCTCTATCTCAGGGTCAAGATGAAGCAGAGGTTTACTGTCAGAAGTTTAGGAAGTGGTCTGTGCTCACTCAATGGAATGAGTGCACCCTGGCGGTGATTTTCAGAAGGGGTCTTTCTGAAGCCCTTAAAGATGTTGTGGTGGGGTTCCCCACGCCTGCGGGTCTGAATGAGTCAATGTCTTTGGCCATTCAAATTGATCTGCGTTTGCGGGAATGCAAACCTGTGCACCATCTGGTGGTATTTTCTGAGCAGAGACCTGAACCTATGCAATGAGACAGGACTCTGACCAGAGTTGAAAGGCAAAACCACAGACAACAGAATGGGTTGTGCTTTTACTGTGGTGATTCTGCTCATGTTATCTCAGCATGCTCTAAGCGCACAAAAAGGTTCGCCAAGTCTGTCACCATTGGTACTGTACAACCTAAATTCATTTTGTCTGTTACTTTGATTTGCTCTCTGTCATCCTACTCAGTTATGGCTTTTGTGGATTCAGGTGCCGCCCTGAATTTAATGGATTTGTCATTTGCCAGGCGCTGTGGTTTTATCTTGGAGCCTTTACAATTCCCTATTCCACTAAGGGGAATTGATGCTACACCATTGGCCAAGAATAAACCTCAGTACTGGATTCAAGTGACTATGTGCATGGCTCCTGCACATCAGGAGGTGATTCGCTTTCTTGTGCTACATAATTTGCATGATGTTGTCGTGTTGGGTCTGCCATGGCTGCAAGCTCATAATCCAGTCCTGGATTGGAAAGAAATGTCTGTGTCAAGTTGGGGTTGCCAGGGAATTCATGGCGATGCCCCTTTGGTGTCAATTGCTTCTTCTACTCCTTCTGAAGTCCCTGAATTTTTGTCGGACTACCAGGATGTATTTGATGAGCCCAAATCCAGTGCCCTACCTCCTCATAGGGATTGTGATTGTGCCATAAATCTGATTCCTGGTAGTAAGTTCCCTAAGGGACGACTTTTTAATTTATCTGTGCCAGAGCATGCCGCTATGCGGAGTTATGTAAAGGAGTCTTTGGAGAAGGGGCATATTCACCCGTCCTCATCCCCTTTGGGTGCGGGGTTCTTTTTTGTGGCCAAGAGGGATGGTTCTCTGAGATCCTGTATAGATTATCGCCTTCTAAATAACATCACGGTCAAATTTCAGTACCCCTTGCCACTGTTGTCCGATCTGTTTGCCCGGATTAGGGGGGCCAGTTGGTTCACCAAGATAGATCTTCGAGGAGCGTATAATCTTGTGCGCATAAAGCAGGGCGATGAATGGAAAACAGCATTTAATACGCCCGAAGGCCATTTTGAGTACTTGGTGATGCCTTTTGGGCTTTCTAATGCCCCCTCTGTGTTTCAGTCCTTCATGCACGACATCTTCCGAGAGTATCTGGATAGATTTATGATTGTGTACCTGGATGATATTTTGGTCTTTTCTGATGATTGGGAGTCTCATGTGAAGCAGGTCAGGATGGTATTTCAGGTCCTGCGTGCCAATGCCTTGTTTGTGAAGGGCTCTAAATGTCTCTTCGGAGTCCAGAAAATTTCCTTTTTGGGCTTTATTTTTTCTCCTTCTACTATTGAGATGGATCCAGTCAAGGTCCAGGCTATTCATGACTGGACTCAACCTACATCTGTGAAGAGTCTTCAGAAGTTCTTGGGTTTTGCTAATTTTTACCGTCGCTTCATCGCTAATTTTTCTGGCGTGGTTAAGCCTTTGACGGATTTGACCAAGAAGGGTTCTGATGTGACGAATTTGTCTCCTGTGGCCGTGGAGGCCTTTCAGGAGCTGAAACGTCGGTTTTCTTCGGCTCCTGTCTTGCGCCAGCCCGATGTCTCTCTTCCCTTTCAGGTCGAGGTTGATGCTTCTGAGATTGGAGCAGGAGCTGTCTTGTCGCAGAGAAGCTCTGATGGCTCTGTGATGAGACCATGTGCTTTCTTTTCTAGAAAGTTTTCGCCTGCCGAGCGGAATTATGATGTTGGTAATCGTGAGTTGTTAGCAATGAAGTGGGCATTTGAGGAGTGGCGACATTGGCTTGAGGGAGCCAAGCATCGTGTGGTGGTTTTGACTGATCACAAGAATTTGACTTACCTCGAGTCTGCCAAACGGTTGAATCCGAGACAGGCACGGTGGTCGTTGTTTTTCTCTCGTTTCAATTTCGTGGTTTCATATCTTCCGGGTTCGAAAAACGTGAAGGCTGATGCCCTTTCTAGGAGTTTTGTACCTGACTCCCCGGAAGTTTCTGAACCTACTGGTGTCCTCAAAGAGGGGGTGATTTTGTCTGCCATCTCTCCTAATCTGCGACGGGTGTTGCAGGAGTTTCAGGCCAATAGACCTGACCGTTGTCCACCGGAGAGACTGTTTGTCCCGGACAGATGGACCAGTAGAGTTATTTCCGAAGTTCATTCTTCAGTGTTGGCAGGTCATCCTGGGATTTTTGGTACCAGGGATTTGGTGGCGAGGTCCTTTTGGTGGCCTTCCTTGTCGTGGGATGTGCGTTCCTTTGTGCAGTCCTGTGGGATTTGTGCTCGGGCCAAGCCTTGCTGTTCTCGTGCCAGTGGATTGCTTTTGCCTTTACCTGTCCCGAAGAGGCCTTGGACGCATATTTCCATGGATTTTATTTTGGATCTTCCTGTCTCTCAGAGGATGTCTGTCATCTGGGTGGTTTGTGATCGTTTTTCTAAAATGGTCCATTTGGTACCCTTGCCTAAGCTGCCTTCCTCCTCCGATTTGGTGCCACTGTTTTTTCAGAATGTGGTTCACTTACATGGTATTCCGGAGAACATTTTGTCTGACAGAGGATCCCAGTTTGTGTCCAGATTTTGGCGGTCCTTTTGTGCTAAGATAGGCATTGAATTGTCTTTTTCGTCGGCCTTCCACCCTCAGACGAATGGCCAAACCGAACGAACTAATCAGACCTTGGAAACTTATTTGAGATGTTTTGTTTCTGCTGATCAGGATGATTGGGTGACTTTTCTGCCATTGGCTGAGTTCGCCCTTAATAATCGGGCTAGTTCTGCTACTTTAGTTTCACCGTTCTTTTGCAATTCTGGTTTTCATCCACGGTTTTCCTCGGGTCAGGTTGAGTCCTTTGACTGTCCTGGGGTGGATTCTGTGGTGGATAGGTTGCAGCAGATTTGGAACCATGTGGTGGACAATTTGACGTTGTCCCAGGAGAAGGCTCAGCGCTTTGCTAACCGCCGTCGCTGTGTGGGTCCCCGACTTCGTGTGGAGGATTTGGTATGGTTGTCTTCTCGTTATGTCCCGATGAAGGTTTCCTCTCCTAAGTTCAAGCCTCGTTTCATCGGTCCTTATAAGATTTTGGAAATCCTCAACTCTGTGTCATTTCGTTTGGACCTCCCAACATCGTTTGCCATTCATAATGTGTTCCATAGGTCATTGTTGCGGAGATACGTGGTGCCTGTGGTCCCTTCTGTTGATCCTCCTGCTCCGGTCTTGGTCGAGGGGGAGTTGGAGTATGTGGTGGAGAAGATCTTGGATTCTCGTATTTCGAGACGGAAGCTTCAGTACTTAGTTAAATGGAAGGGCTATGGTCAGGAGGATAATTCCTAGGTTGTCGCCTCCGATGTCCATGCGGCCGATTTGGTTCGTGCCTTTCATTCGGCTCGTCCTGATCGGCCTGGGAGCTCTGGTGAGGGTTCGGTGACCCCTTCTCAAAGGGGGGTACTGTTGTGAATTCCGTTCTCGGGCTCCCTCCTGTGGTCATGAGCGGTAGTGTGTGAGTTTGTTCTGGGGCTCCCTCTGGTGGCCTTTAGCGATATGGCTGGTCTTGGCTGGGCTCAGCTTCTTCATTTCCTGCTTTGCTGAGGCCTATTTAATTCACCTGGCCCTTCATTTGTTGCCTGCTGTCGGTGTATTCAGTCCTGTTTCTGAGAGCTCCTGAATATTCCTTGTGACCAGTCTCCTGCTGGAGAAGTTAAGTTTGTTTGTTTATTTTGCTCATTATTTCCTTGAAAACGTTTCTCTGTATATGATGAGTTCAGTCCAGCTTGCTTATATGTGATTTTTTCGCTTGCTGGTTAGTTCTGGGGTGCAGAGTGCGCCCCTCACATCGTAAGTCGGTGTGGGGGTTCTTGTATTCTCTGCGTGGTTTTGTTTTGATAGTTTTTGTACTGACCGCACAGACTCCTACCTATTTTCAGTCTATCTACTGTTAGCGGGCCTCATTTGCTAAACCTGTTTCATTTCTACGTTTGTCTTTTCCCCTTAACTCACCGTTATTATTTGTGGGGGGCTGACTAAAACTTTGGGGTTATTTCTCTGAGGCAAGTGAGGTCTTTGCTTTCTCTCTAGGGGTAGTCAGTTTCTCAGGCTGTGAACGTGGCGTCTAGGATTTTAGGAACGCTCCACGGCTGCCTTTAGTGTTTGTGGATAGGATCAGGATTGCGGTCAGTATAGCTTCCACCTCCCAGAACTGGTCCTATATTCTGGTCACATGTGTCAGGTCAGTTTTGAGATCCTACCACCGGATCATAACAGGATTTATTGTGATGGAATATAGGCTGAACTGGATGGACAAATGTGTTTTTTCGGCCTTACTAACTATGTTACTATGTTACGAGCGCTAGCCTGGGCGAATCCGATGATTGAGTCTCGTGACCCATGGTTAAATGACTTGGATGATTTCTTGACCGTTATGGCATTAATGTTTGATGACCCTAATCGCCGTGCAACCGCTGAATCTGCTTTGTTGTCTTTACGCCAAGCTAAACGTTCTGTTATTGAGTATGCCACTGAATTCAGGAGATTGGCGGTAGATACCAATTGGGACAGTTATGCACAATTGCCTATTTTTAAAAGGGGTCTGTCTAGTATTATAAAAGATGAAATAGCTCGCTTGGAGTCACCACAGGAGCTAGAGACATTTATACAGCATTGTGTGCGCATAGACATTCGCCTTACTGAGCGTAGGCAGGAGAAATTTGCTGCATATAACCGTATTTCTAACTTTTCCTTTCCTTCCAAAGAGCCTGCAGGTAAAACATCTCGGGAAGTGGAGGAGGTGCCCATGCAAATTGATTCCGTTCAGAGACGCGAGATCAATGAGCGCCAGGAGCATCACCTTCGTGAAAGTCTATGTTTCTACTGCGGCCAGTCTGACCACTTCCTGATCAATTGTCCTAAGTGTCCTAGACGGCCTAACAAGGTGCTAGCAGCAATAGGAGTATGACAACTGTGATGATGAATCTGACATCTCTGAATGTAGCCTGCCTTTAAACGCTGTATTCCATTCACTTTCTATGACTTCACCCCCCAAGGAGCTGAAGGTAAAGAACTCTCACTGTTCTCTCCCTATTAAGATCCTGTGTTCAGGACAGTGGATTTCCAGTTCAGCTATGATTGACTCTGGTGCAGGTGGCAATTTCATGGATATCGCATTTGCCAAGGAACATGGTATTAAAATTCAGCAAAGAGCCTCTCCAATTACCATGGAAACAGTGGATGGGTCACCTTTAATCTCTGGGCCTGTGGATCAGGAGACCGTACCCTTTGAAATTTTGTTGGAGCCTAATCATCAGGAGCAACTTTCTTTCTTGCTAATTTCTTCTCATTTTCCTGTGATTTTAGGCATTCCTTGGCTGCGTTCTCAGAACCCAATTATCAACTGGGAGACAAAGGAGATTATCTTTCCAACAAGGAGCAACTCAGCGTTAACAGAAGCTGTCCCTGAGTCCACGGCTACTGAACCACATGTACAGGTATTTTCTTTACCTCCAGCATATAAAGAGTTCTCTGGCCTCTGTGACAAGAATGCAGATCAGCTTCCTCCACACAGGCATTATGACTGTTCCATTGAGTTGCTTCCTGGGGCAGATATTCCTTTTGGTCACGTATACCCTTTGGCGGCACCTGAGCTTCAAGCCTTAAAGAAGTATATTGACGAAAATCTGGCCAAAGGCTTCATACGTCCTTTTTCCTCACCAGCAGGGGCACCCATTTTTTTGTAAAGAAGAAGGATGGGACCCTGAGACCCTGTGTTGACTGTTGTGAATTCCGTTCTCGAACTCCCTCCTGTGGTCATGAATGGTACTTCGGTGAGTTCTGTCCTTGGACTCCCTCTGGTGGCTGTGAGTGGAGCTGCTGGTTCTGAGATTCCTTCCCCAGCTGCCCTCGTTTAGGGCTAGGCTAGGATTCTCTATTTAACTCCACTCAGATCGTTACTCCATGCCAGCTGTCAATGTTCTAGTACTGGTTCAGATCTCTCCTGGATCTTTCTGAGGACCTGTCTACTCCAGCAAAAGCTAAGTTCCGGCTTGTTCATTTGTTACTTATGGTTTTTCTTGCTAAGTTCTAGTCCAGCTTGCTATCATGAAACTGCCTAGCTAGCTGGAAGCTCTGGGGGTGCAGAGTGGCACCACCGCACCGTGAGTCGGTGCGTGGGTATTTTTTGCACACTCTGCGTGGTTTTTGTAGTTTGTTGTGTTGACCGCAAAGATCCCTTTTCTATCCTCAATCTGTTTAGTTAGACTGGACTCTCTTTGCTAAAGCCTATTTCATCCTGTGTTTGTGATTTCCTCTTAACTCACAGTCAATACTTGTGGGGGGCTGCTTTTACCTTTGGGGAAATTTATCTGAGGCAAGTGAGGCTTTGTTTCCTTTCTTTAGGGGTAGTTAGCTCTTAGGCTGTGAAGAGGCGTCTAGGCAGAGTCAGGCACGCTCCACGGCTATTTCTAGTTGTGTTGATAGGAGTAGGGTTTGCGGTCAGCAGAGTTCCCATTTCCCCAGAGCTCGTCCCGATTTCGTGTTTAACTATCAGGTCATTCCTGGTGCACCTAACCACCAGGTCCATAACAGTTGACTATCGGGAACTCAATAAGGTAACCGTACGAAACTGTTACCCTTTGCCTCTGATTCCCGAATTACTGGAAAGAGTCCGCCATGCTAAGGTGTTCTCTAAGCTGGATCTTCGTGGGGCTTATAATTTGGTGCGTATTCGTCCAGGGGATGAGTGGAAGACAGCATTCAGATGCCGGTATGGACTTTTTGAATCTCTTGTGATGCCCTTCGGGCTTTGTAACGCCCCTGCAGCATTTCAACACCTTGTTAATGACATCTTCAGAGATTTGTTGGACCAGTTTGTGGTGATCTATTTGGACGATATACTAATCTTTTCTGACTCTCTACAGGAACATGAAGAACATGTCAAAACTGTTTTAAGACGTCTAAAAGAGAACCAACTGTATATCAAGCCGGAGAAATGCGAGTTCCATCGTTCTGAGATACAGTTCTTGAGTTATATCATCTCTCCCCAGGGGCTGAACATGGAATCTGGTAAGATTCAGGCTATCCTTGACTGGCCGGCACCCAAGAACGTTAAGGAGGTCCAACGTTTTATTGGTTTTGCAAATTTCTACAGACGCTTCATTCGAAATTTTTCTGATATTGTCTGTCCCATTACTTCCTTGACAAAGAAGGAAAAACCCTTTAAGTGGTCATCACAGGCTCAAGAAGCTTTTGATCAGCTGAAGATCTGTTTCACATCAGCACCGCTGTTGATACACCCAGATCCAACACATCCTTTCATTGTGGAGGTGGATGCTTCTGATAATGCTTTGGGGGCTATTCTCTCCCAAAGAACTGGAGAGAAGGGTCTGCTACATCCTTGTGCTTTCTTTTCCCATAGACTAACCTCAGTAAAGAAGAATTACGACGTGGGAGACAAGGAATTGCTGGCTATTGTTGTGGCTTTCAAAGAATGGAGGCATCATCTGCAAGGAGCTGCACAACAGATCATAGTGCTAACTGACCATCGCAATCTAGAGTTCTTTAGATCCGCTAGATGTCTTTCTCCTCGTCAGGCTTGTTGGAACTTATTCTTAAATCAATTTAACTTTGTTATCTTGTACCGTCCAGGTTCTCGTAATGGGAAGGCTGATGCTTTATCCCGAATCCATGCTGCGGATTCCGTACCTGGAGCCCAGTCCAAGACCATTCTATCTGATGCCAATTTCAATCGGAGTTATCCACGATCAGGACTTGTGGAAGGAGTGCAGGGAGGCCTATGAAGGTGATGTATTTCTGGCCAACCCACCTGTGGATATAAATCTTGTCTTTAAGGGTGGCATGTGGTTCAGAGATCGACGTATCTACGTCCCGGAGGTCGTCCGTCTGCAGATCCTCAAGTTGGTACATGACTCCAAGTTGGCTGGTCACAGGGGGGTACAGAAGACACAAGAGTTCCTGAGCCGATTCTTCTGGTGACCAACGTGCCTGAAGGATACCAAGGACTATGTTCTCTCTTGCAAGGTATGTGCCCGTTACAAGACTCCTCATGTGGCACCTACGGGTCTTCTACACCCATTACCTGTTCCATCCCGCCCTTGGGGGTCTATATCAATGGACTTTATTGTGGAGCTGCCTACATCAGGGGCATGAATAAAATCATGGTGGTAGTTGATCGCCTGACTAAAGCTGCTCATTTTGTTCCGTGCACCGGCCTCCCCTCAGCTAAAGATACAGTGAACTTGGTTATACAGAATGTCTTTCGGTTGCATGGGGTGCCGGATGAGAACATCTCTGACCATGGAGTACAGTTCACTTCAAGATTCTGGAAGGGGTTTTGCTCTGCACTCAATATTAATGTCTGTCTCTCTTCTGCTTACCATCCCCAGACAAATGGTCAGACTGAGCGTACCAACCAGACGCTGGAACAATATCTAAGATGCTATGTCAGCCATCTCCAGGATGATTGGTTGGAGTTGTTGCCATTAGCCGAATTTTCATATAATAATTCTCAGAGCTCCTCCACTAAATTTACACCTTTCTTTGCCAATCTGGGTTATCATCCGTGTATTTTACCTAGGTCTCCAATTAATTCTCCGGTTCCAGCAGTGGAGGAAAGGCTGACTGCGATGAGACAAAATCTGGAGGTTCTGAAGGAATCCCTGACCACGGCTCAATAACGTTATAAGAGATCGGCTGATAGATTCCGTAAACCTGCACCCATGTTCAAGGTAGGAGATTCCGTGTGGTTAGCAACTAAGAATCTGAAGTTAAACTTTCCTTCACAAAAACTTGGACAGAAATTCATTGGCCCTTTCAAGATCAACGGTATTGTGAGCTCTGTGGCCTGCCGGCTGAAGCTACCTAGGACAATGAAGGTACGCCCAGTTTTTCATGTATCTTTACTAAAGCTTGTATCTCCTAATACCTTCCAGGGACGTGTTGTGCCACCTCCGCAGCCTGTGTTGATTGATGGGCAAGAACAATTTGTGGTGGAGGAAATTATTGATTCCAGGATTCGCAGGAATCGGCTCCAATATCTGATAAGATGGCAGGGATATCCCCCTGAGGAAGACTCTTGGGAACCTGTGGAAAACATCAATGCCCAACAGAAGATTTCTCGTTTTCATCAGAGATTCCCTGAGAAACCAGGTCCAGGATCGTCCTGAGGCCGCTTCTAAGGAGGGAGTAATGTCAGGACTCTGAACATTTTTTACCTTTTGCGCATTACTGCCCTTTTCCAACATGGTGTCTTTGGTCTCATGTGCACTTGTCTTCCTGCTATAAAACTCCACCCCAGCCTTCAGTCTGTGCTAGATTATTCTGCTTTGCATCCAGCTCCTGATTACTCTCTGGCCATGCACCTGCACCTGCTCCTGTGAACCTGTGTTGGAGATCCTGCCACTCTGCTCTGAGTTCCTGCTGCATACACCAGTGTTCAGTTATCCTCCTTCATCTGCTGCTCGTGTTACTTCCATCTGCATTTGTTGGACATGTAAGCTGTTTGCTGCTCTGCAAAACCTGAGACTATTAACCAGGCCTCCCTGGTTGAGCTAAGATATGATTTGAACTGCCTTATAGCATATCTATCTGTGTCTGGACTAAGTCAAGGATCTATTTGTGTCAAGTTTCCTCAAGAATACTGTGCTTCATAGACTTTCTGTTTGTTTGCATCTACCTCTGAAGTTTCTTATTGACTGCTAAGCTGCGTTTATTATTTGCACCAAGTGTTGTGGACTTGAATTTCTCTCTGCACCTGTTTGAATCACCGTGTGATAATATAAACTTTACCACTTATAAAACTGTGTCCTGTTGTCTTGTTCCACGCAGAGTCTCCTGAATTATCCCCTATAATTATTACATGTGGTTTACAAACCAGCTGACAAGGGGGGAAACATCGTGGTCTGGCCATGTCATAAGTATGAAAAAGAGGCGTTCCGTCAGCTCAGAGATGCCGAAACATACACCAAACTTACTTATAATGCAATGCTTTCCTTTTCGTCTCAGTTACAAGCGATACTTACTCGAGCTCTGGAGGATGATATAATTGATAAAAAAAAGTGTGGGAGGGACTGACTGTCAGGTATCCCAAGACACCCACTTTTTACCTTCTACCAAAGATCCACAAGGACGCCGTCAACCCTCCGGGACGTCCGATCATATCAGGCATCGACGGGCTTTGTGACCCTATATGCAAGTTTATAGATTTCTATCTAAAACCATTGGTTGAGGTCTTACCGTCGTATGTCAAGGACACGACGGACGCCCTTACAAGGATGGATGGGGGCCTTGTGGACCCTAATGTCCTCTTGGTCACTGCGGATATTCAAACTTTGTACACTTGTATAGATCATGAGCAAGGATTGGAGGCAGTCCGCCTTTTTCTGGGAGCCTCCGACCTGGGCGGCCCTCTGGGCAATTTTATTCTTGACCTGCTGCGCTTTACCCTCACCCACAACTTCTTTGTCTTTAAGGATTCTTACTATCTGCAGAAGCGTGGCACAGCCATGGGTGCGGCCTGTGCACCCTCGTACGCTAATCTCTTCCTAGGCCACTGGGAGAGATTTTTGTTCGGCGACGGGGGGGCACGGGCCACTGACCATGTGCTGTGCTGGCTTCGATACATAGATGATATTCTATTTTTGTGGGGGGGGACGGCATGGCAGCTCGAGACTTTCATGAGTCAGCTGAACAACAATCCGTTCAATATCTCTTTGACTTATAAATATGACATTGGTCAGATTGATTTTCTGGACATCACTCTGGAGATCGACAGCACACGCCATGTCCAGACTGATGTCTTCAGAAAACCAACTGCGGTTAACGCTTTGCTTCATGCTGACTCAGCACACAATCCAGCAACTGTGAGGGCCGTCCCGGTTGGACGGTTTTTAAGGATGAGGTGGATCTGCTCTACAGAGGACAGATTTCAAGCCCAATCTGTGGCCCTTAAGACACGCTTTGAGGCACGTGGATACAGCCGCAGGTGTATTAGGCATGGCTATGACAGGGCCAGGAGGACGCATCGCAGGGATCTTCTCTACCCAACAGCGGACAAAACCAAAACCAGGTTAAAGGATGAAAAGATAAGATTTTTAACAACATATAACCATGAATGGTTTAATATGAGAGACATCCTTACCAGGTATTGGTCAATTCTAGCAACAGAGCCATCCCTGGGTCCCGTCCTTGGTGATTTTCCCTCTATGACGGCTAGAAGGTCCCCAAATTTGAATAACATGCTTGTTCGGAGCCATTACGTCCCTCCTGCCAGTAACCCCTTTGGTACCAGAGGCCCTCTGCTCGGATGTTTCCAATGTGGTCACTGTTTGGCTTATGCCAATATTTTACGGACAGCATCCTTCTCATCATCTGATGGGTCTAGGACATTTTCAATTAGACATCATATATCATGTGGCACCACAAATGTCATTTATTACGCCACATGTGGATGTTCTTTAATCTATATTGGCTTAACATCCAGGGAGCTTTGTGTTCGCACGAGGGAACACGTGCCTGACATCCGGGCAGCCAGGACCGCAGCCAATGCCTCTGACTTAAAGACGATACGCCGTCACTTTAAGTTACATCATGACTGTGACGTGGGGTCGCTACGGGTCAGGGGCATCGACTGTGTTCATTTAGGCACACGAGAGGGTAACTATAAGAAAATACTGGCACATCGCGAAGCCAGTTGAATTGTACGGCTTAACACTGTTGCGCCCAACGGTTTGAACGAATCTCTTAGTTTCTCCTCATTCTTGTAATTTTTGTCGTTTACTTAACAAAAGAAAGAAAAAAATCTTTCATTCGGATTGGCTTGCTCTCCCCTTCTCCTGTTATCCCATCCAGTCGTCATCTAATAGGAACAAGTTTCCATTTACTGGTTCCTGGTTTTTATTTTTTTAACCTTTTTATACACATTGTTAACATTAGTGTTTTTTATGTCTCACTCATTTCTTTTTTATTTTTCTTGATAGTTTTCTTCTATCTTCTTTCATGCCAGGGAGGACGTATCCTATAATCTTGCTCATTGGAGGACTTGGTATATTTTCTATTACCAGCTATGGAGTCTACGGAAGATCTGGATTGCATGTCCCACCTATATTAACTAATACACTATACCCATGAAACAATGGGATTTTTTATTGTGGGATTATATTATGATCTGATGTATGTTTTAAATATTATGGTGGGCTCTTTGTTATTTTGATCCTTGGGTACAGTGTTCCTCCGGACTCGTTTTTCTGTCTTCCTTTGGGTTTAGGTTTTTATTTATATTTTTCTTATTATACCATTACTTGCAGTATTGAACTATCTTGTTTTCTATACCTGTGGCAGTGCGCATGCGTCCGTCTGGTCCGCGGTCTCCTGTTCCCGAACGGCGTCTTCCCTGCCTCCTACATGTGACCGGGGCCCCTTCCCCGTCTGCATGTTTGGACGCTTGACGCCCTGTTCTGGTGCAGGACCTGCCGGTCGACCGGTGCATGCGCCGCCATTGCCGCATTCTATTGGTTGATACACAACATGTGATTCATCACATGTTTCTATACCGGCTTATATGAAGGTCCTTTCTGGCATTACACACTACTTCCCATTGAGAAAGCAGGAATACCAGAAGCGACACGCGCGTCGGGGGTTTCGTTATTTACCACGGTTCCAGTCCGGTGTGTCATTTTGCCCTCCACTCCAGCGGTAAGCGTTGCGCATTATGTGCGTATGGCTTTAGACATTGTGTCAAGATATCAGGCTATTATCAACAGCAGCGACTTACAGCTATGTTACTACCAGTAAGCTGATCTCGGTCAGACTGGTTTACATTTAGGGCACTGCACACCGGTGGATACCTGTTTCCTTAAATCACCCTTATGCACTTTAGATATAATTTCTGCAATTTTTTGTTATTGTATTCTTGGATATTGGTTATGATTATCTTGTATATTTAAATAAAATATCGCTGATAGTGTGCTCAGTGGACTCTGTCTAAGTACTGTGCCTTTAATATCTCAGCCATAACTAACCCCCAGTGTCCTTGTTACATAGCGCCCACTCCCTGTTCCTCTTCTTTACAATAGCTTTGCTAGGCCTCTCCTAATGATTTAAACAAACAATAAGGGGCCTATTAACAACGTGATGACATTCATGGAGATCACTCACCACCCATTGTCAATCATGGGTACCGGATTTGGAGGTTGTGGGGGGATGCATAACCTCTCCTCTCTGGACACTGAGGAGTCCTGGGATGCTCTGCCCCTCTGACTAGGACGGCTGCTGTTCCTACCGCTTGAACGGATGCTCCCTTGTGTACACGCTGATAGAGAGCTGTTAGCTGTATCCATGTACACTTGGTGCGATGATCTGGCCTCAGCAGCCACCTGCTCTGCTGCTTGCCCTTAAGATGGGGTAACCAGCGCCATCTTGTGGGGCCTTCCTTCCGGTTCCGACTGTTGCCCTCCACCTCCCCCGCAAAAGCCGGCCGGGCATGCTGTTCTGTTCCAATCCCGGCCGGCATCACATAGGGTACTGCCATTTTGTTTCCCATGTACCCCCGTGGCGTCACTTGGGCAAGCCCCTATCCAGCGTGCCCTACGCCTGTGACGTCGGCGGTGCCCAGAAAATGCCCTGGCAGCTCTAATGTGTTGAAACCAGCTGGGAGCTGGCTTGGGGAGCACAGCAGGAACGGCGGCCCAAGCCAGTGCAGAGCTGACTGTGCCTCCGGAGGACCCATGGACAGCGCTTCTAGCCACCTGAAGGCCGGTGCCACAGATATGAGCCCAGTTCTAACGATGCCGGGATGGGCCTGAGATCTTTTCCTTTCACTCATTACAGTATATCGTCCGATTTCAATATGACAATCCCATCCAGGACAGGAACCCAACTGAAGTGGGAGAGAGGAACCGCTCTTTTATTTCAATAGGTGTTAGCACCACGTCAGGTCTCTGCTCTGACAGGCAGGGTCTCCAGCGTGACAGTTCACTCACCCACACTGCAGTTGGTTCCTCTCTTCCTCATGCTCCCAGCAGCACTTCCAGCTGGGTCTCTATCCATGTCCTAAGGACACGTGCGCCCTCCTGCCCTCTTAAAGAGCTAGAAAATGCACTTGCTATTTCCTCCCAAGCCAATGGTTATGAGGCATTATGTATATATTGCTTCCTCTCCACTGGGGAGGTGCCTGAACAACCTTCCTGTTTACAGTCTATGTTGTGAAAGGTCGCATACCAGTGCAAGTCCTGTTTACTGCGATCTAAGTACAAATCCTGCTTGCTGCACTCAGATGCAAATCCTGTTTGTTGTACTCATATGCAATCCTGTCTGCTGCACTCTAGTGTAAGCCCTGCCTGCTGCACTCGGATACGAACTTGGTCAGGTGCACGCTGAAACAAGCTCTACCTGCTGCTCCATCCAGTCCGTCCTTCTGGGTCCAGTTGCTGCCTGATCATTGGTCTGTCCGAATCTGGCATGCATTGGAAGCCAAGTCTATCCTCACCATAAGAGGCTCTCGTGAACAGTCCGGTGCTCTCTTAGTCATGCCCCTCCAGGCGCTCCGTGGTCTGTGGCACAGTGGCTCCACACACCACATCCGTGACAGTTTGCTCAGGCCATGGATCCCGCTGAACCCCAGACCCTGCCCGTATGGACCATGTACCAGGAGCTTTGCTGACAGAGGAATGCACAGGAAGAGCTGTCCACACAGTTGCTGTCCTTAACCACTAAGTTGGAGGCCCTAAAAATCCCTCCAGAGTTCCAGTATGTCGAAATAGCCGTGTCTTCTCCAGAGACTTCCCCGGCAATTTTTGTAGTTCAAGATCCTGGCCTCTGACTCGCAGCCCCATCACGTTTTGATGGCAATCAGAAGCCCTGCCGCGGGTTCATCAATCAGTGCCAGCTACATTTTGAACTTCTTCCACACCACTTCGCCGCAAAAGTGGCATTTCTTAGAGGCGGGGCCCTGGCGTGGTTGAGCCCATTGTGGGAGAAAGAGGATCTGATCATCTCCAATTTGCCTGCATTCTTGGAATTTTTTCGCAAAGTGTTTGATGAACCCGAGCAAACCACCTCTGCAGCTTCCGCTTTGCTCCATTTACTTCAGTCTAATTCTTCTGTGGGGCAATATGCGGTACGCTTTCGCTCTCTGGAGTCTGAACTCGGATGGAACAACGAAGCTTTGGTGGTGACATTCTGGCAGGAGCTTTCTGGAGATATTAAGGATAAGCTAGATGGCTGAGACCTACCAACTACCCTCGACAACCTGATCACCGTCACCATCCATATAGACCTACGCTTCTGTGAGCATGCTAGTGAGGTGGCACGTGAAAGAAAATTGCAGTGCCTGGCTCATTCTTTTCAAGGACCGGAGAAGCTTTGGCATCTTGGGGTGGTAGGAGAGGTCTCTCTAAATGGAAAGGACAACTCTCAACCCTTGATTCTTACTGTGGCCATGACAATTGGTTAATCCCAGTTTGTTGAGTCAGCATATTTGGATTCAGGGGCGGACGGAAATTTCATCCTTCAGGCTGTAGTAGATCAGTTCCAAATCCCAATTCATCCACTCCAGAACCCCCAGCAATGACATCTGTCGATGAGAGAACTCTTCGAGAGATGGTGCGCTTGGCTACTGAGCCGCTTGAGGTCTGTATTGGGATGCTCCATATGGAGAGGATGGTCTTCTATGTTGTTTCCAACATGTCTCACGCCTTTATCTTGGGCCTACCATGGCTGCGACAGCACAAACCTGAGCTGGACTGGAGAACTGGATAGGTGCTCCGCTAGGGACATTCCTGTCACGGGAGGTGTCTGGCTCCCGTATGCCCAGCTAAGGCCCCATCTAGTCCGGCATCTCTGCCAGGTTTGCAGTCTACCTATTGGTCCTTCGCCGATGTATTTGACAAGAAGGAGACAGAGACTTTGCCGCCACACAGGCAGTATGACTGCCCTATCGACTTGATTCCCAGGTTTACACCCCCTAGAGGTTAAATTTACCCTCTGTCCCCATCTGAGACTCAAGCTATGTCAGAATACATCCAAGAGAATTTGGCTAGGGGGTTCATTCAGAAATCCTCCTCTTTTGCTGGGGATGGGATTTTCTTTGTCAAGAAGAAGGATGGATCTTTACGACCCTGTATAGACTATCGAAGTCTCAACCAGATCACAGTGAAAAATAAATATCCTATCCCACTGATTCCTGAGTTTTTTGACTGAGTAAGAGGTGCCAGGATCTTCATCAAATTACGGTAGATTTAATAGGCACCTACAATCTAATTTGCATTTGCCCGGGAGATGAATGGAAGACAGCTTTCAACACCAGAGATGGACATTGTGAATGCCCTTTGTACTCAGTAATGCATCGGCAGTTTTTCAAGAATTCATCAATATCTTCCGGGTCCTGCTTTATTCCTCCTTTGTCATTTATCTGGACGATATTCTGATATTTTCCCTGGATCTGGCCTCCCACAGACAAGATACAGTCTATGTTGTAGAAGATCACATACCAGTGCAAGTCCTGTTTGCTGTGCTCTAAGTACAAATCCTGCTTGCAGCACTCAGATACAAATCCTACTTGTTGCACTCAGATGCAAGTACTGCTTGCTGCACTCTAGTGTAATACCTGCCTGCTGCACTCGGATACGAACTTGGTCAGCTGCACGCTGATACAAGCTCTACCTGCTGCTCCATGCAGTCCATCCTTCTGGGTCCAGCTGCTGCGTGATCTTTGGTCTGTCCTGGAGTGGCAACTGGCATGCAAGTGTAACCTCACCATCAGAAGCTCTAGTGAACAGTCCATTGCTCGCTTAGTCACGCCCCTCCACGCTCTCCGCGCTCCATGGCACAGTGGTTCCACAAACCATGTCCATGTCAGTAGGTTCCTGTCCTGGCTAGTCGGATCCCTCTCTCAGCTGTGCTGTCATGGGTGAAGGGAAAAACCACTGTTTGGGTGAAGACAGGACTCGGAAGGAAGGAGTGACTTTTCGAACGCAGACTTTGATGGATTGGTCTTCGGGAGTCATGTAGCATTTGGAGAGTATGTGATGTGCCTAAACAGCGACAGTCCCCACACATGACCCCATTTTGAAAACTCTAGCCCTCAAGGATTTTATCCAGAGGTACAGTGAGCATTTTGAACCCACAGGTACTACACAGAATTTGATAACATTAGATAGTCATATTGAAAATTGTCATTTTGTTCACGAAAATGTTGTTTTATCTTTAAATTTGTTATTTTCACAATGGATAGTAGGAGAAAATGGACCCCATAATTTGTTGTGCAATTTGTATCGAACATGACTATATCCAACATGTGGTCAAAAACTTCTGCTTGGGCACATGGCAGGGCTAGGTAAGGAAAGAGTGCTATTTGCCTGGGATAGATTGTGAATGCTGTTTCACATTTGAAGAGCCCCTGATATGTGAGAACATAAACCCCCCACAAGTGACCCCATTTTGGAAATTAGACCCGCAAATAATTCATCTAAGGGTTTAAGTGAGTATTTTAAACTGTAAGAAATGTAAAACTATTCTTACTGAGTGTGTTGGGGGACACTCGCTTGGCCGCGACATTCAGCACACGGGCACGGGTTTTAAAAAACAAAACAGTCCATACGGTTTATTATGCCTCATAAACCATACCATGAGCAGTCCATTTACATGCTGAACCAGGACCTCACTTTAAGTTTCAGGCCCTTATTCTGGGGCAACTAAACACGCTGGTCCTCACTGACCAGTTGCCGTGGGTTACCACACAGTTCATGTTACAAGCACCAACAGCTTGTGGAGGTACCTTATGGGAGCTCCTGCTCCATCTGCCGACTCCTTGTCAGTCCTCTCTCCTGGGGAAACTGCCTTACGGGGTTCACCAACTTGCCTGGCCGGCACACATCAGTCAGTCCAGAGCCACCGAAGGCCGGTAGCTTCCCCAACACCGATCATCCAGGTCCCCAGTCTCTCAGGTGCTCCAAGAAGACTCCACTCACAGGAGCACCTAACCCAGACTGTCCAGGACCATGATCACACTGTGGACTTCAGGACGTCCATCCCACCTGGGACCTTCCAACACACGAGCATACACAGCCCATACACAGGCCCTCAGGAACCATGTGACCCACACCCTGGCCACACTATGTACCCGTAACCACACCCACAGTAATGGATCACATGGGCTGGCCACGTGATCCTGACATCACTGCAGGTTGATTCTCACGGCCTCAATACGACTCCGTGCACATACCGGGGAGACCATGCAGCGCCCCCTACCTGTTACAGGGGTCACTACATCACATAACCCATAGTTGCCTCACAGAATTAAATGACATTGAGACGTGAAAATAATAGATTTTAGTAGTAAAAATGAAATTTTAGTATTTGCGGCAAATTTATCAGGTACACAAGGTTAATAGGTGAAACTAGACCCCACAATATCTTGTGCAATTTCTCCCGAACACGGTGCTGCCTCATATGTTGGAGAAAAGATTTTGCTAGAATAGTTTGCGGGTGAGATTTGCGGAGGCCCCAAGGTGACAGAACAGCAGATAACCCCCAAAAGGGACCCCACTATAGAACCTCTCAATTAATTCATCTATGGCTGCAATGGTCATTTTGTAACATCCATGCCGTGCTTTATTATGGAGAATTGCAAATCTATCAGTCTAGAACTCCCAGCTTGTGCTTCTGGTGAAACGCACCTGTAAATTAAGTGCCTTCTCTCCATTACAATGTCAAACATGTTGCCTCTTACTGTGGTTCAGAAGAGGGGCATTTGGATTTGGGAGTGCAGAACTCATTGAATTTTAGTTGAGGGGGCGGGAGCCATATTGCTTTACCAGAGTCTTTGTTCTACCTAAGGGGGCCAATGGGTACCGGTCACGGCTGGGGGGTGGGGAGGGCTGATTCCTATGTCTCCACTTGCATATGACACTTCTTCTACATACTCAGCTGGAAATCATTATCCTGGGTTGCCAAAGAGGTCCACAGATAGCTTCTCCACCCCAGTAAGCAGCCCCCCAGCCACAAAATATAACTCCTACGGAGAGGAGAAAGAAGGATACCTTTCACTTGCAGACAACCACTACCCCTCCTCAGAGTGATAGAAGGGTGGTAAAAAGGTTGGTTTTGAATAGAATAAATAATGAGTGGAGATGTGGGGAGGACAACCAATCATGCAATGACGCATTAGGAACTGCAGAAGAAATTCTTATTAACCCCCACTGCCCCCCCACCCAACACACAGAAGTAAAGCATTACAGGCAGGGGGAGAGCAGAGCCATGATATCCACCACATGGGTCTGTGACAACTGCAATAGGCAGCAGGGTAACGGAAAGACTCAGTAGCTTAGCTACCAGGGGGGTAGAGGGTGTGGGTGCCCCGGGCCCCATGCTCTGAGGGGGCCCACCCAGAGCTACGCTATGTAACTGTATCGGCGAGCACATTGCGCCGATAGTTACATTCTGTGGCAGAGTAGGGAGAATTGATCTCCCTGCACTGCTGCCCTGCTGCTATGGGGCCCCTGAGGAGGCGGTGAGGGGCCCGATGCCAGCAGTGAGCCGCTCCGCTCGTCATTGCAAGGTCATCTGTATCGGCTAGATGCCAATACAGCTGACCGCATTGATGAGAGAAGAGGCGTTACGCTCCCTCTCCCATCATCTACCTGTCAGTGTCTGACATCACCGACGCCGACACTGACAGGGGGTTGCGATGAAGTCAGTCCTCGGCACCTGCTGTATTGAGATGTGCGGGCGTAAGGAGAAACGCGGGAACAACAAGGAAGAAGAGAGGTGAGTATTGGATTTATTTTTTTTTTGCATTATACTTTATTATTATACATTATACTTTACTGGCTGCCTATGGGGGTGCATTACACTGTACTAGCTGCCTAATGGAGTGCATTATACTGTACTGGCTGCCTAATGGGGGTGCATTACACTGTACTGGCTGCCTAATGGGGTGCATTATACTGTAGTGGCTGACTATGGGGGTGCATTATACTGTACTGACTGCCTATGGGGGTGCATTATACTGTACTGGCTGCCTATTGGGGTGCATTATACTGTACTGGCTGCCTAATAGGGGTGCATTATACTGTACTGGCTGCCTAATGGGGGTGCATTATACTGTACTGACTGCCTATGGGGGTGCATTATACTGTACTGGCTGCCTAATGGGGTTTATTATACTGTACTGGCTGCCTAATGGGGTTTATTATACTATACTGGCTGCCTAATAGGGTGCATTATACTGTACTGGCTGCCTAATGGGGTGCATTACACTATACAGGCTGCCTCATGGGGGTGCATTATACTGTACTGGCTGCCTAATGGGGGTGCATTATACTGTACTGGCTGTCTAATGGGGTGCATTATACTGTACTGGCTGCCTAATGGGGGTGCATTATACTATACAGGCTGCATATGGGGGTGCATTATACTGTACTGGCTACCTGATGGGGTGCATTACACTGTACTGGCTGCCTAATAGGGTGCATTATACTGTACTGGCTGCCTAATGGGGTACATTATACTGAACCGGCTGCATGTGGGGGTGCATTATACTGTACTGGCTGCCTAATGGGGGGTGCATTATACTATACAGGCTGCATATGGGGGTGCATTATACTGTACTGGCTGCCGAATGGGGAGGCATTATACTGTACTGGCTGCCTGATGGGGTGCATTGTACTGTGCTGGCTGACTGATGGGGTGCATTATACTATACTGGCTGCCTAATGGGGGTGCAATATACTGTACTGACTTTCTATGGGGTGCATTATACTTTACAGGCTGCCTATGGGGAGTGCATTATACTATACCTGCCTATGGGGAGTGCATTATACTATACATGCCTATTGGGAGTGCATAATACTACACAGACCGATGGGGAGTGCATTATACTATACAAGTCTATGGAGAATGCATTATACTATTCAGGCCTATAGGGAGTGTATTATACTATACAGACCTATGGGAGTGCATTATACTATTAAGGCCTATAGGGAGTGCATTATACTATGCAGGTCTATGTGGAGTGCATTATACTATACAGGCCTATGGGAAATGCATTACACTAAACAGGCCTATGGGCCTGTATACTACACAGGCCTATGGGGAGTGCATTATACTGCAAAGAAGAAAAATGCAGATAGCACTTACCGGTCCTTAAAACGTCTTCCTTTATTCAAACTTTAAAATGTCATGGCCAGAGGAACATAGCAAAGAGAAAAGAAAGACAACACCTATGTCACATTACCGGAGAAACAATTTCTTAGTATAAACTTGTTGGGGAGTTATTATTATGCCTGGCTTGGCCTGTAGCAGGGAGAAGAAAAAAAAAAAAAAGGGACAAGTTTATACTAAGAAATTGTTTCTCCGGTAATGTGACATAGGTGTTGTTTTTCTTTTCTCTTTGCTATACAGACATTTTGATACAAATAATGTGGCAATGTTTTTAACAGTTGTATGTCTTTTGCACTTTGTCATGTGGTTGATATGATGGGAGGAGCTTGTCCTGGACTAAGGTATATCACTCACCGTCATATCCTCTGACGTATAGACTCGTTAAAGCGCTAAGTGGCGCGAAACGGCCGTCGTCTTACACCAGCTCGCACATCCCAGCAACCTGTTCCTCTGGCCATGACATTTTAAAGTTTGAATAAAGGATGAAGTTTTAAGGACCGCTGAGTGCTATCTGCATTTTTCTTCTTTGCTGCATACAACCTGTTTTTGCATGAGCACCCGGAGTCCATAGAGGCGGTCTCTATCCGGAAAGCACTCCATTCAGCATATGGTTGTCTGGCCTCACAGCAGTGCCATTATATTTTTCTTCTTGTTTTGCATAAGTGCATTATACTATACAGGCAAATGGGGAGAGCATTATACTATACAGGCCTATGGGGAATGCATTATACTATACAGGCCTATGGGGAGTGCATTATACTATTCCGTCCTATGGGGAGAGCATTATACTATATTGATGCCTATAGGGAGTGCTGCTATTGATGCCTATAGGGAGTATACTATATTGAGGACTAACTGGCACCTTATACTATATGGAAGCTCTCTAGGGGGCCATCATACACTGTGGGGATTACAGTGAAGGGGCCATCACACAGTGTTGGGGTGATCAAGCAATTTGGGGGTTACTAAGGGGTCAGTATACTGTGAGGGGGTACATTACATTGAGGCGGCATCATGTTATGTATAAGATAGCATCATATTGTGTATAGGGGAGCTGTACAGGGAGGAGACTCCGGACATTATTAAATGTAAAGTGGGCACTTAATGTTATAGGGGAACTCAGGTTACTATGACTGTCAAAGGGGCACACAGGGCATTATTACTTTCTAGGGGGCAAAATGTGGGCACTGTTTTCTAGCGCACTTGCACTTGGCATTACTATATTCTAGAGAGTTGCTTTAGAATTTAGAGGGCACATAGTGGCACACAGTAGGTGCTGTAACAGGGACACATATGGCAGCAGTGGCTCAGAATTGAGGTACCAGAAGTATGAGGAGTTTGTGTAGGTTGGGAATAGATTGTGCGTTGCTGAAAATATGAGAAGTGAAATGTTTCTTTGTTGTAATCTCTGCAGATAAGTCCTGGGTGGAAGAAGTTGTGTCGGTCTGGGCCAGATGGAAAAGACCAGAAAAGTGAACGATTCCCATTAAAAAGAACGCCAGCTGTAAGTCACTATCTGTAACTGTACTTTGATCTGTTATATGTTTTCTAGTGCTGGTATTTAACACTGACCATATAGCAGTATGTTGCATATGTTGATCTTTGTATTGAGATTATTTTCAGCAACAGCGCAGTCATCTGCTGAGGTTCTCCTCCACTATTAGGGTGCATCACCCAGTTGTAATCAAGGTTACCTAGTTAGGGGCACACTCAGAAGCTTAGTTCCCCCCCTGAACCAAAATCCTAGCTACGCCTCTGGAAAGACCCAATGTTACTGTGCAGTGGAACGGAAGGGATGTAAGGTATCTGCCTTTCCTGTCATAACACAAATCACCAGCAGACCCGAGGGGGCAGGAGCAGAGGCCAAGATAGATACCACTGTGTGGTATAAGCTGAGGAGCAGATCTGAACAGTTAGCCATGGCAAATAGCTTCCCAGACCCATACAAATTCCCCTTGGGTTTTACAAAGAAGTGGAAGGGACAGCTGATAATTATGATGCTGGAATGGAATGATCTAGAGCCATTGTGCTGTATATCGTCTGGAGTACCATTGATTGAGAAAATTAACGCAATCCCAGTAAATGCTTCAATACAAGCAGTTCCAGAGGATAAAAAAACAGTCAGGGCGACAATTTATAGCAAAACTACTTGTGGTAGCCAAGAAGCTGACAGGAATTAGCTTCTGGGTTGCCTGAAGCATACCTCGCATCCGTCCCATATCCAGTGGGACAGTCCCTATTTTGAGACTTTGTCCTGCTGTCCCAGCCGGGATCTTACTTTTCCCGCACTGCACTGAGAATCATCTGCCACGCCCAGGGGCGGGCTGGGCTGGAGGGGCAGGGAGGCAAATACCCCCTGGGCTGCTGCCCCCAGCAGCTGTACAGGGCCAGCCGGCCACCTGATGGCCGCACATAGCAAAAATTTTCATGCAGCCCACGGGCAGATTCCCATAGTCCGCAATGCTCGGGTGGCAGCCCTATCCTGCCAGCTGCACTCCTTTTAACCCCCAAGTGCATGCAGTGTTCATTACAGAACACTGCCTGCACATGAATGATGATGTCATTGGGGTGGGCGGGGTTAACATGGGGGTGGGTTGGGTTAGCATGGGAGTCAGTGGGGTTAGTGCCCAATGCTCAAATGTCCTCCTGTCCCAGAAGAGGAGCTGCTACCAGAGAGTCAAGAACGATCTATGTGCCAGCAGCTCAGTGCCTGTCTGCTGGTGATTTCTGTGCCCCTCAGATATGTCCCCCTGTGATTTCTGTGCAACCAGCTATGTGAACCCCTATGATCTCTCTGCCCCCCAGCTATATGCCACCCTGTGATTTCTGTGCCCACCATCTATATGCCCCCCTGTGATTTCTGTGCCCACCAGCTATAAGCTCGCTGTGATTTCTGTGCCCACCAGCTATACACCCCTGTAATCTCTGTGCCCCCCAGCTATATGCACCCCTGTGATTTCATTGCCCACCAACTATATACCCCCTATGATCTCTGTTCCCCCCAGCTACATGCAACCCTGTTATCTCTTAGGCTCCCAGCTTTCTGCCCCCTGTGCCCCCTGATATGTACCCCCTGTGATATATGTGCTCCCATGTGATCTTGGTGCCCTCTATGATCTCTGCTATGTGCCCCTCTGTGATCTCTGTGCCCTCCAGCTATGTGCCCTCCTGTGATTTCTGTGCCCCCTTTGATCTTTGTGCCACCCCGGTGATCTGTGTTCCCCTGGTGATCTATAAGCCCCACCCGCTGATCTATGTGCCTCCCTGGCAATGTCTGTCCCCCCAGTATTGTATATCCCCCCTCCCCAAGTGCTGTATATCCCCCCCAGCGCTGTATGTGCTCCAAGTGATATGTATGTTCCCCAGTGGTGCATTTTCCCCAGAAGTACTGTATATCCCACTGAGTACTGTATATCAGTGACTCCTATATGATGCTTATACAGCAATCCCATTGTCTCCCATGTGGTGTATATATAGCTGTCTCAGCGTCCCCTATGTGATGTATATACAATAGTCCCAGCATCTCCTATGGTAATGTATATGATTTACAAAACTTATTATGAATTTACAAAACTTATTATGACAAAAAGTTGACTGCTCTCCTGGCCGACACAAACCTGGAAAAGAAGCTGTGAGAAGCAACATGATCAGTATCACCTAACATCACAGCTGCACGAAAGAGAAGCAGCTCCAGCCGTCACATTAAGGGTGAGTTACCGTAATTAATTAATTGTTTGACTAAATATAGCGGGGTAATTTTGAAGGTGATCATTTTTGTTGGCTCCCAAATGATGGTAGAAATTTCCAAATGGCCCCTGGCTGGAAAAAGGTTCCTCACCCGTTTTATATGAACGGGCAGTGGAACCATCATACTGTATATGGGGGAAGTGGGGATATCAAATTGTATACAGGGGCTATGTAGCCATTTTACTATATATAGGGAGCTCTGGTGTCCTCAGTGTATAATAAAGGGCTTTGGGGACCATCATATTGTGTACTGGGGGCTGTAGGACCATCATTCTGGATATACAGAGCTGGTGTGGGCACTCAGAGGACATTATTGTTTCGAAATTAGGACATTATTAGTTTTGATAGGGGCACTCAGGTTCCATTTTTTTGGGGGGATGAACATTGTTCACTTTAACACCTTAATGACCAGAGGTATTTTTGGTTTTGCATTTTTTACTTTCCTTCTTCCCAGAGCCATAACTTTTTTATTTTTTGGTCAAAATGGCCATTTGAGGACTTGCTTTTTGCGGGACGAGTTGCACTTTTGAACAACACCATTTGTTTTAACATCTCTTGTACTGGAAAATGGGTAAAAAATCCAAGTGCGATGAAATTGCAAAAAATGTGCAATCCCATAGTTGTTTTTTGATTTGCATTTTCTCTACATGCTAAAACTGACCTGCCATTATGATTCTCCAGGTCATTATGAGTTCATAGACACCAAACATGTGTACGGTCCCACGGCCACTGGGCATCATTGCAGTGGGACAGTACACTAGAAGGAAGATGTAGTGACTCAGCCTGGGTGGACGCCTTTAGGGGGCAGGAGTTGATTGGAGTGAGGAACAAAAGGAAGTTGAAGCTTCACAAGGAATAGTACAGACGGGTCTGATGCTTTTCCAGAGGCAACCAAACCGGGTGGCAGATGATTTCTTGTCTGGGGCGAAACAGGCAGAAGGAATTGTCATCATTGCAAGGTTAGGCTAGGAAGGAACTGGGAAGCATTCTACGACGGTCCAGTCCGGACGTGTGCTGTACAGAAGCGTCAGCAAAGTAGGGAGAGCTGAGGAAGCGAGTGAAGTTGAATGTGTATCTCATGATGTGCCAACTGTGGAGATAACGTGTGAAATCCTAAGTAAAGAAAATGTTCTAATCATTCTGGACTGTGCCTTCATTATAGGGGTCACCTGGAAGAAGGGCTGTCACCGCCAGGGAAGTGCCCAGGGGGGACCTGAACCTGGAGATGCAGGTACGCTGAGCAGTGGATTACAGTTTACTGTGAGGGAAGGTCGGGACACAGATGCTTCAGTGTCTCTGGCTACGACTGCAGTCCTGGCCTCCCCTTACACATCTCCAGAGGAAAATCATTTAATGCCCACCCCGTGGGATCTTAAATTGGGAATGGTTTTAACTGGCCTTCTGGAAGTCATGTTTGGAACAATGAGAAATGCTCAAATGATAGAGGATCTAGGTGATATTTTTGATAATGGAACTGATTATTTATTTGATGCCTTTAATGTCAAATCTGTTTACATGAAACAGCTTATTGTTATCACTAATTAACACTCCATGGTGCTGGGTTACCTCATAGCCTCTCAAGGGGGATTCTGTCAGGTGGTGTGATTTGTATGCTGCCACTATATAGATCCTTCGGGACTAATGAGAGTTAAGGTACCTTCACACGAAACGACTTTGTAACGATATCGCTAGCGATCCGTGACGTTGCAGCGTCCTCGCTAGCGATATCGTTTAGTTTGACACGCAGCAGCGATCAGGATCCTGCTGTGATGTCGCTGGTCGCTGAATAAAGTCCAGAACTTTATTTGGTCGTCCGATCGCCGTGTATCGTTGTGTTTGAAAGCAAAAGCAACAATACCAGCGATGTTTTACACTGGTAACCAGGGTAAACATCGGGTTACCAAGCGCAGGGCCGCGCTTAGTAACCCGATGTTTACCCTGGTTACCAGCGTAAAAGTAAAAAAAACAAACAGTACATACTCACCTGCGCGTCCCCCAGCGTCTGCTTCCTGACACTTACTGAGCGCCGGCCCTAAAGTGAAAGTGAAAGCACAGCGGTGACGTCACCGCTCTGCTGTTAGGGCCGGAGCTCAGTCAGTGTCAGGAAGCAGACGCTGGGGGACGCGTAGGTGAGCATGTACTGTTTTTTTTTTTTTACTTTTACGCTGGTAACCAGGGTAAACAAAGGGTTACTAAGCGCGGCCCTGCGCTTAGGAACCCGATGTTTACCCTGGTTACCCTGGGACCTCGGCATCGTTGGTCGCTGGAGAGCGGTCTGTGTGACAGCTCTCCAGCGACCAAACAGCGACGCTGCAGCGATCGGCATCGTTGTCGCTATCGCTGCAGCGTCGCTTCGTGTGAAGGTACCTTTACCCATGATATAGAACAAGCTGAATTGATAAAGGATGGGGTGCAAAAAGCTAATTAATTTGCTGATTCAGGGTATGTGCACACGTCAGGATTTCTTGCAGAAATTTCCTGAAGAAAACCAGAAATTTTCTGCAAGAAATCCGCATTATTTTTTTTTTGCGGTTTTTTCCCGTTTTTTTCGCGTTTTTTTTAGCATTTTGCAAGCGTAATTAGCTTGCAGAATGCTAAAGTTTTCCAAGCGATCTGTAGCATCGCTTGGAAAACTGATTGACAGGTTGGTCACACTTGTCAAACATAGTGTTTGACAAGTGTGACCAACTTTTTACTATAGATGCAGCCTATGCAGCATCAATAGTAAAAGATAGAATGTTTAAAAATAATAAAAAAAATAAAAAAAATGGTTATACTCACCTGCAGACAGCCGATCTCCTCAGCGGCTTCCGTTCCTTTAGATGGTGTGTGTGTGCAGGACCTTCAATGACGTTGCGGTCATGTGACCGCGACGTCATTGAAGGTCCTGCACACACACCATCTATAGGAACGGAAGCGGCAGCTGAGAGGCGGGAAGACTCCGGGGGCCATCGAAGGTGAGTATATGACTATTTTTTATTTTAATTCTTTTTTACCAATTATTCGGTGCCCAGTCCGTGGAGGAGAGTGTCATGGTTCCCAATGGCAAGGGAACGTAAGAAACATATAAGTAACGAACGAGCTCTCGGGTGATGGAAACTCGAGTTGACCGTGAGCTAAATCTACCACACAACTAACAGTAGCCAGGGAGCATACCTACGGCTTCCTATATGCCACGCGCCAGCCGGAGGACTAACTACGCCTGGTAGAGGAAGAAACAGACCTGGCTTACCTCTAGGGAAATACCCCAAAAGATGATAGCAGCCCCCCACATGTAATAACGGTGAATTAAGAGGAAAAGACATACACAGTATGAAAGTAGATTTAGCAAAGAGAGGTCCACTTACTAGATAGCAGAAGGATACAAAAGAGGACTTCACGGTCAACTGAAAACCCTTTCAAAAACCATCCTGAAATTACTTTAAGACTCCTGTGTCAACTCATGACACAGGAGTGGCAATTTCAGCCCGCAAGAGCTTCCAGCTACAGAGAATTACAAAAACTGCAAACTGGACAAAAGGTACAAAACAAAAGGACAAAGTCCACTTAGCTGATCATCAGACTAGTAGCAGGAACATGCAACCGAAGGCTCTGGTTACAATGATGACCGGCAAGGAAATGACTGGAGAGCAAGGCTAAATAGGAAACTCCCAAACACTGATGGAAGCAGGTGAACAGAAGAAGCAAAGTGCAACCAAGTCACCAGTACCACCAGCAACCACCAGGGGAGCCCAAAAAGCGGATACACAACAGTACCCTCCCCTTAAGGAGGGGGCACCGAACCCTCACAAGAACCGCCAGGGCGATCTGGATGAGCCCTATGAAAGGCACGAACCAAATCCGAGGCATGAACATCAGAGGCAGTCACCCAAGAATTATCTTCCTGACCATAGCCTTTCCATTTAACCAGATATTGAAGTCTCCGTCTGGAAATACGGGAGTCCAAGATCTTCTCTACGACGTACTCCAATTCACCCTCCACCAGCACAGGAGCAGGAGGTTCAGTAGAAGGAACCACCGGTACCTCATATCTCCGCAACAACGACCGATGGAACACATTATGAATAGCGAAAGATGCCGGGAGGTCCAAACGAAAGGAAACAGGGTTAAGAATCTCCAAAATCCTATAAGGACCGATGAACCGAGGCTTAAATTTGGGAGAAGAAACCCTCATAGGGACAAAACGGGAAGACAACCACACCAAGTCCCCAACGCGAAGGTGGGGACCAACACGACGACGACGGTTAGCAAACTGCTGAGTCCTCTCCTGGGACAATTCCAAATTATCCACCACTTGTCCCCAAATCCGATGCAACCGATCCACCACCGCATCCACTCCAGGACAATCCGAAGATTCAACCTGACCAGATTAAAAATGCGGATGAAACCCTGAATTGCAAAAGAAAGGAGAAACCAAAGTGGCAGAACTAGCCCGATTATTAAGAGCAAACTCCGCCAACGGCAGAAAGGCAACCCAATCATCCTGATCCGCAGACACAAAACACCTCAAATAAGTCTCCAAAGTTTGATTAGTTCGCTCCGTCTGGCCATTGGTCTGAGGATGGAATGCAGACGAAAAGGACAAATCAATGCCCAACCTGGCACAGACTGCCCGCCAAAATCTAGACACGAACTGGGTACCCCTGTCAGAAACGATGTTTTCCGGAATACCATGCAAGCGAACCACATTTTGAAAAAACAGAGGGACCAACTCAGATGAGGAAGGCAACTTAGGCAATGGCACCAAATGAACCATTTTAGAAAAACGGTCACACACCACCCAGATGACAGACATCTTCTGAGAAACAGGGAGATCCGAGATAAAGTCCATAGAGATGTGCGTCCAAGGCATCTTCGGAATAGGCAAGGGCAACAACAACCCACTAGCCCTAGAACAACAAGGCTTGGCCCGAGCACACACATCGCAAGACTGCACAAAAACACGCACATGTCGAGACAGGGAAGAACACCAGAAGGATCTAGCCACCAAATCTCTGGTGCCAAAAATTCCCGGATGACCTGCCAGAGTAGAAGAATGAACTTCCGAGATGACTCTAGTGGTCCACTCGTCAGGAACAAACAGTCTACCAGACGGACAACGATCAGGTCTATCCGCCTGAAATTCTTGCAAAGCACGTCGCAAATCTGGAGAGACAGCAGACAAAACCACTCCATCCTTAAGGACACCAGCAGGTTCAGAATTCCCAGGAGAGTCAGGCTCAAAACTCCTAGAAAGAGCATCTGCTTTAACATTCCTAGAACCCGGTAAGTACGAGACCACAAAATTAAACCGGGAAAAGAACAACGACCAACCTGCCTGTCTAGGATTCAGGCGCCTGGCAGACTCCAAATAAATTAAATTCTTGTGATCAGTCAAAACTACCACCTGATGTCTGGCACCCTCAAGCCAATGACGCCACTCCTCAAATGCCCACTTCATGGCCAAAAGCTCCCGATTACCAACATCATAGTTTCGCTCGGCGGCCGAAAATTTTCACGAAAAGAACGCACAAGGTCTCATCACTGAGCAGTCGGAACTTTTCTGCGACAAAACCGCCCCCGCTCCGATCTCGGAAGCATCGACCTCAACCTGAAAGGGAAGAGAAACATCAGGCTGGCGCAACACAGGGGCAGACAAAAAGCGGCGCTTAAGCTCCCGAAAGGCCTCCACGGCAGCAGGGGACCAATTGGCAACATCAGCACCCGTTTTAGTCAAATCCGTCAGAGGTTTAGCAACGCCAGAAAAACCAGCTATAAATCGACGATAAAAATTAGCAAAGCCCAAGAATTTCTGGAGACTCTTCAGAGAAGTAGGCTGCGTCCAGTCGTAAATAGCCCGAACCTTGACAGGGTCCATCTCAATAGAAGAAGGGGAAAAATATACCCCAAAAATGAAATTTTTTGAACCCCAAAAACACACTTTGAACCCTTTACACACAAAGAATTCTCCCGCAAAACCTGAAAAACCCTCCTGACCTGCTGAACATGAGACTCCCAGTCATCAGAAAAAATCAAAATATCATCCAAGTACACAATCATAAATTTATCCAAATATTCACGGAAAATATCATGCATTAAGGACTGAAAGACAGAAGGTGCATTAGAAAGGCCGAAAGGCATTACCAAATACTCAAAATGGCCCTCAGGCGTATTAAATGCGGTCTTCCACTCATCCCCCTGCTTAATTCGCACCAAATTATACGCCCCACGAAGATCAATCTTAGAGAACCACTTAGCCCCCCCTTATGCGAGCAAACAAATCAGTCAGCAAAGGCAACGGATACTGATATTTGACTGTAATTTTATTCAGGAGATGATAATCAATACAAGGCCTCAGAGAGCCATCCTTTTTAGAGACAAAGAAAAAACCGGCTCCTAAAGGTGATGAAGAAGGACGAATATGTCCCTTTTCCAGGGACTCCTTAATATACTCGCGCATAGCAGCATGTTCAGGTACAGATAGGTTAAACAAACGACCCTTTGGAAATTTACTGCCAGGAATCAGATCTATGGCGCAATCACAATCCCTGTGAGGAGGGAGTGAACCAATCTTAGGCTCTTCAAAAATATCACGATAATCAGACAAAAATGCCGGAATCTCAGATGGAATAGATGACGAAATGGACACCATAGAAGTGTCCCCATGAGCCCCCCGACATCCCCAGCTTAACACAGACATAGCCTTCCAGTCAAGGACTGGGTTATGAGACTGTAACCATGGTAATCCAAGCACCAAAACATCATGTAAATTGTACAACACAAGGAAGCGAATCACCTCCTGATGGTCTGGAGTCATATGCATAGTCACTTGCGTCCAGAACTGTGGTTTATTACAAGCCAAAGGTGTAGAATCAATACCCTTCAGAGGTATAGGGACTTCCAGAGGCTCTAAATCAAACCCACAGCGCCTGGCAAAGGACCAGTCCATAAGACTCAGAGCGGCGCCAGAGTCCACATAGGCATCCACGGTAATAACTGATAATGAACAAATCAAGGTTACAGACAAAATAAATTTGGACTGTAAAGTGCCAATTGAAATGGACTTGTCAACCTTCCTAGTACGCTTAGAGCATGCCGATATAACATGAGCAGAATCACCACAATAGAAGCATAACCCATTTTTACGCCTATAATTCTGCCGCTCGCTTCTGGACATAACTCTGTCACATTGCATTTTCTCTGGCGTCTCTTCAGAAGATACCGCCAAATGGTGCACGGGTTTGCACTCCCGCAAACGCCGATCAATCTGAATTGCCATTGTCATGGACTCATTCAGACCTGTAGGCGCAGGGAACCCGACCATAACATCTTTAATGGCATCAGAAAGGCCCTCTCTGAAATTTGCCGCTAAGGCGCACTCATTCCACTGAGTAAGCACAGACCACCTACGAAATTTTTGGCAGTATATCTCCGCTTCATCTTGCCCTTGAGATAGGGCTATCAAAGCTTTTTCAGCTTGAATCTCCAAATTGGGTTCCTCATAAAGCAACCCTAAAGCCAGGAAAAACGCATCCACATTGAGCAACGCAGGATCCCCTGGTGCCAATGAAAATGCCCAATTTTGAGGGTCACCTCGCAGCAAAGAGATTACAATCTTAACCTGCTGGACAGGATCTCCTGAGGAGTGAGGTCTGAGAGAAAGGAATAGTTTACAATTATATTTGAAATTCAAAAACCGAGATCTATCTCCGGAAAACACCTCTGGTGTAGGGATTTTAGGTTCAGAAATAGGAGCATGTATAACAAAATCTTGTAAATTTTGAACCTTCGTAGCAAGATTATTTAAACCTGCAGCCAAACTCTGAGGATCCATCTTTAAACAGGTGAGCTCAGAGCCATTCAAGGATTATAAGGAGAGAAAGGCAAAGGCTGTAATTAAAGCTGAAATACAACAGATCCAATTATGGAGCAAGCATAGAGGAAAAAGGGAGAAAAAAAAAATAAATTTACAGACTTCTTTTTTCTCTCCTTTCTTCTGCCAAAAAGTTTAACACTGGCCGGTCATACTGTCATGGTTCCCAATGGCAAGGGAACGTAAGAAACATATAAGTAACGAACGAGCTCTCGGGTGATGGAAACTCGAGTTGACCGTGAGCTAAATCTACCACACAACTAACAGTAGCCAGGGAGCATACCTACGGCTTCCTATATGCCACGCGCCAGCCGGAGGACTAACTACGCCTGGTAGAGGAAGAAAACAGACCTGGCTTACCTCTAGGGAAATACCCCAAAAGATGATAGCAGCCCCCCACATGTAATAACGGTGAATTAAGAGGAAAAGACATACACAGTATGAAAGTAGATTTAGCAAAGAGAGGTCCACTTACTAGATAGCAGAAGGATACAAAAGAGGACTTCACGGTCAACTGAAAACCCTTTCAAAAACCATCCTGAAATTACTTTAAGACTCCTGTGTCAACTCATGACACAGGAGTGGCAATTTCAGCCCGCAAGAGCTTCCAGCTACAGAGAATTACAAAAACTGCAAACTGGACAAAAGGTACAAAACAAAAGGACAAAGTCCACTTAGCTGATCATCAGACTAGTAGCAGGAACATGCAACCGAAGGCTCTGGTTACAATGATGACCGGCAAGGAAATGACTGGAGAGCAAGGCTAAATAGGAAACTCCCAAACACTGATGGAAGCAGGTGAACAGAAGAAGCAAAGTGCAACCAAGTCACCAGTACCACCAGCAACCACCGGGGAGCCCAAAAAGCGGATACACAACAGGAGAGTCTCCTCTCCTCCACCCTGGGTACCAACCGCACATGATCTGCTTACTTCCCGCATGGTGGGCATAGCCACATGCAGAAAGTAAGCAGATCAACGCTTTCCTAGGTGTGCGGAATCCCCGCAATTCCGCAAATTTAATGAACATGTTGCTTTTTTTGCCGCGGTGCGATTTTTTCGCAGAAAAAATGCAACATTTGCACAAGAAATGCGGAACACACTGAAAATAATGGGAGGCATATGTAAACTTTTTTTTGCATTTTTTTCGCATTTTTATCACGTTTTTATAGCGAAAAAAACGTGAAAAAAACGCGAAAAATACTGAACGTGTGCACATGGCCTCAGCCCTTCTTGAATGGCTCTCATGGTTAAATCCCTTGAACTTGCTTAAAGGAATAGGTTGAGGGATATCGGGTGTAATTCATTTCCTATTTCAAGCAAAATGTTTAGAACTAGATGGTGGCCCGATTCTAACGCATTGAGTATTCTAGAATATGTATGTATGTATATAGCAGCCACATAGTATATAGAACAGGCCACGTAGTATATAGGAGCCATGTAGTATATAGCAGACAAATAGTACGTGGCCTGTGCTATATACTATGTGGCTGCTATATACATACATACATATTGTAGAATACCCGATGCGTTAATACAGGCCACACAATATATAACAGTGGCCAGGCAGTATATAACACAGGCCAAACAGTATATAACACAGCCCACGTACTATATAACACAACCCACGTAGTATATAGCAGCCACGCAGTATATAACACAGGCGACGCAGTATATAGCAGCCACGCAGTATATAACAGGCCACGTAATATATAGCACAGCCCACGCAGTACAAAACACAGCCCACATAGTATCTAACACTGGCCACATAGAAAATAGCACAGCCAACGCAGTACAAAACACAGCCCACATAGTATCTAACACTGGCCAGGTAGTATATAGCAGCCACGCTGTATATAAAACAGCCCATGTAGTATACAGCAGTGTGGGCACCATATCCCTGTTTAAAAAAATAATTAAAATAAAAAATAGTTATATACTCACCCGCCGGGATCCATCGAAGCTCTGGAGATGCGCGCGCGGCTTCCGCCATCTTCCGTTCCCAGAACTGCTGAGTCTTCTGGGTAATTTTGCAATGCATCTCTGGGAATGGAAGATGGCGGGAGCCACGCGCGCCTCGGCGGACTACGGAGGGTGAGAATAGCAAGTTTTTTGTTGTTTTATTATTTTTAACATTACATCTGCTGCATAGGCAGCATCAATAGTACAAAATTGGGGACACACAGGGTTAATAGCAGCGACAACGGAGTGTGTTACCCGTGGCACAACGCGGTCCGTTACCGCTGGCATTAACCCTGTGTTAGCGGTGACCGGAGGGGAGTATGCGGGCGCTGGTCACTAACTGCAGGGGATTAGGGAGGGACTAATCGGACTGTGCCCGTCGCTGATTGGTTGCGGCAGTCATGACAGGCAGCTGGCGAGACCAATCAGCGACGCGGGATTTCCGTTACGGAAGTTGAGGACAAAAAGACGGAAGTACCCCTTAGACAATTATATATATAGATTAAGAGTCCTCAGTGGTTAATACCTTTTAATGGCTAACTGAAAAGATGGTAACAAATTGCAAGCTTTCGAGACTACTCAGGTCTCTTCATCAGGCACAAACTAAAGCAAATTCTGAAGAATCACATATTTATACACAACACAGCACAGAACTGTCATTATGGGAGAGTGAGAAGTGATAAACAGTTGTGTCCATAAATATTGGAACAGTTCATAGATAAGGAGTGTGAATGTTTTGTTGTCCTCTGATTGGGGTCTGGTTCTGTTATGATGACACCACATGGTCTGAAGTGCAAATTCCTTAATTGATGTAAAAAGACATAAATCCATGCGACACATTCATTCCTGCACTAAGTGTGTCAAAGGTTGCCATAAGTTTATACTCCCAGATTCTCCTGTCTCTCTGAGATTTGAAGCTGCCTTTCAATACAAGTAATTTTAGGTCCATGGTGCTATGATCAGGCATACAAAAATGTTTAGCCACAGGTAGATCCATTCTTTTTTCTTTTATTTTATGGCGATGAGAATTTATCTTTGTTCTCAGTTTTTGCCCTGTCTCCCCAACATACAGACCCCCAGTTGGACATTTAGTACAAATAATTAATTACACCACATTAGATGTGATGCAGCTGAAGGTACCTGGGATCTTGTAGTCCTGATGTGAATTGGGGATCTTTATCTTGTCCGTGGTCATTATAAATGGAAAGGTTTTACATTTTTTCTGGTTGCAAGGAAAGGTTCCTGCAGCTGTTGGAGACGACAGGGAGCTTCTGACAATGATGCTTCTTAGCATCAAGCATTAGCATTTTAAGCTGTTTTTGTGATACTGATCATTGCAGTAATTATAAAGTTATTTGTTATGCTTATAAAGAAAATTCTCAATTCTAATTGCAAATGTTTTCCTGGTAAACTAAACGTAAAGCTAAAATTGATACTGACTCTGAGATAAAGTAAACCCAAGTGATGACTACTGATTAGGGTTGAGCGACTTTCATTTTTTTAAGATCGAGTCGGGTTTTGCGAAACCCGACTTTGTCCAGAGTCGAGTCGAGTGCAGTCGGCCGATTATCGCTAAAAGTCGGGGATCGACCGAAACACGAAACCCAATGCAAGTCAATGGGGAAGCATAGTCGGCAGTGAGTGGAGGCCAGGAAAACACCTACAGTGCCCATTTTAATGCCAAAAACATCCATTCTTGTTTCTGAAGCTTGTCAATCTTAATTAACTTTATAATAATAGTTGGGCATTGGAAATTGGGGGTCATTTGGCAAAAGTTGTGGGGGGTAGGGCTGGTTCAAGGTTTTAGTGGGCCCAGGAAACGTGGACTACGTCACGGCGGTGGAGCAGTGAGAGGTAAGTATGTCAAGTTTGCAAGTGCTGTGATCCTAAGCAAGCAGGGGGGGCCCACTCGTTGGCATTGGCACTGGCACAGGGCCCCTCAAAGTACAGCGGTGTGTTTGCACGGCGGGGGCGCCTCCCACCAGCAGCGACACTTTTGCGTACTCTGAGGGGCCCTGTGCCAGTGACGTCGCCAACGAGTATGCCCCCCCACCTGATGAAGGAACCTGCACTTTCATCTGCACCTTCCTCTTTGTCCCTGTGTAAGGTGGTATAACATGCGGGAAGGGGAACCTTACTTTCAGCAGGGTCAGATTCTGGCTGTGTAGAGTGCAAGGGGAATGTAGTGGTCTAGGTCAATGTACCAGCAGACTCATCTAGCAGTGGCTGGGCAATGGGCAGGATGAGGAGGAAACACAGATATAGGGCCAAAGAATAAAGTAGGCTAAATGCAGTTCAAAATTGGTAACAGGACTAAACAGGCGGCATTGCTTTGTTCAGTGGAGTAGCAAACCCAGGAGCAGCAGACACTGTTTTAAGGGCCCAACCACACTAGTAGGCCAAATGCAGTTTAATATCTGCTACTATAGGCCAAAAGCCTAAAGACTGAAGCTCAGCTTTATACAGTGGAGGACAACACCAGGGAGCGGCAGACACCGTTAGTAGGCCGTAACCACCAATTTTTGGTTAAAAAAGCACTTAATGAGAGCCACAAGGTTGAAGCTCAGATTTATACAGTTGAGGACAACACCAGGGAGCGGCAGACACCGTTAGTAGGCCGTAACCACCAATTTTTTGTTAAAAAAGCACCTAATGACAGCCAGAAGGTTGAAGCTCAGCTTTATACAGTTGAGGACAACACCAGGGAGCGGCAGACACCGTTAGTAGGCCGTAACCAAAGTTGAAGGCCAAATGCAGTTTAATATCTGATACTTTAGGCCGAAAGCCTAAAGACTGAAGCTCAGCTTTATACAGTTGAGGACAACACCAGGGAGCGGCAAACAGAGTTATTAGGCCCCAACCACCAATTTTTTTTAAAAAAAGCACTTAATGAGAGCCAGAAGGTTGAAGCTCAGATTTATACAGTTGACGACAACACCAGGGAGCGGCAGACACCATTAGTAGGCCGTAACCACCAAGTTTTTTAAAAAAACAGCACTTAATGAGAGCCAGAAGGTTGAAGCTCAGATTTAGACAGTGGAGGACAATTTGAATTAGGGACTGCAGACAGACTTAGTAGGCTGTCCCCTGTGGACCATGCATCCACCACATTAACCCATTGCGCCGTAATGGACACGTAACCTTCCGTGGCCATGCCTACAGGTTCATGCGTCTGTTGTCAGGTGCACCTTTGTACTCACAGATTGCCAGAGTGCATGGACAATGCGGTCTTTTACATGCTGGTAGAGGGTTGGGATGGCTTTTCTCGCAAAAGAAGTGTCGACTGGTTAGCTTGTAGCGTGGTACAGCGTAGTCCATCATGGCTTTATTAATATTAAATAAAATATATAAATAGGCTCAATGCAGTTTTAAATCGGTTACATGGATACACAGGCAGCATTGTGGTCAGCGGAGGAGGAGGATTGCAAGGAGGGACCGCAGACAGGCTTACTAGGCCTAAAATAACAAAAAATAGGCTCAAGGCAGTTTTAAATCGGTTACATGGATACACAGGCAGCATTGTGGTCAGAGGAGGAGGAGGATTGCAAGGAGGGACCGCAGACAGGCTTACTAGGCCTAAAATAACAAAAATTAGGCTCAAGGCAGTTTTAAATCGGTTACATGGATACACAGGCAGCATTGTGGTCAGTGGAGGAGGATTGCAAGGAGGGACCGCAGACAGGCTAACGAAGGCCTAAAATAACTAAAAATAGGCTCAAGGCAGTTTTAAATCGGTTACATGGATATACAGGCAGCATTGTGGTCAGAGGAGGAGGAGGATTGCAAGGAGGGACCGCAGAAAGGCTTACTAGGCCTAAAATAACAAAAATTAGGCTCAAGGCAGTTTTAAATCGGTTACATGGATACACAGGCAGCATTGTGGTCAGTGGAGGAGGATTGCAAGGAGGGACCGCAGACAGGCTAACGAAGGCCTAAAATAACTAAAGATAGGCTCAAGGCAGTTTTAAATCGGTTACATGGATACACAGGCAGCATTGTGGTCAGAGGAGGAGGAGGATTGCAAGGAGGGACCGCAGACAGGCTTACTAGGCCTAAAATAACAAAAATTAGGCTCAAGGCAGTTTTAAATCGGTTACATGGATACACAGGCAGCATTGTGGTCAGTGGAGGAGGATTGCAAGGAGGGACCGCAGACAGGCTAACGAAGGCCTAAAATAACTAAAAATAGGCTCAAGGCAGTTTTAAATCGGTTACATGGATACACAGGCAGCATTGTGGTCAGAGGAGGATTGCAAAGAGGGACCGCAGACAGGCTTACTAGGCCTAAAATAACAAAAATTAGGCTCAAGGCAGTTTTAAATTGGTTACATGGATATACAGGCAGCATTGTGGTCAGAGGAGGAGGAGGATTGCAAGGAGGGACCGCAGAAAGGCTTACTAGGCCTAAAATAACAAAAATTAGGCTCAAGGCAGTTTTAAATCGGTTACATGGATACACAGGCAGCATTGTGGTCAGTGGAGGAGGATTGCAAGGAGGGACCGCAGACAGGCTAACGAAGGCCTAAAATAACTAAAGATAGGCTCAAGGCAGTTTTAAATCGGTTACATGGATACACAGGCAGCATTGTGGTCAGAGGAGGAGGAGGATTGCAAGGAGGGACCGCAGACAGGCTTACTAGGCCTAAAATAACAAAAATTAGGCTCAAGGCAGTTTTAAATCGGTTACATGGATACACAGGCAGCATTGTGGTCAGTGGAGGAGGATTGCAAGGAGGGACCGCAGACAGGCTAACGAAGGCCTAAAATAACTAAAAATAGGCTCAAGGCAGTTTTAAATCGGTTACATGGATACACAGGCAGCATTATGGTCAGTGGAGGAGGATTGCAAGGAGGGACCGCAGACAGGCTAACGAAGGCCTAAAATAACTAAAAATAGGCTCAAGGCAGTTTTAAATCGGTTACATGGATACACAGGCAGCATTGTGGTCAGTGGAGGAGGATTGCAAGGAGGGACCGCAGACAGGCTAACGAAGGCCTAAAATAACTAAAAATAGGCTCAAGGCAGTTTTAAATCGGTTACATGGATACACAGGCAGCATTGTGGTCAGTGGAGGAGGATTGCAAGGAGGGACCGCAGACAGGCTAACGAAGGCCTAAAATAACCAAAAATAGGCTCAAGGCAGTTTTAAATCGGTTACATGGATACACAGGCAGCATTATGGTCAGTGGAGGAGGATTGCAAGGAGGGACCGCAGACAGGCTAACGAAGGCCTAAAATAACTAAAAATAGGCTCAAGGCAGTTTTAAATCGGTTACATGGATACACAGGCAGCATTGTGGTCAGCGGAGGAGGAGGATTGCAAGGAGTGTCTGACACAGTTAGTACTCACAAAAAATAAATAGATGTTAATGTCTCGCAAAACAACAAAAAAAAAAAGTGTGGCATACTTAGGTACAGGGGTGGGCTCATCTGCTGAGTTTCTGACAAAGTAATTTGGCAGTAAGTATTTACTGGTGTCAATATAGGACACTGACCCAGACTACTTTAAGTAGCATCATAGATGTCAACAAATTGGTATTGTCAGTGCCAGGCATTGAATGATGTCAGCGCATAGACTAAACATTGGTGGAGCTGTGCGAGATAATTTTGCACGTGGTAGAGCACAGTTTGAGCTGGGGGGGAACTCTCTTGTGGCCGGCGGTACCGTCCCAGGGCCCCTCATGTTACAACGGTGTGTCTGACGTTGGGTGCGCGCCACCACCGCCAGAGACACTTTATTGTACTATGAGGGACCCAGTGGCAGTGCCTTCGACCAAAAGCGGGCACACCCACCTCTTCAGACAAACGGCACTCTAACGGGTGCTTGCACCAAGTGGCGAGACCACGGCCCCGTGGGGGGAGTTTTCCCATTGAGGGAGGTGTAAACATGTCGTATGCTGGACAAACAGCTGCTGCAAATTAAGAGATTGGAACACTCAGTAAGACCAGTCCACAAGCAAGACCTTTTTATAGGAAAGCTAGGTGTCAGCCGGGAAAGGTGGGGCAAAATAATTTGAAATCCAGGAGTGGTTCATTTTAATGAAGGTGAGATCATCCACATTTTGGGTAGCCAGACGAGTCCTTTTTTCGGTTAATATTGAACCAGCAGCACTGAATACTCTTTCTGATAGCACACTAGCTGCTGGGCAAGCAAGCTCCTGCAATGCATATTCTGCCAATTCAGGCCAGGTGTCTAATTTGGATGCCCAGTAATCAAATGGGAATGACGGTTGAGGTAGAACAACGATAAGGGATGAAAAATAGTTAGTAACCATACTGGACAAATGTTGTCTCCTGTCACTTTGAATAGATGCTGCAGTACCTGTCCTGTCTGCGGTCATTGCGAAATCACTCCACAACCTGGTCAGAAAACCCCTCTGTCCAACGCCATTTCTGATCTGTGCACCTCTAACACCTCTGCCCTGTAGCCCCCTGCAGCTTGTGTGAGAACCATCACCAGCGCTGTGTGCTGGGAATGCCTGAATCAAACGGTCTACAAGAGTAGCTTGTTTGGTTGCTAATATTTGTTCGAGGTTCTCATGTGCCATAATATTTTTCAATTTGCCTTTATAGCGAGGGTCAAGGATGCAGGCCAACCAGTAATCGTCATCACTAGTGTTGAGCATTCCGATACCGCAAGTATCGGGTATCGGCCGATACTTGCGGGTATCGGAATTCCGATACCGAGATCCGATACTTTTGTGGTATCGGGTATCGGTATCGAAACAACATTAATGTGTAACATTAAGAATTAAAATAAAAAATATTGCTATACTCACCTCTCCGACGCAGCCTGGACCTCACCGAGGGAACCGGCAGCGTTCTTTGCTTAAAATGCGCGCTTTTACTTCCTTCCGTGACGTCACGGCTTGTGATTGGTCGCGTGCCGCCCATGTGACCGCGACGCGACCAATCACAGCAAGCCGTGACGTAATTTCAGGTCCTCAATGCAGAAATAGGCATCAGGACCTGAAATTACGTCACGGCTTGCTGTGATTGGTCGCGTCGCGGTCACATGGGCGGCACGCAACCAATCACAAGCCGTGACGTAATTTTAAAAATGCGCGCGTCTCCTGCCTCCCGTGACGTCACGGCTTGTGATTGGTCGCGTCGCCCATGTGACCGCGACGCGACCAATCACAAGCCGGAACGTAATTTTAAATTCCTGAATGCCTAGAATTAGGCATTGAGGACCTGAAAATTACGTCACGGCTTGCTGTGATTGGTCGCGTCGCGGTCACATGGGCGGCACGCGACCAATCACAAGCCGTGACGTCACGGAAGGAAGTAAAAGCGTGCATTTTAAGCAAAGAACGCTGCCGGTTCCCTCGGTGAGGTCCAGGCTGCGTCGGAGAGGTGAGTATAGCAATATTTTTTATTTTAATTCTTTCTTTTACACATTAATATGGATCCCAGAGCCTGAAGGAGAGTTTCCTCTCCTTCAGACCCTGGGAACCATCAGGGATACCGTCCGATACTTGAGTCCCATTGACTTGTATTGGTATCGGGTATCGGTACCGGATAAGATCCGATACTTTGCCGGTATCGGCCGATACTTTCCGATACCGATACTTTCAAGTATCGGACGGTATCGCTCAACACTAGTCATCACTCATCATTTTAATAATGCGTGGGTCCCTTTTGAGGATACGTAAGGCATAATCCGCCATGTGGGCCAAAGTTCCAGTTGTCAAATCTGCGGTTGTACTGGTTTGAGGGGCAGTTACAGGCAAATCTACGTCACTTGTCTCCCTTAAAAAAACAGAACCCGGCCTTGCAACGCCACTAATTTCTGTTGGGCCAGGAGAAGCTTCCTCATTAAAAAAGTACTCATCCCCATCATCCTCCTCGTCCTCCTCCTCCTCTTCGCCCGCTACCGCGTCCTCTACACGGCCCTGACCAGATAATGGCTGACTGTCATCAAGGCTTTCCTCTTCCTCGGCTGCAGACGCCTGCTCCTTTATGTGCGTCAAACTTTGCATCAGCAGACGCATTAGGGGGATGCTCATGCTTATTATGGCGTTGTCTGCACTAACCAGCCGTGTGCATTCCTCAAAACACTGAAGGACTTGACACAGGTCTTGTAGCTTCGACCACTGCACACCTGACAACTCCATGTCTGCCATCCAACTGCCTGCCCGTGTATGTGTATCCTCCCACAAATACATAACAGCACGCCTCTGTTCGCACAGTCTCTGAAGCATGTGCAGTGTGGAGTTCCACCTTGTTGCAACGTCGATGATTAGGCGATGCTGGGGAAGGTTCAAAGACCGCTGATAGTTCTGCATACGGCTGGAGTGTACGGGCGAACGGCGGATATGCGAGCAAAGTCTGCGCACTTTGAGGAGCAGGTCGGGTAACCCCGGATAACTTTTCAGGAAGCACTGCACCACCAGGTTTAAGGTGTGAGCCAGGCAAGGAATGTGTTTCAGTTGGGAAAGGGCTATGGCAGCCATGAAATTCCTTCCGTTATCACTCACTACCTTGCCTGCCTCAAGATGTACAGTGCCCAGCCATGACTGAGTTTCTTTTTGCAAGAACTCGGACAGAACTTCCGCGGTGTGTCTGTTGTCGCCCAAACACTTCATTGCCAATACAGCCTGCTGACGCTTGCCACTAGCTGTCCCATAATGGCACACCTGGTGTGCAACAGTGGCAGCTGCGGATGGAGTGGATGTGCGACTGCGGTCTGTGGACGAGCTCTCGCTTCAGCAGGAGGATGAGGAAGAGGAGGAGGGGGGGTGAACGCCTACAGCCAACTCTTTCCTTGACCGTGGGCTAGGCAGAACTGTCCCAATATTGCTGTCCCCTGTGGACCCTGCATCCACCACATTCACCCAGTGTGCCGTGATGGACACGTAACGACCCTGGCCATGCCTACTGGTCCATGCATCTGTTGTCAGGTGCACCTTTGTAGTCACAGACTGCCTGAGTGCATGGACGATGCGGTCTTTAACATGCTGTTGGAGGGCTGGGATGGCTTTTCTAGAAAAGAAGTGTCGACTGGGTAGCTCGTAGCGTGGTACAGCGTAGTCCATCAGCACTTTGAAAGCTTCGCTTTCAACTAACCGGTAGGGCATCATCTCTAATGAGATTAGTCTAGCAATGTGGGCGTTCAAACCCTGTGTACGCGGATGCGAGGATGAGTACTTCCTTTTCCTAACAAGAGTCTCATGTAGGGTGAGCTGGACTGGAGAGCTGGAGATTGTGGAACTAGCGGTGGTGCCAGTGGACATGGCAGACTGAGAGAGGGTTGGAGATGGTATTCTTGCCGGTGCCCTACATGCAGTGTTTCCTACTACGAACCTTGTGATTCCCTGACTGCTTTGGCGTGGAGACAAAAGCTGCACAGATACTGCAGGTGTTGCGGGAAATGGTGGGCTTACAGTGAGGGAAGGGCTGTAGCGTTGCTGACTAGCTTCATTGGCCGAGGGTGCTGCAACCTTTAGGCACGTTTGGTAGTTAGTCCAGGCTTGCAAATGCATGGTGGATAAATGTCTATGCATGCAACTTGTATTTAGACTTTTAAGATTCTGACCTCTGCTTAAGATAGTTGAACATTTCTGACAGATAACTTTGCGCTGATCATTTGGATGTTGTTTAAAAAAATGCCAGACTGCACTCTTTCTACTATCGGATACCTTTTCAGGCATGGCAGACTGAGCTTCTTTAACCGGATGGCCACACTGCCCTCCAACTGGTTTTGGTTTTGCCACGCGTTTTTGGCCAGATACGGGCCCGGCAGATGGAACCTGTTGTGATGTTGATGCCTGATGCGGCTCCTCCTCCTCCTCCTCCTCCACTTCAGAACTACTGCCGCCTGCACCCTGTTCCCCCAATGGCTGCCAATCGGGGTCAACAACTGGGTCATCTATGACCTCCTCTTCTATCTCGTGTGCAACTTCGTCTGTGTCACAGTGTAAGCCGGTGGTATAGCGTTCGTGACGGGGCACCATAGTCTCAGCTGGGTTTGATTCTGGCTTAGTACACTGCGAGGGCAATGTTCTGGTCTGAGTCAAAGGAACAGTATAGTAATCTGGCTGTGGCTGTGCATCAGTGCACTCCATGTCCGATTCAACTTCTAATGGGCATGGCCTGTTAACTGTTTCACTGTCTAACCCAGGAACGGTATGTGTAAAGAGCTCCATGGAGTAACCCGTTGTGTCGCCTGACGCATCCTTCTCTCTTGTTCTGGGTGAAGAAGACAAGGAAGCGACTTGTCCCTGACCATGAACATCCACTAACGACGCGCTGCTTTTACATTTAGCACTTTCAGAAGAGGAGGCAAAAGAGCTAGAGGCTGAGTCAGCAAGGAAAGCCAAAACTTGTTCTTGCTGCTCCGGCTTTAAAAGCGGTTTTCCTACTCCCAGAAAAGGTAGCGTTCGAGGCCTTGTGTAGCCAGACGACGTTTTTGGCTCAACAACTCGAGACTTAGGTGCTGTACTGCTTTTACCACGACCACCTGATGCTCCACCACCACTACCATCATTACCAGCTGACAATCACCGCCCACGGCCACGACCTCTTCCACCAGACTTCCTCATTGTTTGCAAAACGTAACCAAAGTTACGGTACTTGTTACTGTAAAACAACTTATAAGGTGAACTCTAACTTCTGTAGGATTTATATACACCTTTATAGGTGGCTGACACTGAAAGGAAAACCAGGCCCAATGTTACACACTAGGTTTTCTGTGCCACAATAATTTGAGACAGATGGCACACACACGACTGGCACTCAAACAGAAATGCCAATCTTAATCTTCCACTATTTTTTGTTTTCAGGGAGAATTTACAAAAAAAAAAAATGGCCCAGTATTACACAGTGGTTTTCGGTGGCACACAATGAGAGATAGATGCCACACACAGCAATGGCACAGAGGCAGACTTGCCAATCTTTATCTCCCACTAATTTTTTTTTTTTTTTTACAGGGAGAATTTACCCCCCCTCAAAAAAATGGCCCAGTATTACACACTGGTTTTTGGTGGCACACAATGAGAGACAGATGCCACACACAGCAATGGCACAGAGGCAGACTTGCCAATCTTTATCTCCCACTAATTATTTTTTTTTTACAGGGAGAATTTACCCCCAAAAAAAGAATGGCCCAGTATTACACACTGGTTTTCGGTGGCACACAATGAGAGACAGATGCCACACACAGCAATGGCACAGAGGCAGACTTGCCAATCTTTATCTCCCACTAATTATTTTTTTTTTACAGGGAGAATTTACCCAAAAAAAAAGAATGGCCCAGTATTACACAGTGGTTTTCGGTGGCACACAATGAGAGACAGATGCCACACACAGCAATGGCACAGAGGCAGACTTGCCAATCTTTATCTCCCACTAATTATTTTTTTTTTTACAGGGAGAATTTACCCCCCTCAAAAAAATGGCCCAGTATTACACACTGGTTTTCAGTGGCACACAATGAGAGACAGATGCCACACACAGGACTGGCACAGAGGCAGACTTGCCAATCTTTATCTCCCAGACTCCCACTATTATTTTTTTTTTTTACAGGGAGAATTTACCCCCCCCAAAAAAATGGCCCAGTATTACACAGTGGTTTTCGGTGGCACACAATGAGAGACAGATGCCACACACAGGACTGGCACAGAGGCAGACTTGCCAATCTTTATCTCCCAGACTCCCACTATTATTTTTTTTTTTTACAGGGAGAATTTACCCCCCAAAAAAAGAATGGCCCAGCATTACACAGTGGTTGTCGGTGGCACGCAATTAGAGACAGATGCCACACACAGCAATGGCACAGAGGCAGACTTGCCAATCTTTATCTCCCACTAATTATTTTTTTTTTACAGGGAGAATTTGCCCCCCCAAAAAAGAATGGCCCAGTATTACACAGTGGTTTTCGGTGGCACACAATTAGAAACAGATGCCACACACAGCAATGGCACAGAGGCAGACTTGCCAATCTTTATCTCCCAGACTCCCACTATTATTTTTTTTTACAGGGAGAATTTACCCAAAAAAAAAGAATGGCCCAGTATTACACAGTGGTTTTCAGTGGCACACAATGAGACAGATGCCACACACAGCAATGGCACAGAGGCAGACTTGCCAATCTTTATCTCCCACTAATTATTTTTTTTTTTACAGGGAGAATTTAGAAAAAAAAAAATAAATGGCCCAGTATTACACACTGGTTTTTCGGTGGCACACAATGAGAGACAGATGCCACACACAGCAATGGCACAGAGGCAGACTTGCCAATCTTTATCTCCCACTAATTATATTTTTTTTTACAGGGAGAATTTAGAAAAAAAAAATGGCCCAGTATTACACACTGGTTTTCGGTGGCACACAATGAGAGACAGATGCCACACACAGCAATGGCACAGAGGCAGACTTGCCAATCTTTATCTCCCAGACTCCCACTATTATTTTTTTTTTACAGGGAGAATTTACCCAAAAAAAAAGAATGGCCCAGTATTACACAGTGGTTTTCGGTGGCACACAATGAGAGACAGATGCCACACACAGCAATGGCACAGAGGCAGACTTGCCAATCTTTATCTCCCACTAATTATTTTTTTTTTACAGGGAGAATTTACCCCCCTCAAAAAAATGGCCCAGTATTACACACTGGTTTTCAGTGGCACACAATGAGAGACAGATGCCACACACAGCAATGGCACAGAGGCAGACTTGCCAATCTTTATCTCCCACTATTTTTTTTTTTTTTACAGGGAGAATTTAGAAAAAAAAAATAATGGCCCAGTATTACACACTGGTTTTCGGAGGCACACAATGAGAGACAGATGCCACACACAGCAATGGCACAGAGGCAGACTTGCCAATCTTTATCTCCCAGACTCCCACTATTAATTTTTTTTTTACAGGGAGAATTTACCCCCCAAAAAAAATGGCCCAGTATTTCACAGTGGTTTCCGGTGGCACACAATGAGAGACAGATGCCACACACAGGACTGGCACAGAGGCAGACTTGCCAATCTTTATCTCCCAGACTCCCACTATTAATTTTTTTTTTTTACAGGGAGAATTTACCCCCCCCAAAAAAATGGCCCAGTATTACACAGTGGTTTTCGGTGGCACACAATGAGAGACAGATGCCACACACAGGACTGGCACAGAGGCAGAATTGCCAATCTTTATCTCCCAGACTCCCACTATTATTTTTTTTTTTTACAGGGAGAATTTACCCCCCAAAAAAAGAATGGCCCAGCATTACACAGTGGTTGTCGGTGGCACGCAATTAGAGACAGATGCCACACACAGCAATGGCACAGAGGCAGACTTGCCAATCTTTATCTCCCAGACTCCCACTATTATTTTTTTTTTACAGGGAGAATTTACCCCCAAAAAAAGAATGGCCCAGTATTACACAGTGGTTTTCAGTGGCACACAATGAGACAGATGCCACACACAGCAATGGCACAGAGGCAGACTTGCCAATCTTTATCTCCCACTAATTATTTTTTTTTTACAGGGAGAATTTAGAAAAAAAAAATGGCCCAGTATTACACACTGGTTTTCGGTGGCACACAATGAGAGACAGATGCCACACACAGCAATGGCACAGAGGCAGACTTGCCAATCTTTATCTCCCACTAATTATTTTTTTTTTTTACAGGGAGAATTTAGAAAAAAAAAAATGGCCCAGTATTACACACTGGTTTTCGGTGGCACACAATGAGAGACAGATGCCACACACAGCAATGGCACAGAGGCAGACTTGCCAATCTTTATCTCCCTGCAGTAATCTCAGAAAAGTATGGCAGGCAGCTATAAAAAGGACTGCTGCACACAAAAGTGTGGACAAACAAGATAGCTGTGCAGAAAGGAAGGAGCAACAGGATTTGTGCTTTGAAAAAAGCAGTTGGTTTGCACAGCGGCGTACACACACAGCAACGCAGCTATCAGGGTCAGGGAGCCTTCTAGGGCAGCCCAATGAGCTACAGCGCTGAGGAAAAAAAATGTAGCTTCCACTGTCCCTGCAAACAAAAGGTGGTGTTGGACAGTGGAAATCGCTACAGCACAAGCGGTTTGTGGCTTTATGTACCCTGCCTGACACTATCCCTGCTTCTGACGAAGCGGCACCTCTCCCTACACTCAGATCAGCAGCAGTAAGATGGCGGTCGGCGGGAACGCCCCTTTATAGCCCCTGTGACGCGGCAGAAAGCAAGCCAATCACTGCAATGCCCTTCTCTAAGATGGTGGGGACTGAGATCTATGTCATCACGCTGCCCACACTCTGCGTCCACCTTCATTGGCTGAGAAATGGCGCTTTTAGCATCATTGAAATGCGACTTTGGCGCGAAAGTCGCGTACCGCATGGCCGACCCCACACAGGATCGGATCGGGTTTCATGAGACGCCGACTTAGCCAAAAGTCGGCGACTTATGAAAATGACCGATCCGTTTCGCTCAACCCTACTACTGATAAGTGCACTCCGACGTGAATGCATATTCTGCAACAAGCAAACTTCAGTAGATTTGGCTGATTGTATGTATTGTGGAAGATCGATGGTCTGATAAAAGACAAGAACCTACAGAGAACTTATAAAGACTCGTGAACAATATGGACTCTATGAAGTAAACTAACAAATAAAACTGTATTCTAATATAATATATTATTCTAACATTAATATATTAATAAAAATGCCTATATTATATCATATCATAAATATATGTACCCTCAAGATTATATCATATCATAAATACATAGATTATCCTCTCATATTAACTCCTTCATAGAGATAAGGTTAAGAAGAACGTCTGATCCAGAAGTATAATCTGAATGGATACGCAAGCAGGACTGGTATCCCACGATATACATAGGATAAGCCGTGTATTTTGTGAAGTAGGGTTATCTTGCAGGCCTGAGTGGCAGGAAGGGCCAGCTACAGTAAAGAAAGGTAGATCAGATGATAAAAAAGAGGGGAAATGTGAAAGAAATGGTTAATTTCTGTTCTGTTCCCTAAACTGAATAAAACACAATTCCCAGAAATTGCCAATGACACGTTGTGGTTTCCAAATGCAATGATAATATAGGACAACCACCAAAAATTCTGTGCATTCAGCCCAATTTCTCTAGAGAACTTCAACTTTTGAACCAGGGCACCCTGACATAAGGAATGTTCCCCCATTTGCTCTCATGAAATTTATCTTTTATCCCAGAATGTGTTTGACAACCCACTGTATAACTCATATTTTTTCCTAATTATTCTGTAACACCTCAATTCTTTTTTGATCTTGCATTATAAAAGATCACCATATCCAAAAATAAACAAAGGCTATTTGGAAAGACAACCGACACTGTGTCTCTCTGATTATTTCTCTACTGTCTTAGGTAACTGAGCTATCACCATATCTGAGGTTGGATCATGACAGAAAAAAATCCCTTCTCCAACAGTAACATCCATGCCATGCTTTATTCTGGAGAATTGCAAATCTGCCAGTCTAGAACACCCCAGCTTGTGCTTCTGGCGATACGCACTTGTAAATTAAGTGCCTTCTCTCCATTACAATAAAGCCAAGCATGTGGCCTCTTACTGTGATTTAGGCACAGTGGAGCTGTGGGGGCATTTGGATTTGGGAGCACAAAATTCACTGGATTTTATTTGAGGGTGCGGGAGCCATGTCACTTTTCCCGAGTCTTTGTTCTACCTGTAACGTTGGAACCCCCTATAGTTACAGTGACAGAAGATAGACCTGAGTGGGGGCTGGTTTTGTGTGGGACAAATTATGATTTTCATTGGTAACATTTTGGGGTACATAATATTATTAGATCGCTTCCAAAATAAGGCTGGTATTACACTCTTTTTGTGTTCTAGATTGAGCACTTATGTGGGGGTTTCCGTGTAAAAGAACAAAATGTGATTTACATGAATCCCTGAGGGAACCACCACCATGAGGGAGATGGAGACACTTTGTTCTCCATTTTGCATCTGCTCTGACGGTTTCCATCTTTTTAGGTGTGCACAGATCTGTGGTCACCCACACTTGTGCGCAAAAAGATGCCTAAAATGATGGCAAATCTCTGAAACACAGATCAGTCCAAAGTGACTCCATCTGCCTCATAAGTTAATGGTTCTATTGGAGTTTTATCTGAATCGCAGTTTTGGGGAATTTACACGGAAACCTTGATATAAGCGATCAGCAAAGGGTGCAGGATAAATGTGACCCGAGCCTTATTCCTATTTTTGGGAGGTAGAAAAAACAAATAGACAATGTAGTGCAACGGTGTTCACACAGTGCGACAGACAGGTAGTGAACACAGAAAGTTCAACATAAAATGGGTAAATAGGTAAACGATATCCTCCGGTTCACAGCCGGGTCCCCCAAACAGTTTGGGTTCAAACCCGTTGCTGTGGGCAATGGCATCAGCATATATCTTGGGTGCGTCAGCAGCTTTGAAGTCCCTGGCTCTGCGTTAGCTTAACACAGGCCTGGGTTGCACCCAAGACAAAACTGAGAGTTTTCTGACTTCCAAATCTGGCTTGGTCAACTACTTTGACCAAATCCATACTAACTTTTACTTTGCCTTATAATCACAGATGTTTTTCTGTAATCACAATGTGCTCCAGCGGGTTTAACCCCTTCATGACCTTGGGATTTTCCGTTTTTCCATGTTCGTTTTTCGCTCCCCTCCTTCCCAGAACCATAACTTTTTTATTTTTCCATCAATATGGCCATGTAAGGGCTTGTTTTTTGCAAAATGAGTTGTACTTTTGAACGACATCATTGGTTTTACCATGTTGTGTACTAGAAAACAGGAAAAAAAATTCCAAGTGGGGTGAAATTGCAAAAAAAGTGCAATCCCACACTAGTTTTTTGTTTGGCTTTTTTACTAGGTTCACTAAATGCTAAAACTAACCTGTCATTATGATTCTTCATTACAAGTTCATAGACACCAAACATGTCTAGGTTCTCTTTTATCTAAGTGGTAAAAAAAAATTCCAAACTTTGCTAAAAAAAAAATTGCGCCATTTTCTGATACCCTTAGCGTCTTCATTTTTCGTGATCTGGGGGTCGGTTGAGGGCTTGTTTTTTTGCGCTCTAAGCTGACGTTTTTAATGATACCATTTTGGTGCAGATATGTTCTTTTTATCGCCCGTTATTGCATTTTAATGCAATGTCACGGAGACCAAAAAAAACGTAATTCTGGCATTTCGATTTTTTTTCTTGCTACGCCATTTAGCGACCAGGTTAATCCTTTTTTTTTTATTGATAGATCGGGCTATTCTGAAAGTGGCGAAATTAAATATGTGTAGGTTTGATTTTTTTTTATTGTTTTATTTTGAATGGGGCGAAATCCAAGGAGCTGAAATCCTGCATTGCTATGAGCGCTGACCACAGGGTGGCGCTCACAGCAAGCCGGCATCAGCAACCATTGAGGTCTCAAGGACCTCTATGGTTACTATGCAGACGCATCGCTGACCCCCAATCATGTGATGGGGGTCGGCGATGTGCTCATTTCCAGCCCGATGGCCGGATGCGCCAGTTAAATGCCGCTGTCAGCGTTTGACAGCGGCATTTAACTAGTTAATAGCGGCGAGTGGATCGCGATTCAAAACAGCTGACATGTCCCGGCCTTGATGCGGGCTCACCACCGCAGCCCGCATCAAAGCGCGGTATCTGACCTCGGATGTACTATCGTAGAGTGGGTCGTTATGGACCTGGTGATACCAATTATGTATATGTATATTTGTTTATTATTGTTTTATCAGAAAGGCTGCGTTTTGAGTGGCGAAACGAATTTTAGTGATTTTGCGTTTTTTTTACTCTTTTACATATTTTATTTTACTTTTTCACTTTTATTTTTTACACTTTTTCACTGTAGGACATGTATAAGTTTTACTTTGATCACTGGCTCATACACTGTTGTATTCAGTGTCTCACTGACACTAAGGGTATGAGCACACGTTGCGGATTTCCTGCGGATACGCAGCGTTTTTTATGCGCAGAAACACTGCAGATCCGCAAGTGATTTACAGTACAATGTAAATCAATGGTAAAAAAAAAATGTTGTGCTGATGGTGAAAATTCAGTGTGGAAACGCTGCAGATTAAAAGAAGTAGCATGTCACTTCTTTTTTGCAGATCTGCAGCGTTTTTGTTCCAATTCCATTATAAAAATCCGCAGGGGTGAAAAACGCAGTAAATCCACAAAAAAATCCACAGTAAATCCGCAGCAAATCTGCACAAAATCCGCACCAAAAACGCGACAAATCCGCACCTGCGTTTTCTGCCAAGAGATGCAGAATCTGCACCAAAAATTCCTAAGCCTAATCCGCAACGTGTGCACATAGCCTTATTAACTCAGCCTGTCAGATTCACTTTGCTGGATCTCACAGACCACTGTACTCTGGGGTCATGACATGACCTCAGTGTAGCACGGTAACCATGGTAATCGTGGAAATGCAATTCTCATTGTGGGGGGTTAGATGGTTACTAAGGGGGTCTTCTGACCCCCTTGTAACAACTGCGATTGTCAGCAGTATTTAAGGGGTTATTCGGCTCCGATCTGTCTCAAAACCAGTTGGGTCTGATACTGCCGGGTGTCAGCTATCACATACAGCTGACACCCATCAGAATTGCTGCCGCGCAGCAGCTCTATTCTCTAAGGCTACTTTCACATTTCCGTTTATCCTCTCCTACATTTTTTACTGCGCATGCCCGGCCGGAACTCCACCCCCTCCTCCCTGAGACTTTACAATGAGCAGCGGACGCGTTGAAATACTGCGTCCGCTGCTCACGTCACTCAAAATTTCATAAGCTTTCATAATAAAATGTTTGTGTGCTGAGGTAGTCTTATAAGGGTATGTACACACGTATTTTGGGGGGCTGTGGATTTTTCTGCAGCGGATTTCATAAATCCGCAGGTAAAAGGCAATGCGTTTTACCTGCAGATTTACCACAGTTTTTATGCAGAATTTGTGCGGATTCCACCTGCGGTTTTACACCTGCGGATTCCTATTATGGAGCAGGTGTAAACCGCTGCGGAATCCGCACAAAGAATTGACATGCTGTTGAATGTAAACCGCAGCGTTTCGGTGCGTTTTTTTCCGCAGCATGGGCACTGCGGATTGCGTTTCCCATAGGTTTACATTGTACTGTAAACGCATGGAAAGCTGCTGCGGACTCGCAGCTGCAGATCCGCTGCGGATCCGCAGCAAAATCCGCAACGTGTGCACATAGCCTAAATGTGCCCCTGCTATATACTGTGGCTGTGTCTGTTTGTGCAGCAACATGATCTGATCATACCAAAGCTTTTGGGCAAGTGGAGAGAAAAAAGGTATACAGGCATTACAGCAGGGGATTACAGCTGAATTTTTCTTCGAAGTAAAACATTGTTTAAAAACAGGCACTGAAATGTTTTACCTAACAGAAAGATTCAGCTGTCATCCCATGCGGTAATGTCTGTGCACTCTTTTGCTTCCCCCCATGCCCAGGAGATGTGGTATGATCTGACCATGTTTCTGAAGGGTCAAACACAGCCATTACAGAGTACAAAGCAGGATCCCATATACAGGAGCTTCGCACAAAATTAGAATATCATCAAAAAGTTAATTTATTTCAGTTCTTAAATATAGTGAAACTCATATATTATATAGAGTCATCACAAACAGTGTGATCAATATCAAGTGTTTATTTCTGTTAATGTTGATGATTATGGCTTACAGCCAATGAAAACCCAAAAGTCATTGGGCTCGATTCTATAAAGTTCGTTTCTTTTTTTTCCGCATGCGAGTTTCATCTCGCATGCGAGCTGTTCTCGCTTGCTCGCGTGATTCTTAGAAGCTTGCGAGTTTAATTCCCTTGTTCGAATGGTTGCGGAAGTCGTTGCGAGATTTTGAAACTCGCTTGCGGAAATCGGTGCTTTTCATGCGAGTTTGCGAGTTCCGATGCGGATTTACGTCACAAACTTGCGTATTTTTCTGTGCAGGAAGCTGCTGGAGTCTCGTGTGTGGACAGGAAGTGCGCCCCTGCGGGAACAGCTTTACACTTGTGCATGCGCATCACACATCTGGTTTGATAGGAGAGAGAGAGAGATAGGTAGGAGATAGAGATAGAGATAGGTAGGAGTGATAGGAGAGAGATAGGGGAGTGAGGTTAGGTTTATAGTGCTCCTGCCCGCAGCTGTTGCCTGTGTATTAGCTGCAGCAATCAGTCACCTTTTGGCATGTCTTCCCACAGACATAATACACACAGAGAGCGCTCACATGCTGCAGGGAGACAGACTCAGCATGGGCACGGCAGTTCACGCCGCCGTAGTATCTCCAGGCATATAAGACACAGTGGAAGTAGCAGGAGACAGGAGTCACATGTCAGTTTGCCTAGCAACTCAAGCTCACGGAGCCACAGTCCTAGGCCCTCCACAAGCAGGGCAAGCACCAGCAGGGTACAGCATTCCTCTAGTCAGGCCAGTGGTGAAGTGCAGGCTGCTGGAGATCAAACACTGCATACTGACAGACCTGTCATGAGGCCAGAATCCTGCGCTTCCACTCCTTTGAGCCACTCATCACCTGCAAGCCATCAGTCTGAGGAGCTAGGTTCCAATTCCCCAGAGGAAAGCATGGAGGTTCGTTCAGCTGAAGAGCGAAGTGGTTCTATTCAAAAATACACCCGTTTTTCTCAGATCGAGAATCTTGTTTTGGCACAAAAAATTACGGAGCATTTCGATAAATTAATGGGAAGGCTGTCAAACCGGACTGAAATGTCCGTGAAAGCAAACCTCTGGGGTGATGTTGTCGATGCCGTAAATTCCGTTGGGAGGCAAAGAAGGAGTGTTGCGAAATGTAAAAAGAGATACCAAGATCTAAAAACACAGGTCCGTAAAAAGGTCTCAGATCTACGGAAGTACAGGTGAGCAAAGTTCACTTCAGTTGCTTAATGCGGATGTTCCGGCCAACAAACCAAATACTCGGTTCCCCTCCCCCAGCTGCGGGGCATCCCCTTAAGGGGTCATTGTGCAGGAGTATATGGACGCAGAACGTCCATAGACTCCTGTGAGGTGACGTCACCAGGGGATGCTGCACTTGGAGCATAGGCCCCGGGGGCTTAGGGCCGTGGGGCATCCCAAAAGGGGATACCCTGCGGCAGGGGTGGGTTTTTTATTTTGGATTTTTGGGTGGATCTTCCGCTGCAATGATCATGGTTATTCCTTCCTGCTGTTTGGTTATTCATTTTTCTAAATTTTTACGCTACCACAGTTGTTGCACTAAAAATGCTGGCTGCAGGGGTGCACCGTGCCTTGCAGATGCCAGTGGCAAGGAAAAGGAAGGTGTCCAATTTTTTTTCCGGGGGGGGAAGCCCAGGCTTAGAGGCTGTCATGGGCCCCATAATTCCTAATGGCAGCCCTGCCTGCGACCATGGCACACACACACACGTGCAGATATATCTGTCACCAACTGTCATAACTGGTGCTGGCTGCTCCACGTTCTAAATGCGAGCGTACATGCTGTTCTATATTCTTACCTTTGCATTACAGCACCGGCACTGGTGGAGGTTGCCCTCGGCGGTTGCTTTTGACCGACGCAGAGAAGCTCATTGAGGGCCTAATAAATCCGGCGACCTTGATTGGTCTTCCGCACACCATAGACACCGATGGTCCTGATGTTGCAGTTGCAGGTATGCTGTGCCCCACTGATCATCCTTTTAATCAATTATGCCATTGCAGTTATCCATATGCAGGAACATGATACATTTCTGATGATGTAAGACAGGCTGCTACTCGGCCAGAGTATGGCTTTTTTACCATGGCGCTTGGCCACTTTAGCTCTCCTTTCACACAGTGGACTGTTCGTTCCACATGGGCGCAACCTTGACACCCATAACCTGCCCCTGCAGTAGAGGCACTTGCAAATATTCTCAAGTCCGCAGCAGATGCAAGCACAGCAGACAATGCACCACTTACCTGGTGAGCGAGTCTACGCCGCTTGGCAACATCACAAGTGTTTTCCCGTGGCGTACCATGCGCACGACAGACTAGAGGGAGGGCCTGGGTGGGGGAATACCTCCTAGGCTGTCCCTCTACTCAGATGTCATTGTATTACGTTAGAGGAACCCACTGGCAGAGGCGCCGCCCAGCGCATACTCTGGCGGCGGGAAAGTGGTCTCTGTGCTTGCAGCCATGGCGGCAGGGCGAGAAAGTTGGGGCACTGCCACAGACGCTGCCTCTACTGCCCTGTATGCTGCTGGTGCTGGATGACAGCATTCTTTTTAACCGTTGTCGTTTTTTTTGCATAGGTCCGGTGCAGGAACATGTACAGGACAGTAACACGCCTTCAGAGTTGGACATTCCACCAGAACTGTCGTCCCAGCAGGACGAACGGGAAATTATTCTGCCCGTGGAGTTCATAGATGGGGACCAATGTGAGGTGCAGCGTCTGAATGAAGAACCTATTGCTGCACCCACCACATCCACCCCTGTAAGTAACACACGTAGGGGTGCGGTTGGCAGAAACCGAGCTGACCGTAGTGCTGGCCCCCCACCTAGTTTGCAAATGCAGTCGAGCTGTCGTTTCTACAGGATGCAACAGCAGCACCGCAAAATGTTGCAGCGGCAGCTTAACGGTATCCGGCAACAACAGATCGCTACGAACCTGCAGCTAACCCAATTGAACGAGCATTTTGGAACCTTGAACAGTTTGATTGGCCTTTTTTTGGCCGATCAAGCAAGCCGTTCTGGCCAGCAGTAAGTGCAGCTTGGAACTGGTTACCCCTACTTTTTTCTAAAGATAATTATGTTAACTGCTGCTGCATACTGTGCTTTTGGTGTCTTGGACGTCTTGTTTAATTGTTTGTGTTATGATTCATGCATGTCTCTGTTTTGTGTTTAAAACATGCATTTTTTTCAAGTAATTGTTTGCGCACAAAATGCCATTTCACAATGTTGTGAACCTCAACTTGGGGTAGTTATGCCTTAAAACATTAAAGTATCTCTGTGAGGTCCATATTAAATCCTGTAATGGTCTGGTCTTTCTAATCCCCAACTCAGGCAGCAGCATGGCCCGGTGCACCCCTGGTCATACTTCAAATTACAAATGGTAACGTGCAAATAGTGTGGGCAGTAACTCTGTCCACACATCTGACATCCACATTGTTCCTAAATTGCTGACCAAGATTAAACACTAGGAAGTTGTTAAACAGACATTACACTTTTTTTTTTCAACTGCAGTTGCTTATTTTTGAAAAAACAAAAAAAAAAAACACTGCTGCAGCACATAAACGTTTGGAAGGTGGGCTGTAATTCTGATGTGCAGAGCATTAACACTGTTATTTATCTTTAACTGACACATGTACATGTTTAGAAGTGGATCACCATTGGCCAATGTGATCGGATACTTTGCTCAGGGATAAACAAGGCATAAGAATTAATTTTTGGGGCCGTTTTTATACAAAAAAAAGATACTTAATAAGCAAAGAACCGATTGATCAGTTGTGCTCTTACAGAATTTCCCTGGTCATTGGCTGGTCCATCATACTGCAAGGCATGGATGTTCTCCACCATGCCCTCTTCCTCAGCAATGTAGTCCTGAACCCTGTGCTTAATTGCCAGATTGTGCAGCACCACACAGGCTCCTACAATGTCAACTACCTTGGGAGGTCTGTATTGTAAATAGCCACCGGACTTATCAAGGCACCGGAACCGTATTTTTAGTAGTCCAAAAGCCCGTTCCACCACTGCTCTGGTCTTCTTGTGGGCCCTGTTATATGTGGTTTGCGCTGCCGTGTCCTCACGCAGCATTGGCGTCATCAGCCACGGTAAGCAGGGATAACCAGAATCACCTAGAAACATATCAGGTTGTTAGCAACATTGTTTAGCACAATCGGAGAACACCACATGAATAACTTACCAAGCAGCCATCCTTCAGGGAGATTGCCATCCTCAAACTTGGTATATAGGCCAGAGTTCCGCAGAATGTGGCTGTCGTGACAGGATCCTGGGAACCCTGCCACTAGGCTCATGATCTGCAGATCAGGCCCAGCGACCATTTGAATGTTCATCGAATGGCCCATCTTCCTGTTACGGTAGATGTGTTCCTCCTCCACTGGTGGAATAAAATTGACGTGCGTACAGTCTATTGCCCCGAGGACATTGGGCATTTGTGCGATTTTATACCACTTAGTTTTCATGTGGCTAACCTCTTGCTCAGATGTGGGGAAGTACACAACTGTGGGCAGAATGCGTCGCATCCCCTTCAGAAAGTCGTCCAATGCCCGACACATTGCCGGCTGTGACATGCCCATGCACAATGCTCCCAGCCGCTGGAACGACCCATTGGCCAAAAACTGAATGCTTGCCACCATCTTAAGCATCCCAGGTAAGGCATGATTACGAGCGGTGATTGGCTCCAGGTCCTGTTGGAGAAGGCCATATAGGTAGGTGAGGGCACTGCGGTTGAGTCGGGTCAGCTCATATATGCTCCTCTCCGATAAATTAGCGATGTCCAACCTATCCCGATATATTCTGGGTCGGGGTACCGGCCGTGTTCTGGCATTTTCAGCCAGAATGCGCTCAAAATCCACACAAACAGCTAGAAAAGGCTCCATGATGCTCCTGAGGTAACTAGTTCTCTCCACAAACAACCAACTGTAATTTTCTCCCACATAACTGTCGAGATTTGCTCGCCAGAGAGAGGGGAGTTTGGTTATAGGATCGCACTAGAATTTCTCGAATTCGCATAGCCATTGTGAGTTTTTCTCGCATGCGAGTTTTTTTGCGAGTTTGCACTCGCACTTGCGAGTTTTTTTCGCAAAAACTCGGCAAAATCGAGAATGACTGTATAGGATCGCACCTACATTGTTTTCAGAGCGAGAATTACATTTTAACGCTAAAAACAGGCGAGTTTCCCATTTTCGAACTTTATAGAATCGAGCTCATTATCTCAGTAAATTACAATAATTAACAAAAATCACCCAAAAAGGCTTCTTAAACATTTAAAAAGATCCCTTAGTCTGTTTCAGTAGGCTCTACAATCATGGGGAACACTGGTGATTTGACACATGTCCAGAAAGCAGTCATTGACACACTCCACAAGGAGGGAAAGCCACAAAAGGTCAGTGCTAAAGAAGCTGGCTGTTCACAGAGTTTTGTAACTGTATGCCCCACAGCAGAAAAGAGCGGGCAGGAGATTTCAAGTCGCCTCTCCACCACTACACCCGAAGGCACAGCAGCATATAGAGCCCAGAGTCACCACCAGCGTCGGACTGGGGTGTCTGGGGCCCACCAGAGGAATGGACTCTAGGGGCCAGGGGCGTAACTACCGCGGTCGCAGCGGTCGCAGTTGCGACGGGGCCCAGACTACTTAGGGGGCCCCATGGACAGTAAGCCGGGGAATGAAATGACCCATGATTGCACCCATTTGTGAGTGACCCGCAGCAGGGAGCCGTCACCGCTCTCTAATTATACTTACCTACTCCCGGCGCGGTCCCTGGAAGTCCCTGATTCTTCCAGCGCTGCAGATTCTTCCTGCACTGAGCGGTCACATGGTCCCGCTCATTACAGAAATGAATAGGCGGCTCCACCTCCCATAGAGGCGGAGCCTCATATTCATTTCTGTAATGAACGGGTCATGTGACCGCTCAATACAGGAAGAAGATGCAGCGGTGGAAGAAGCAGGGACGCAGCGCCAGGAGCAGCCTGCAGGTGACTGGTGGTGACTGGTGAGTATACAGCGCTGCGCAGCGCTGGGCGATATTTACCTCTCCTCGTTCCGGTGCGGCTCTGTCATCAGCGTCCTCTGGCAGTGACGTTCAAGGTCAGAGGGCGCGGTGACGTAGTCAGTGCGCGCCCTCTGCTGAACGTCAGTGCCGAAGATGGAGCCGCACGAGGAGCAGCCAGGTAAATATTGATAGTGCCCCGGTCCTGAGCGAAGAGAGAGAGGTGAGGTGAGTATGTGATTTTTTTTTTTTTTTATGGCAGCAAAAGCATAAGGGGCAAGTGGCTATACGGAGCAACTTGTGGGGCCATAACACTTGTGCAGCGCCAGCACTATAAGGGGCAGTGGCTGTGCAGAGCATCTTATGGGGCATAACAATTGTGCAGCACTATAAGGGGCAGTGGCTGTGCGGAGCATCTTATGGGGCCATAACACTTGTGCAGCACTATAAGGGGCAGTGGCTGTGCGGAGCATCTTATGGGGCCATAACACTTGTGCAGCACTATAAGGGGCAGTGGCTGTGCGGAGCATCTTATGGGGCCATAACACTTGTGCAGCACTATAAGGGGCAGTGGCTGTGCGGAGCATCTTATGGGGCCATAACACTTGTGCAGCACTATAAGGGGCAGTGGCTGTGCGGAGCATCTTATGGGGCCATAACACTTGTGCAGCACTATAAGGGGCAGTGACTGGATGGAGCATCTTATGGGGCCATAACTCTTGTGCAGCACTATAAGGGGCAGTCGGCAGTGGCTGTGTGGAGCATCTTATGGGGCCATAACACTTGTGCAGCGCCAGCACTATAAGGGGCAGTGGCTGTGCGGAGCATCTTATGGGGCCATAACGCTTGTGCAGCACTATAAGGGGCAAGTGGCTGTGCGGAGCATCTTATGGGGCCATAATGAACGGTGCAGAGCATTATATATGGCACAGCTTTCTATGGAGCATCTATGGGGCCATAATGAACGGTGCAGAGCATTATATATGGCACAGCTTTCTATGGAGTATCTATGGGGCCATAATGAACGGTGCAGAGCATTATATATGGCACAGCTTTCTATGGAGTATCTATGGGGCCATAATGAACGGTGCAGAGCATTATATATGGGGCAGCTTTCTATGGAGCATCTATGGGGCCATAATGAACGGTGCAGAGCATTATATATGGGGCAGCTTTATATGGAGCATCTATGGGGCAATAATCAACGGTATGGAGCACTATGAGGGGGGCTGCGTTGTATTCTATGGGGGTTACCTTGAGTTGTATGGCAGGGCTGCGGGGGGGGGCCCATTTGGAAGTTCGCACCGGGGCCCATAACTTTGTAGTTACGCCACTGCTAGGGGCCCACCCTACAGCTATTTGCAAATATCTGTCATTATAGTGGAGCATCGGCTGTAAAACACCGGCGGCTGCTGCACATCTACCATGTGCCCCAATAACTGGGATGTATAATTACGGTAGTTTACATTAATGGGGTTCTTGGTTAAAACAAGTTATCACTGATCCATGGGCTCCACAGGATAGGTGATCCCTTAGATCCGACCATTAGAAACTGCACCGATCGGAAGAATGGGGAAGTTTTATCCCTGACAGGACACTTTTATCACTATTTTAAAATGCAGCGGCAGGTGGGATTTCTGACCGCAGCTCCATTCATATTCTTTGGGGCTTCCAGAAAAAAAGTGCAGCCACTGAGGGAATGAATGGATCAGTGATCTAGTCGGACATGCCACTCCAGTCTAATGGGGATAAAAAGTTCCACATTTTGCTGAATGGGTCCAAGCAGTCAGACCCCCACCAATTAATACGTTATCACTTATCCTGTGGAGAGGTGATTACTTTTTTCCACAAGAAACCCCCTGTAAGTGCATCTCCGCCGCTGTGTACAAAGCATTAAAACTCTAATGGAAATAAAGAATCTTCTCCTAATTAATATCAGAGAGAACAAATGACCGCCATACACAACACAATCCACTATACCAAGACCAATAATAACACATACAGGAAGAAATACCACCACACCATGACCAGACCACATAGTGACCGAATAATACTACATACAAGGGACAAATACCACCGCACCATGTCAAGACCACATATTACCACCACTTGGTGACCAAATAGCACGTACAAGGGACAAATACCACAACACCATTTCCAGACCACATATTACCACCACATAGTGACTGAATACTACAATACTGATCAGAAATAAAAAAAAACAAAACACAATACTATCACCATAAGGCTGCCGTCACACTAGCAGTATTTGGTCAGTATTTTACATCAGTATTTGTAAGCCAAAACCAGGAGTGGAACAATCAGAGGCAAAGTATAATAGAAACATATGCACCACTTCTGTATTTATCACCCACTCCTGGTTTTGGCTTACAAATACTGATGTAAATTACAGAACAAATACTGAATGTGTGACGGCAGCCTAAGTGACATTATACACAGGAGATCTGTACTTAGTATGCAGTGTCTGTGTAGAGGTAATACAGAGATCACTGGTGACATTATACACAGGAGCTCTGTATATAATGTATAGGTAATACAGTGATCACTGGTGACATTATACACAGGAGCTCTGTATATAGTATACAGTGTATAGTGTCAGTGTATAGGTAACACTGACTCACCAGTGACGTCTCTAGGTGAAGTCTTCTCACAGAAAACAACCCAAGAGCTAGTATACAAATATTAAAAATTAACCTTTATTACAAATGTTAAAAATGTGCACTTGACAAAACCATCACCAGTAAATACAAGCGTACTACAGGAAAGGCCGGAACAGTGCCAAGCCCTATACTCTCTAAGTGCCCCCTACCTGCCTGCGGAGGTTGGCACCCTATTACCCTACGCCGTGGCGCCCCCGCTCCTCGTCGGCTCTCCCTACTACCCCTGTCAGACCCTAACGGGATAGGGGACGAAATGCTCACATATACAATGTATGAAAGTGGATAACTTGAAGGGACAAAAATACATCAGTAAAAATATCTAGCTGGGACTATAAATTCTCAACTAGCTTGGTAAAACTGTGTCCCTTTACTCCGTAGTTCATCTTGTCCTAATATAACAATTCATGGCAGATAGGAATGCCTAATTAGAGATAAGGTTCACCACATATATGATATTGGTCCGTTTTGCTCCTATATATATATAATAGGGTCTCAAGATGCCAGTAACCTAATGGGAAGGTGTATCTGCTGTGATATCAGGCATATCCCATACCACACTTCAACCTTTAAATACCACACTGCAATATTTCAATTTATGATAGGGGCTTAAAACAGTCATACATTAAGTCCTTAATCAATGGCATATTTATATATTTTCGTTATTATGACCCTAATGCAGACCAAAACAAACCTACACCACCTTATACCTTATGTTTATCATACAGAGAATCATATCCCTTTTAGACTCAACGCGTTTCTCCCCTTCTAATTCAAAGGGGTTCATCAGGAGTACAACCAGATATCAAAAAGGGTTACTTAGCTTATGTATAGCATGTTAGCAGTTCAAATAGCTGCACCACCGGGCCGGTCCCCTATCCATGTAGCGCTACATGGATAGGGGACCGGCCCGGTGGTGCAGCTATTTGAACTGCTAACATGCTATACATAAGCTAAGTAACCCTTTTTGATATCTGGTTGTACTCCTGATGAACCCCTTTGAATTAGAAGGGGAGAAACGCGTTGAGTCTAAAAGGGATATGATTCTCTGTATGATAAACATAAGGTATAAGGTGGTGTAGGTTTGTTTTGGTCTGCATTAGGGTCATAATAACGAAAATATATAAATATGCCATTGATTAAGGACTTAATGTATGACTGTTTTAAGCCCCTATCATAAATTGAAATATTGCAGTGTGGTATTTAAAGGTTGAAGTGTGGTATGGGATATGCCTGATATCACAGCAGATACACCTTCCCATTAGGTTACTGGCATCTTGAGACCCTATTATATATATATAGGAGCAAAACGGACCAATATCATATATGTGGTGAACCTTATCTCTAATTAGGCATTCCTATCTGCCATGAATTGTTATATTAGGACAAGATGAACTACGGAGTAAAGGGACACAGTTTTACCAAGCTAGTTGAGAATTTATAGTCCCAGCTAGATATTTTTACTGATGTATTTTTGTCCCTTCAAGTTATCCACTTTCATACATTGTATATGTGAGCATTTCGTCCCCTATCCCGTTAGGGTCTGACAGGGGTAGTAGGGAGAGCCGACGAGGAGCGGGGGCGCCACGGCGTAGGGTAATAGGGTGCCAACCTCCGCAGGCAGGTAGGGGGCACTTAGAGAGTATAGGGCTTGGCACTGTTCCGGCCTTTCCTGTAGTACGCTTGTATTTACTGGTGATGGTTTTGTCAAGTGCACATTTTTAACATTTGTAATAAAGGTTAATTTTTAATATTTGTATACTAGCTCTTGGGTTGTTTTCTGTGAGAATAGTTCAATTTTCCCAAGCATTTATTCTTTGACTGTGAAAACTCTAGGTGAAGTCCTTCATCTTTCATCCAGCACAGACCGCCATCATTTCTTCCAGCCAGGACTCATTTCTGCAGGAAATAACACAGTTATCTTGAGCTCCGCTTGCAGAACACATTACTTAATTTTTCACAACTTCTACATTACACCACATGAAGAAAAAAAGGCGATATAGTGTCACTCTGCACACTAACAGGACCGCCCCCCCATTTAAAACAGTATACTCAAAAAATAAAATAAAATACATCACTGCAGTAATAATATCCCTTAATTAGCCCCAATGGTAATAATATTCCCCACCCTGGCCCCGTTTATCTAATTCCTGGCTCCAGCCATATGTTCTCGCATCTTGCCCTCATGAGTATCCATTCTGCACCATATGATCTCCCCATCCTGCCCCATTCTGTCTCCACCGTATCCATCCTGCCCCATGATCCAATCCTGCCCCATGTCTTCCATTCTGCCCCGTGTCTCCAATCATGCCCCGTATCTACATTCTGCCCATGCCTCCAGTCCTGCCCCCAGTGTGTCCAGCAATCTGCCCCAGTGTGTCCAGCATATTACCCCCAGTGTGTCCAGCAATCTTCCCCAGTATGTCAAGCATATTGCCCCAGTGTGTCCCGCATTTCCCCCAGTGTGTCCAGCAATCTGCCCCAGTGTGTCCAGCATATTACCCCCAGTGTGTCCAGCAATCTGCCCCAGTATGTCCAGCATTGCCCCCAGACAGTGTGTCCAGCAATCTTCCCCAGTATGTCAAGCATATTACCCCCAGGTTGTCCAGCAATCTGCCCCAGTATGTCCAGCACTGCCCCCAGTGTGTCCAGCAATCTGCCCCAGTATGTCCAGCAATCTGACCCAGTATGTCCAGCACTGCCCCCAGTGTGTCCAGCAATCTTCCCCAGTGTCCAGCACTGCCCCCAGTGTGTCCAGCAATCTGCCCCAGTGTCCAGCACTGCCCCCAGTGTGTCCAGCAATCTGCCCCAGTGTCCAGCATTGCCCCAGTGTGTCCAGCAATCTGCCCCAGTATGTCCAGCACTGCCCCCAGTGTGTCCAGCAATCTGCCTCAGTGTGTCCAGCAATCTGCCTCAGTATGTCCAGCAATCTGCCCCAGTGTGTCCAGCAATCTGCCCCAGTGTCCAGCATTGCCCCAGTATGTCCAGCACTGCCCCAGTGTCCAGCATTGCCCCCAGTGTGTCCAGCAATCTGCCCCAGTGTGTCCAGCAATCTGCCCCAGTATGTCCAGCACTGCCCCCAGTGTGTCCAGCAATCTGCCCCAGTATGTCCAGCAATCTGCCCCAGTGTCCATAATTGCCCCCACTGTGTCCAGCAATCTGCCCCAGTGTCCAGCACTGCCCCCAGTGTCCAGCATTGCCCCAGTGTGTCCAGCATTGCCCCAGTGTGTCCAGCAATCTGCCCCAGTGTCCAGCAATCTTCCCCAGTGTCCAGAAATCTGCCCCAGTGTCCAGCATTGCCCCAGTGTGTCTAGCAATCTGCCCCAGTATGTCCAGCACTGCCCCCAGTGTGTATAGCAATCTGCCCCAGTGTCCAGCACTGCCCCCAGTGTGTCCAGCAATCTGCCACAGTGTCCAGCATTGCCCCAGTGTGTCCAGCAATGTGCCCCAGTGTCCAGCAATCTGCCCCAGTGTCCAGCATTGCCCCAGTGTGTCCAGCAATCTGCCCCAGTATGTCCAGCACTGCCCCCAGTGTGTATAGCAATCTGCCCCAGTGTCCAGCACTGCCCCCAGTGTGTCCAGCAATCTGCCCCAGTGTCCAGCATTGCCCCAGTGTGTCCAGCAATCTGCCCCAGTATGTCCAGCACTGCCCCCAGTGTGTCCAGCAATCTGCCCCAGTGTCCAGCACTGACCCCAGTGTGTCCAGCAATCTGCCCCAGTGTGTCCAGCAATCTGCCCCAGTGTCCAGCAATCTGCCCCAGTGTCCAGCAATCTGCCCCAGTGTCCAGCATTGCCCCAGTGTGTCCAGCAATCTGCCCCAGTATGTCCAGCATTGCCCCAGTGTGTCCAGCAATCTGCCCCAGACTATTACCCCCCCTGTATGCATGGCTCATATCCCCCCCTGCTGTATGCATGGCTTATTTCTCCATCCCCCCCATACCCGCACCCGCTCCCGCTCCTGCTCCCATCTTGCACAGCGCGCCGGCTTATGTCCTCCTTCATCCCCCAGTCCCCCCCGTCCCTCATAGTCATACTCACCTGTCCCACACACTGCATGGCCGTGCCGACATCCCTCGCGCTCTGTCCCGACTCCCGGCGGCGGCGCAGCATCTTCTTCCTGCTTGTGCGGTCATGTGATACTGTCATTAAGGTCATGAGTATGTGCACATTCATGACCTTAATGAGCGGTACCACGTGACTGATCATTCAGGACGAGCTGCAGTGCAGACACCGAGACCATCGCTGGAGCAGGGTGAGTATCGTCTTCAAGGAGAGTGAGTGGGGGGCGGGCGGCCAGGGGGGCCCTGGAGCAGTAGGGGCCCTGCCAGCAGGTGTCAGTGCCTGGGCCCACCGGAGGATCCTCCGGTTCTCCGGTGGGCCAGTCCGAGCCTGGTCACCACTAGAAGGGACACCTGTAAAAAGGCTCAAGTTGCCTGCCATGCGGGTAATGTCTGACTAAGACTAGTTTCACATTTGCGTTCGAATCCGCAGCGCTTAATCCGCATCCGCAAGTGCAGGAAAAAAAGCATAGAAACACGTACAAATGCAGCGTTTTTTAGACGCATGCGGGAAAGCATGCGGTTAATAAAACACTGTGTTTTCACTCTTTATCATGCGTTTTTTTCATGCGTTTGCATTTTTTGTGCGCATGGTGGAAAATTTTACCGGAGAAACATCTAGATAAAAAGACACCACCAATGGGACTACAGAGGGCGTGTATTATGGGATATCTATATATAGACCCTAGGACTGCTGAAATCTTAACAGTGTGCTACTGTATCCTTTGTCATGATGGATCTTCGCTTGGAGAGCTTTTATTTCAACCTGGATTTAAGCATCAAGCTGTTTCTTGCCTGTGCATTTGCTTGGGAGCAACACAGAAATCGCGAAAGATGGAGGACATGGCGTAGGCGTTTTTGGCGACACGCCATTATCGAACTACGTGAGAGCCGTGGAGCCTATCACACGCTATATGGCAAGCTTACTGCCAACCCGGAAAAATTCCCGGAATATACATGGATGTTGCAAGACTCTTTCCGGGATTTGCTTGCTCGTGTCCAAGGAGCCATCCGGAGACAGGACACCCAGCTCAGTAGAGCGATTCCACCAGAGGAACGTCTGCTGGTTACATTAAGGTACGTAACAATTCTAAACAAATGCCAGTCCTAATTTTGGTTGTTCTGACATGCATTCTTTGTATTTTCCTTCATGTCTTTAGCAGAACAACATCATAAATAGAATTGATTGTTAATTTTTTTTAATTTATTTTATTACAGATTTCTGGCAACTGGAGAGAGTTTATCATCCCTCCACTTCCAATACCGGCTTGGAATTTCCACCCTGTCCGGAATAGTTGCGGACACCTGCTGGGCTTTGTGGAATGTTCTCCGGGATGAGTTTATACCCCTACCCACCGCGGACATGTGGATTGAAATTGCTGAAAAATTCTGGAGTGTGTGTGATTTCCCCAACTGTTTGGGAGCGGTGGATGGAAAGCACATCCGCATTATCAAACCAGTCAGAATAGGATCTGAGTACTTCAACTGTAAAAAATATTTTTCTGTTGTGCTCATGGCAATAGCAGATGTGGACTGTCGCTTCATCGCCGTGGACATTGGAGCTTTTGGCCGTGGCAACGATTCCCAGACTTTCAAGAACTCGGATATGGGGCGCCGTGTGTATAGCAAAAATTTTAATTTTCCACGGCCACGACCTCTTCCCAACACTCAAGGTCCACCGATGCCATTTGTTATGGTTGGGGATGAGGCCTTTCAGATGTGCGAAAACCTACTGCAGCCATATTCCAGTCGGGACTTGAACCACACTAAAAGGATCTTTAACTACAGACTGACCAGGGCCTGAAGAACAGTAGATTTTACCTTTGGGATTCTAGTCTCAAAATGGCGCAATCTTGCAACAGCCATTAATCTAAAAATGGAGACAGTCTATGAGGTGGTCAAAGCCTGTGTGGTTCTCCACAATTACATAATGGCTAAGGAGTGACCCAACATTGAACTGGATCAACCAGTTGGAAACCCATTGCCAGATTACCAGCATCACCCGCTGCGGTCAACTGCTGAAGTTGGCCACATGCAGAACCAATTTGCTGCCTTTTTTGATTCTGAAATTGGACGTGTGTCATGGCAGGACAATGTTGTGTAAATGTCCTGTTGGGATTTGGTCTGTACCAGTTATTTTTTTAAATGTTACTAATATTTATTGCTAATAAACTTTATTTTTTGGTATCTTGACTGTGTCTCCTATGTATTTCCTCTACAAACCAAGGCTGCTGTCACACTACCAGTATTTGGTCCGTATTTTACATCAGTATTTGTAAGCCAAAACCAGGAGTGGTTGATAAATGCAGAAGTGGTAAATATGTTTCTATTATACTTTTCCTCTAATTGTTCCACTCCTGGTTTTGGCTTACAAATACTGATGTAAAATACTGACCAAATAATGCTAGTGTGACGGCAGCCTTAGGTTGTTAGTGGTAAGGTTGTTGACTTCATTGCATCCTGATTCTGTTCTGCAGTATCTATTGGACGCAGACTGAAGAGACGATGGCTGTTTAATACAAAACAGATCTATACTCATCTACTCATCACGTGTCAGAAATAGTGAATTCATGATGCACATATAACAGCCTAATGAATTCACTATTTCTGACACATGGCCAGGTGAGCATAGATATGCCTTGTATGACCGCCATTGTCAATTCACTTTGTGTGAAATAGATAACGTACACAGAAGAGAAAATGTAGGTTATACAAGGCAGTTCTCTACTCACCAAGTCAGGTGTCCTAACTAATTAGTTTTTGGACACATGACCTGTTAAGTATAGTTCTGCATTGTAATGCCGCCATTTTCTCTTCAATCTGCAACACTAGTCACAGATTAAGCAGAAGGAAGAGATTGTGGAGAAAATACAAGTATAAATTTTTTGGCCCACCTCATATCTCTATACTAAAGACACACAAAGATGCAGTGTTGTACTTGCTAAGTACTGGAGCTATGATGTGGCCATAATAAAGTGTGCGGCGCAGTGTTTTATTTGGCACACGGTGTGTGCTGCCGGCAGCGAAATACACAATTAACCAAACATTTTTGGGGGCAAAATACATTATTTATTTTGTTAACAAAAAAAAAAAATTAACTGCGCCTGCTTGGGGTAGAGTGCTGGAAACGGGGGGTATGTAGCTGTGAAGCTTGACTCACTGTGGACGACGCAGGGGTGGCAGGAGAAGGGGCAATTAAATTACTGGGGTCTGGCAGATCGGGGATGGGGCTCGACGCATGAGAGGGCTGAGACACACTGGAAGGGTGAGACAAACCTGACATAACAGACACATTGGGAGGTGAGGGGGGAGGAATAAAAATAGTCCGCTTTTTTTTTTCCTTTTTGGGATCGGCGCTGCGGTCTGGGGAGCCTCGGCAGGCTCATTTCTTGCGGCCTGGTCATAGTGGCCAAACTGTCACTGTCTTTGTCCCGCTGCTGCAGCTGCAGCTGCATGGTTGCGGTAGGAGTTTGTAAGGCCATGCCAGGGTCCTGCTACATCGTGATGGCAGGGTGGAAGGCCATGCCAGGGTCCTGCTGCATCGTGGTGGCGGAGCGGAAGGGAATGCCAGGGTCCTTGCTGCATCGTGGTGGCGGAGCGGATGGAATGCCAGGGTCCTGCTGCTGCATGGTGGTGTCAGTGGAGGAGGTCCAAGCAGGAGCAGCAGTTGTCATGGTGGTGGCGGTGGGATGTTCTACAGCACTCGGCATGGTGGTGGTGCTGTAGTGGTGTCCGGCAGTGCTTGGAATGGAGGTGGCCGTGCAGTGGTATGCAGCAGAGGTCGGCATTGAGGTCAAGCGTGACAGTGTAGGCACAGGTGGATATGCCGCCACTGTCTGCTGAAAATACCGACTCTGCTGCATTGCCTGCACGTAAGCAGCATTGGAGGCCTGCGTGACACTAAGCTGGAGATCAGGAGTAAGGTGTTCCGACATGCCCTGTTCAATTTGATTAAAAAAATGATGTGCTGGCCTCTGGAGGTCGACTTTTACTTGGTCAAGGCTTTTGGTGACCTCCTGGATACGTGTATTCATATGGCTAATGGCAGTATCCAGTCGGTCACCCGAAGCCTTGAGTCCATCGTGAAAAACCGAGCTCAAGTGCAAAAACTCGGGCATGAGTGACCTGTCCGATGCCCTCTGCCACTGCCGGGAGGAGCCCCCCAAAAAAGGGGCCGAGCACTGGGAAAGGGGAACACCTGATGGACCAGCTTCCTGGTCTCCAGTTAGTGTGGCAGGCCCACTTGCTGCAGCGCTGCTGGATGGCTGGGACCAAAACATTACAAAACGACAACTCCTGTTGAATAGAAACATACAGCTTATGGCAAGACAACTCAACCTAATACACCAAAAAAATACTTACCGTATGTTCTCTGGGCAAGGACCGGTCTTAAAAATGCCAGAATGCGGTGGTATTTATACTTTCGGATCCTTGCCCCAGAACCACTGGGAACACGGCAATCTTGACGCAGGTCCTTGTTGAAGTGGTCCTTCATTGAACGCCAACGTGTTTTGTGTAAAGATTCGGAGAAGAATCCGAGCGTGGACCCTCTGGGTCGTGACTCTAGAGCCCCCGAGGACGAGCGGACCAGATGGAACCACCCCCTATACAGGGAGCATTACGAGCAGGTCCAAGGGGGAATGGAGACACAACAGCTAGAGCCAAAGGGACGACCAAAAAGAGAGAGAGAGACCAGGCAAAATGGAACTGGAGCAGACTTGGGGAGATATACACACCAGGAGACACTGGAGAGAGACACGGGAAACCACGAGGCTGAAAAAGAAACAAAAGGGAAAGAACTAAAGAACCGGACTAAAAACAAGAGAAGATGAAAAACGGAAAACTGGCACAGGACTGGGAATTGGCAGATGAAACGGGAACACTCTGAGGACAGGAACACGGGACCGGCACGGCAGGAACACGGGGCGGACAAAGCTGGAACGCAGAGCAGACACGGCAGGAACAAAGGGCTGACACAGCGGAGACACAGAGTAACAAGCGTAGGGAATAATACAGAGACTAGGGAGCCTAGGGCATAGGAACGCTGACAAAAGACAGAGAACCTACAAAGCAAAGGCGTCTTACCTGGGAAGACGCCGGGAAGAAATACCCGATGCGCGCCGCCATGTTGGGGCGGGGCCATCAGGTCGCGACCTCCCAGAAGGCTCAGCGGCGCAAGAGACGCGACCGCGCATGCGCAAAGGAACCAGACGCCGCGACCCAGCGAAGGAGGAAGCAGAGCGGCGAGGGACAGAGTCGTCAGTGCGCCGAGGGATAAGAGAAGGCAGGTAAGTATTTGCGGACGTAACATTTTGACTTTGAGCACTGTTGAAAAAACAAAAAATAAGGGTTAGACAATGGACTTTTGGCTGTGCTCACACAACTGTGTGTGATGAGAGAAACTCCTGAGAGTTTCTGTCATCACACACAGTTTTAGTGATCACAGCCAAGGTCTCTGCTGCATCACACTGCATTGCAATACTTACAAAATGCATTTCGGACCCTAGTTGGGGCATTGTCCCAGCCATCCCACATCGCTTTGGCCACCTCATTCCATAGCCGCCAGGTCGTCACGTTGTCCGAGTGCTGCAGAACCCGAGTGTCCCACAACGGGACTCGCTCATGGACCAGGGAGATGAGGATATCGTTGTCAATGAGGTCCTCATCCTGTTCGAGAACCTAAAAAAATAAATGAATACATTAATGTTGGATACATTAACATAACGAAAAGAAAGAAAACAGAGGCTGAGAAATTGCATGAATAATGAAAGTCAAGATAAAAAAGGAGTCCAGAAGAAAAATGTACAGAAAGAGAAAAGTAAAGAAAGGAAGATTCAAGAATACTAAAGTGAGGATACAGTAAACAGTCAGCCAGGTATACTTACACACTGCCACCTTGCCACCCGACCGTGACCCCGCTGCTCCTGCTCGTCCTCTGCCGCAGTGGAAGAAGTGCTCTAAAAAAAGGAAAAAAAATTGTCACGTCTGTAGATGTGACAGTGAATATTTACCAATCTGAGGAGTTGAGTACTCACTTCACTGACATGTTTGGCTTGAGAAGGCCCATGATGTTGCTCCTCATCAGAAGATGACATTCTGATGCATGCAAAAAGAAAGAAATGGCAGAAATTAGGACATGAAGAGACAGAAAATAGAAAATACACTGTGTTCCAAATTATTATGCAAATTGGATTTAAGTGTGATAAAGGTTTAATTGTTTTGTTTTTCAAATAAACTCGTGGATGGTATTGTGTCTCAGGGCTCAATGTATCACTGAAATCAATCTTAAACACATGTGATAATTGGTTTTCCAGATTATTCTTATTAAAGGAAAACTACTTAAAAATGATGTTCCACATTATTAAGCAGGTCACAGTTTTCAAGTAACATGGGAAAGAAAAAGGATCTCTCTGCTGCCGAAAAGCATCAAATAGTGCAATGCCTTGGTGAAGGGATGAAAACATTAGAAATTTCCCGAAAACTTAAGCGTGATCATCGTAGTGTTAAGAGATTTGTGGCTGTATCTGAGCACAGATGTGTTTATGCTGATAAAGGCATAATGAGGAAGATTTCTGCCAGGCAAGTTCATCGGATTAAGAGAGCAGCTGCTAAAAAGCCATTACAAAGCAGCAAACAGATATTTGAAACTGCTGGTGCCTCTGGAGTCCCTCGAACCTCAAGGTGTAGGCTCCTTCAAAGGCTTGCTGTGGTGCATAAACCTACTATTCAGCCACCCTTAAACAGTGTTCACAAGCAGAAATGGTTGCATTGGGCCCACACATACATGAAGACTATTTTCCAAACAGTCTTGTTTACTGATAAGCGTTGAGCAACCCTGGATGGTCCAGATGGATGGAGTAGTGGATGGTTGGTGGATGGCACCTGTTCCAACAAGGCTGCAACGTCAGAAAGGAGGTGGAGGAGTCATGTTTTGGGCCGGAATCATGGAGAAACAGCTGGTAGGGTCCTTTAAGGTTCCTGAAGGTGTGAAAATGACCTCTGCAAAGTATACTGTATAGAGTTTCTGACTGACAACTTTCCTCCATGGTATAAAAAGCAGAAATGTGCCTTCAGGAGCAAAATCATCTTCATGCATGACAATGCACCATCTCATGCTGCAAAGAATACCTCATTGGCTGCTATGGGCATAAAAGGAGAGAAACTCATGGTGTGGCCACCATCTTCCCCTGACCTCAACCCTATAGAGAACCTTTGGAGTATCATCAAGCAAAAGATCTAGGAGTGTGGGAGGCAGTTCACATCAAACCAGCAGCTCAGGGAGGGAAGAAATACAAGCAGAAACTCTCCAAAAACTCACAAGTTCAATGGATGCAAGAATTGTGAAGGTGATATCAAAGAAGGGTTCCTATGGTAACATGTAACTTGTCCCGTTAGGATGTTTTGGAGTTAAATAGATTTTTTATTCAGTGAATGTGACCTCCTATTGCTGCTATTTCCACAAATGAGCATTTTCAGTTCTTTAAAACATATCAAATGTTTAGAAATTCTTATGTGCCTAATAATTTGGAACAGTGCATTTTAAGTTTTTATTCATTTTGGAGATTATACTGTTATCATTGGGATGTTTCTTCAATAAAATTCGATGTATACTCTAACGGGTGATTACGTTTATTAGACTGACTGTCATTTGCACCAACCATTTAGGAAAATCCGATAAAAATGTCAGTTGCATAATAATTTGGAACATAGTGTAAAGGCATTGGCTAGGATATACTCACATTGTTCAGTCTTGTTTCCTCCAAGGTGCTTTTGGCATTCTGGTCTGGTTCTCTGTCCGCTGAGTAGTGACCTGCAAATGTCCACTCCCTCCCTTTATCACCTTGTATGTGGGGGGTGGCTAATCAGTGTCTAGACATGATTTTCAGTGGTGTAAAGCATACGTTCAAAAACGCAAGCAAACGCATGTGCTTGCGGCCGCATGCATTCACATAGACAGCAATGCGTTTTTTTGCCGCATTCCATCCGCTAACAACCACATACGTTTCTAGGCGGCAAATTGACACCTCTAAAATTACTACATGTAGTGTTTACTGCGCCAAACCGCAGACAACGAAACGACGCATGCATCGTCAAATGCGGCAAAATGCAATCGATCGCAGACACATGCGTCTCTAATGTTAAATGTTAAATATAGGAATACACAACGCATGCGGATAATTGCAGAAGAAACGCTGCGGACACAACCGCAAATGTGAAACCGGCTTTAAAGGACAGAGAGAGAAAGAGAGGACCTTGTGGGAAGCCTTAGGCAGCAAGGGACTTCAACCACAGTGCAGTAAGGAAGGCTTCCAACCCCACCTGGCTAGGGGGATTCCGAATCGCTTCCAGGATGGCCGGACCTCACCATCACCTGTGATGTGTACCAGAATTGTGGTTGCATACTACCAGTAAAGGTAAAGAGACTGCAACCTTGTGTCCTCCAATTCTTTCCGGCACTACACTGGTGTCACCTTTACCCACTACACTGGGAGCCCAGGGGATCAAGCTTCACCTATGGGAAGCCATACCATCCCTTCTGCAGTACCATCATCCCTAGTGGACCCCTTTAAGCAGCGTCGGTCATCCCTGACCGAATACAACACTATTTATTCAAAACAACCCCTTTAAAGACCTTCCCTTTAACTTGGATGCCCAGGGCCATGGACCGGGTCCCTGTCATCGTGACCACCCCTTTAACGACCACCGACCCGGCCCGAGTACCCCAGGGTCCGAGAGGGCACTCCACACGTGCTGACCCTTTAAGAGGGTGGGACGGGATGCATTTGCTCTAAGGACATTGCTGGAGGCCTGGCTGGAAGCATACAGTCCATGGGGAAGGGAAGCACCGACCGCAGTACTGGTGAGTGAAATGACACTTCGGAGATCCTGCCTGTCAGAGCAGGGATCAGCCATGGTGTTAACAGAGTATGTCACTTCTTTCAGCATTTTTCACCCATTGAAAGTAATGGGTGGTGAAAAAACAATGAAAAAAAAGCAGGTATCAGGTTTTACTGCATTGTTAGTGACAAAAGTACAGCAGTATGTAAAACCATTTATTTTTGTGATTTTACCAGGTTTACCATCTTGTCTTGGTCACCTGAAATGACAGTTTGCATTAGTAGAGTTTAATTAAATTAGCGATACAAACAAAGAACACATTGGCCAACCAAGGTGTGAGATTGAACAATGCCTGTGACCAACAAGGTGTAAAATTGAACAATGCCTAGCAGGGCCGTATTTGCCACTAGGCACCTGAGGGCACATGCCTGGGGTGGGGACAATGCAGGGGGCGGCACCTGAGCAAGGTTTGTTGTTGTTTTTTTTTAATAAAAGCATGATCATGTGTGGCCAATGGCCATTATACAGTATGGAGCATCATGTGTGGCCGTTATACAGTATGGAGCATCATGTGTTGCCAATGACCATTATACGGTATGGAGCATCATGTGTGGCGGTTATACAGTATGGAGCATCATGTGTGGCCATTATACAGTATTGAACATCATGTGGGATCATTATACAGTATGGAGAACTGTGTGTGGCCATTATACAGTATGGAGCACTATGTGTGGCCATTATACAGTATGGAGCACTATGTGTGGCCATTATACAGTATGGAGCACTGTGTGGCCATTATACATTATGGAGCATCATGTGTGGCCATTATACACTATGGAGCATCATGTGTGGCCATTATACAGTATTGAGCATCATGTGTGGCCATTATACAGTATGGAGAACTGTGTGTGGCCATTATACAGTATGGAGCATCATGTGTGGTGGCCGTTGTACAGTATTGAGCATCATGTGTGGCCATTATACAGTATTGAGCATCATGTGGGGCCATTATACAGTATGGAGCATCATGTGTGGCCATTATATAGTATTGAGCATCATGTGTGGCCATTATACAGTATAGAGCACTGTGGCCATATTTTTTTTTGTTTAATTATTGTATAATTATTGTATATAAAACAGTGTGATCAGCAGTGCTAAATGGCTGTGGTTGGGACATGGATATGGGTGTGACTAGTTGTGAAATGGGTGTGGTCAGAGGCGTGGCCTAAAATTTGCCGCGGCGCACTACGCGCGCCGCAAACATTATACCTCCTTCCCTTCTTCAAAAGTTGGGAGGTATGGTACCGCATTTGCCAGATCATGGCAAGTGCCGCAAATCCCATAGGGAATGAATGAAGCCGAACGCAGTGTTGTCGTAAGTGATCCGCTACGCAGCAGATGCAGAAAAACTGCCTGATCTGCTGCAAAAGGCGACTTTTACATCAGCGATTCTTGCCAAAGTCACTGCCGATAGTGTCATACTCACCAAAGGGGGAGGCAGCACTAATAGTGCCTAGGGCAGCAGAAACTCTAAATACAGCCCTGATGCCTAGGCAACTTAATGGCTGACCAAAGTATGAAAGTAAATAGTGTCTTACAAACTGAATGCAATGCCAGTGTCTTTGGTAAATGATTCCAGACCAATTCACTTCCCTCAGCTGTTACATTTGTATGTGTATTTTCTCATCCACATATGTGTTGCATTGGTGACCTGTGTTCATGCTGAACTTTGGGATCCTAAAATATCCAGCAAAAAAACACAAAAACCTGCATTTTTGATGTTGCTTCTTTTCTGCCAAGCGTGCAAGTTTTGCTGCAGAAAAAAGCTGAAAAAACTCCTAGTATGAACATAGACTAACAGATTAAAAGAAATCATGCAAATGATCCATGCAAAATTTCCACATGATTTGGTTTACATCTTTAAACTATTTATACATTTATTATCTACCGTATATACTCGAATATAAGCTGAGATTTTCAGCCCCACTCGGCTTATACTCGAGTCATTGTCGGTGGGGGGAGGGGGAGCGGCGGCTGTCACATACTCACCTGCTCCCGGCAATGTTCCTGCATTTCCGATGGTCTCCAGGCACTGACAGCTTCTTCCTGTGTTGAACGGTCACATGGTACCACTCATTACAGTAATGAATATGGAAGTGACTCCACTCCCATAGGGGTGGAGCCGCATATTCATTACTGTAATGAGCAGTACCAGTGACCGCTCAACGCTGGAAGAAGCTGTCAGCACCCGGAGATCATCTATAAGAAAGAAGCAGAGACCGTGTCAGGAGCAGGTGAGTATAATAGGGAGGGTGAGCACTGCGCAATATTAACCTGTCCCCGTTCCACTGCCTGGCACCGCTCCATCTTCCGCGTCCTCTGCAGTGACTGTTCAGGTCAGAGGGTGCAATGACATGTATAGTATGCGCCGTCTGCCTGAACAGTCACAGCAGAGGACGTGGAAGACAGAGCGGCGGCTGTCGGTAGAACGGGGCCAGGTGAATATTGAAAGTGCCGGGGGCCTGAGCGACGAGAGGTGAGTATGTCATTTTTTTTTTTTAAATCGCTGTAACAGCATATGGGGCAAATGTTTCAATGGAGCATCTTATGGGGTCATAATCAGCATTTGTGCAGCATTGTATAGGGCAAATGTCTGTATGGAGTATCTTATGGGGCCATTATTAACCTTTATGCAGCATTATATGGGGCAAATGTCTGTATGGAGCATCTTATGGGGCAATAATCACCCTGTATGCAGCATTATATGGGGCACATTTTCTATGGAGCATCTTATGGGGCCATTATTAACCTTTGTGCAGCATTATATGGGTCATATTTTAATAAGGAGCATCTTATGGGGACCATCATAAACTTTATGGAGCATTATATGGGGCGTATTTTGTATGGAGCATCTTTTGGGGCCGATCATGAACTGTATGGAGCATTATATGGGGCTCCTGATTCCATATAGATATTGAAAAACACTTAACCTACTGATGTCTCAATCAATTTTACTTTTATTGGTATCTATTTTTATTTTTTAAATTTACCAGTAGCTGCTGCATTTCCCACCCTAGGCTTATACTCGAGTCAATATGGCAAAATTAGGGGTCTCGGCTTATACTCGGGTCGGCTTATACTCGAGTATATACGTTTTATATTATATTGCATGTTTTTTATTACTTCACAAATTGTACTAAATGAAGCATGCTATAGAGAGGATAAGAACTCAATAATTGTTAACAAAAAATGTAATTACCTTCCAGCTTCCTGCAGCTAAGTTTTGTAATGCTCCAGCAGCGCCTTCTAAGGTGTCCGGATTAGAGCACTCAGATAGAAGTATGAGGTAGGGTTTAACTATTGAAGGATGCCATAACATCTGAATTCCTTTTGGCGGGTCTGCACACTCAGGGAAAGGGCCAACTCCGCCCCACTGACAAAAGATGTAAGAATATGTAATAATTTTAGCAAAATCAAAGAAAGAATAACAAGTCAATACATAACACTGTTCTTTACCGATAAATTTATTATTGTACATGCATATTGATAAATGATAAAATGAAAACCATTAAAGGGAATCTGTCGCCTCATTTTGCCGCTATAAACTGCTGCCACCGCCATTAGGGGCTTATCTAGAGCATTCTATAATGCTGTAGATAAGCCCCCCGATGTAACCTGAAAGATTAGAAAAACAAGTTAGATTATACTCACCTGGGGGGCGGTCCAGTGCGGTCCGGTCCGATGGGTGTCACAGGTCCGGGTCTGGCGCCTCCCATCTTCATGCAAAGATGTCCTCTTCCTTGCTTCTGTCGCGGCTCCTGCGCAGGTGTTATTCTCTGCCCTGTTGAGAGCAGAGCAAAGTACTGCAGTGCGCAGGTGCTGGGAAAAGTCAGAGAGGCCCGGCGTCTGCGCACTGCAGTACTTTATGCTGCCCTCAACAGGGCAAATCAGTTCGCCTGTGCAGGAGCTGCAACAGAAGCAAGGAAGAGGACATCATTGCATGAAGATGGGAGGTGCCTGACCCGGACCGTGACGCCCATCGGACCCGAACCGCATCGGATCGCCCCTGGGTGAGTATAATCTAACTTGTTTTCCTTATCTTTCAGGATACATAGGGGGCTTATCTACAGCATTACAGAATGCTGTAGATAAGCCCCTGATGTCGGTGGCTGCAGGTTATTGCAGCAAAATGAGATGACAGATTCCCTTTAAGAGGTGAAATTAATAAGAAACCAAGCACATCACTTCAAGGCAACATTATTCCCTAATAGAAGTGTCCTCCTTCAGCAGGATAATGAACTTTGCCACAAAATTGTTTAGCCATGGTTTGAAATTTTTAGATCTCAGTCTGATTCAGCATTTATGCAATATGATGGACAAAAAAAGTCAAATTTATGGACCTCCTAACTTGCACTTTAAATGAAATCTGTTACCTTGAGAAATGATAATTAAATGCACATATAGGGAAATCTGCAGTTAAATAGTGTATAAATCTGGTATAGCAGGTTTACTGAGGCACGAGCTACAAGGAGAAAATAAAGTTATATTCTCTCTGCAGCAGCTCATTTCCAGTCATTGGGGAGGTGCAGGGCACTATTTAGTACACAGTGAGTGTGCTGTAATCACTCCCCGTCACTCTGAATGACAGTCAGCTCTGCAGTGTGTGTGTGTGTGTGCAAAAAGGCTGTCATTGTACAAGGGGAAAGACTACAGCTGCGCTGACTATATAATCAGTGGTGACTGTAACAGCTCTTTGCCCTTCTCCAATGATTAAAAGCAAGAGGTTGTAGTAGGTGAGGCCTGACTGCTATGTAAGGAGGAAGCTTGGCGATAAAGTCCCGCTATTTATCCTTTAACCCCTTAAGCCCCGAGGGTGGTTTGCACGTTAATGACCAGGCCAATTTTTACAATTCTGACCACTGTCCCTTTATGAGGTTATAACTCTGGAACGCTTCAACGGATCTTGGCGATTCTGACATTGTTTTCTCGTGACATATTGTACTTCATGTTAGTGGTAAAATTTCTTCGATATAACTTGCGTTTATTTGTGAAAAAAATGAATATTTGGCGAAAATTTTGAAAATTTCGCAATTTTCCAACTTTGAATTTTTATGCCCTTAAATGACAGACATATGTCACACAAAATACTTAATAAATAACATTTCCCACATGTCTACTTTACATCAGCACAATTTTGGAACCAAAATTTTTTTTTGTGACGGAGTTATAAGGGTTAAAAGTTGACCAGCAATTTCTCATTTTTACAACACCATTTTTTTTTAGGGACCACATCTCATTTGAAGTCATTTTGACGGGTCTATATGATAGAAAATACCCAAGTGTGACACCATTCTAAAAACTGCACCCCTCAAGGTACTCAAAACCACTTTCAAGAAGTTTATTAACCCTTCAGGTGTTTCACAGGAATTTTTGGAATGTTTAAATAAAAATGAACATTTAACTTTTTTTCACACAAAATTTATTTCAGCTCCAATTTGTTTTATTTCCCCTAAGGAACTTATCTAGATGTGTGGTGAGCACTTTGACCCAACAAGTGCTTTACAGAAGTTTATAATGCAGAGCCGTAAAAATAAAAAATCATATTTTTTCACAAAAATGATCTTTTCACCCCCAATTTTTTATTTTCCCAAGGGTGAGAGAAGAAATTGGACCCCAAAAATTGTTGTGCAATTTGTCCTGAGTACACCGATACCCCATATGTGGGTGTAAACCATTGTTTGGGCGCAGGGCAGAGCTCAGAAGGGAAGGAGCGCCATTTGACTTTTCAATGCAAAATTTACTGGAATTGAGATGGGACGCCATGTTGCGTTTGGAGAGCCCCTAATGTGCCTAAACATTGAAACCCCCCACGAGTGACACCATTTTGGAAAGTAGACCCCTTAAGGAACTTATCTAGATGTGTGTTGAGCACTTTGACCCAACAAGTGCTTCACAGAAGTTTATAATGCAGAGCCGTAAAAATAAAAAATCATATTTTTTCACAAAAATGATCTTTTCACCCCCATTTTTTTATTTCCCCAAGGGTAAGAGAAGAAATTAGACCACAAAAGTTGTTGTGCAATTTGTCCTGAGTACGACGATACCCCATATGTGGGTGTAAACCATTGTTTGGGCGCATAGCAGAGCTCAGAAGGGAAGAAGCGCTATTTTACTTTTCAATGCAAAATTGACTGGAATTAAGATGGGATGCCATGTTGCGTTTGGAGAGCCCCTGATGTGCCTAAACATTAAACCCCCCCACAAGTGACACCATTTTGGAAAGTAGACCCCCTAAGGAACTTATCTAGATGTGTTTTGAGAGCTTTGAACCCCCAAGTGTTTCACTACAGTTTATAACGCAGAGCCGTGAAAATATATATATTTTTTTTTTTCACAAAAATGAAATTTAGCCCCCGGTTTTGTATTTTCACAAGGGTATCAGGATAAATTGGACCCTAAAAGTTGTTGTCCAATTTGTCCTGAGTACGCTGATACCCCCTATGTGGGGGGGAACCACTGTTTGGGCGCATGACAGAGCTCGGAAGGGAAGGAGCGCCATTTGGAATGCAGACTTAAATGGATTGGTCTGCAGGCGTCACGTTGCATTTGCAGAGCCCCTGATGTACCCAAACAGTACAAACCCCCCACAAGTGACCCCATATTGGAAACTAGACCCCCCAAGGAACTTATCTAGATGTGTTGTGAGAACTTTGAACCCCCAAGTGTTTCACTACAGTTTATAACGCAGAGCCGTGAAAATAAAAAATATTTTTTTTTTTCACAAAAATTATTTTTTAGCCCCCAGTTTTGTATTTTCACAAGGGTATAAGGATAAATTGGACCATAAAAGTTGTTGTCCAATTTGTCCTGAGTACGCTGATACCCCCTATGTGGGGGGGAACCACTGTTTGGGCGCATGACAGAGCTCGGAAGGGAAGGAGCGCCATTTGGAATGCAGACTTAAATGGATTGGTCTGCAGGCGTCACGTTGCATTTGCAGAGCCCCTGATGTACCCAAATAGTACAAACCCCCCACAAGTGACCCCATATTGGAAACTAGACCTCCCAAGGAACTTATCTAGATGTGTTGTGAGAACTTTGAACCCCCAAGTGTTTCACTACAGTTTATAACGCAGAGCCGTGAAAATAAAAAATATTTTTTTTTTTCACAAAAATGATTTTTAGCCCCCAGTTTTGTATTTTCACAAGGGTATCAGGATAAATTGGACCCTAAAAGTTGTTGTCCAATTTGTCCTGAGTACGCTGATACCCCCTATGTGGGGGGGAACCACTGTTTGGGCGCATGACAGAGCTCGGAAGGGAAGGAGCGCCATTTGGAATGCAGACTTAAATGGATTGGTCTGCAGGCGTCACGTTGCATTTGCAGAGCCCCTGATGTACCCAAATAGTACAAACCCCCCACAAGTGACCCCATATTGGTAACTAGACCTCCCAAGGAACTTATCTAGATGTGTTGTGAGAACTTTGAACCCCCAAGTGTTTCACTACAGTTTACAACGCAGAGCCGTGAAAATAAAACATATTTTTTTTCCCACAAAAATGATTTTTAGCCCCCCAAATTTTTATTTTCCCAAGGATAACAAGAGAACTTGGACCCCAGAAGTTGTTGTTCAATTTGTCCCTAGTACGCTGATACCCCATATGTTGGGGTAAACCCCTTTTTGGACGCACGGGAGAGCTCGGAAGGGAAGGAGCACTGTTTTACTTTTTCAACGCAGAATTGGCTGGAATTGAGATTGGACGCCATGTCGCGTTTGGAGAGCCCCTGATGTGCCTGAACAGTGGAAACTCCCCAATTCTACCTGAAACCCTACCCCTAACCTCACCCCTAACCGTTTACTGAACATTTTCTGACAGTCATAAGTGCCACGTATATAAGTGCCACGTATATAAGTGCCACGTATTTAAGAGCCACGTATTTAAGAGCCACGTATTTAAGTGCCACGTATTTAAGTGCCACGTATTTCAGTGCCACGATATTTCAGTGCCACGTATTTCAGTGCCACGTATTTCAGTGCCACGTATTTCAGGCACTGAAAAATACGTGGCACGTAAATACTTCAGTGCCACGATATTTCAGTGCCACGATATTTCAGTGCCACGATATTTCAGTGCCACGATATTTCAGTGCCACGTATTTCAGTGCCACGTATTTCAGGCACTGAAAAATACGTGGCACGTAAATACGTGGCACGTAAATACGTGGCACTTAAATACGTGGCACTTAAATACGTGGCACTTAAATACGTGGCACTTAAATAAGTGGCACTTATATACGTGGCCACTGAAATATCGTGGCACTTATATACGTATATACGTATATAAACGTATATTTCAGTGCCACGTATTTCAGGTTAGGGGTAGGGTTAGGGGTAGGGTTAGGGTTTTTTGTTTTTTTCTTGTTTTCTTGTGTTTTTCTATAAAAACGCATGCGTTTTACCGCGTTTACATGCATTTTTTCACACATGCGGTTTTTTAAAAAAACGCATGCAGATAAAAACGCAAGTGTGAAACCAGACTAAAAGACGCTTTTTATAGCAAAAAAGTTTTTGCGTCTCCACATTTTGAGACCTATAATTTTTCCACATTTTGGTCCACAGAGTCATGTGAGGTCTTGTTTTTTGCGGGACGAGTTGACGTTTTTATTGGTAACATTTTCGGACACGTGACCATTTTTTATCACTTTTTATTCCGATTTTTGTGAGGCAAAATAACCAAAAACCAGCTATTCATGAATTTCTTTTGGGAGAGGCGTTTATACCGTTCTGCGCTTGGTAAAATTGATAAAGCAGTTTTATTCGTCGGGTCAGTACGATTACAGCGATACCTCATTTATATCATTTTTTTATGTTTTGACGCTTTTATACGATAAAAACTATTTTATAGAAAAAATAATTATTTTGGCATCGCTTTATTCTGAGGACTATAACTTTTTTATTTTTTTGCTGATGATGCTGTATGGCGGCTCGTTTTTTGCGGGACAAGATGACGTTTTCAGCGGTAACATGGTTATTTATATCCGTCTTTTTGATCGTGTGTTATTCCACTTTTTGTTCGGCGGTATGGTAATAAAGCGTTGTTTTTTGCCTCGTTTTTTTTTTTTTTTCTTACGGTGTTTACTGAAGGGGTTAACTAGTGGGCCAGTTTTATAGGTTGGGTCGTTACGGACGCGGTGATACTAAATATGTGTACTTTTATTGTTTTTGTTTGTTTTTTTTAGATAAAGAAATGTATTTATGGGAATAATATTTTTTTTTTTATTATTATTTATTTAGGAACTTTTTTTTTTTTTTTTTTACACATGTGGAAATTTTTTTTTTTTACTTTTTTACTTTGTCCCAGGGGGGGACATCACAGATCGCAGATCTGATAGTGTGCACAGCACTCTATCAGATCGGCGATCATACTTTCATCGGAGCAGGCTGCAGCTTTCATCTGCAGCCTGCTCCGACCCGGAAGTGCTCCCTGCAGGACCCGGATACAGCCCCTCGGCCATTTTGGATCCGGGGCCTGCAGGGAGAAGATGTTCGGTACGAGGTGAGTACATCACCTTGTACCGATCGTCTCAGGGAAGCACGCAGGGAGCCCCCTCCCTGCGCGATGCTTCCCTGTACCGCCGGTACACTGCGATCATGTTTGATCGCGGTGTGCCGGGGGTTAATGTGCCGGGGGCGGTCCGTGACCGCTCCTGGCACATAGTGCCGGATGTCAGCTGCGATATGCAGCCGACACCCGGCCGCGATCGGCCGCGCTCCCCCCGTGAGCGCGGCCGATCGCGTATGACGTACTATCCCATCACCGGGAATTAAGGCCCACCCCACCTCAACGGTATAGTACGTCATACGGGCTTAAGGGGTTAAAATCATGGGTCACCAGCTTGTAAACTATCACCATTTGGGGTTGTCATCCTCCACTAACCTATTCTGGGCTCACCAGATACATTTTTTATGTGCTGTGTGTAAGGGGGTGACTTAGTACATCACGTGCTGCCCCTCTTTTGGTTGCTATCCGCTGTGATGCAGTGACCCCTTTTACAGGTAGGGGCGCTGCATGATCTCTTCAGAATATGCACGGAGGCATATTTAGGCCATAAGAATGCATGGCCGTTGTGGGTATAACTGTGGTGATGAGACAAAGTCCGGCAGGATTGTAAACCGCCGGTATGTGTCACAGAGGAAGTCTGCGCAGTAAGACTGCAGTATTGTTGTTCTGGGACCTGTAGTCCCAGAAGTATTTGTATAGTTTATAGAGGGAGGCTTACTGGGCTAGTTTGAAGAGCTGGGCAGGTCAGACTAGCCACACACACTTCCCACCTATGTGGGGTGGTTACAGCTTCATAATGTGACCACGGTATGCGTCACATGGTTGAGAGTGTTTGGACCTGAATGGTCTGTACAGTAGGTCCTAGAAGAGATCAGGTCTGTGTTGGAAGCTCCTGTGAGTGGAGACTTCCTGGAAGCACCTGGAGAGACCATGGACCTGGACGGTCTGTGTTGGAAGCTGCTGTGAGTGGAGACTTAGGCTACGTGCACACGATGCGGATTCTGCTGCAGATTTTTCCGCAGCGGTTTTGGAAAATCCGCAGTGCAAAATCACTGCGGTTTTCACTGCGGATTTTCCTGCGGTTTCTTCTGCGGATTCCTCTGCGGGTTTTCAACTGCACTTTCCTATTGGTGCATGTTGAAAACCGCTGTGGAATCCGCAGAAAGAATTAACATGCTCCTTCTTTTTTTCTGCAGAGAATCCGTGCGGAATTTTCTGCATCGTGTGCACTGCGGTTTTTGTTTTCCATAGGGTAACATTGTACTGTAACCCGCATGGAAAACTGCTGCGGATCCGCAGCGTCAAATCCACTGCGGATCCGCAGCAAAACCCGCATCGTGTGCACGTAGCCTTACTCGAAGCACCTGGAGAGACTGTGGACCTGGACGGTCTGTGTTGGAAGCTCCTGTGAGTGGAGACTTCCTGGAAGCACCTGGAGAGACTGTGGACCTGGATGGTTGTGCAGCGCCCCAGAGTCCTGGTCGTTGCAGTACTGTGGCTCCGCCGCTAAGGGGGGCTATGGTACGTCTGATGGCACTGAAGGAGTTCATCTGACCAGGTATCACAGACACCAATACATTTCACAGTCGGGCCTCCAGGGGGAGCTAAGGGTGCTATTTATTAGGCCACTCCTCACCGTGTGGGTAAACTGGGGGTCAGGCAGGAAGTTAGACAGAAAGCTGACTGGGTTGGAACCAGGCAACACCTTGTGGCAGAGGGTGTTGTGGGGGAAGATTCGGTAGGGTCCCTGTCAGGTTTGGGACCCTGACAGAGGCCTGGCAACGAGAAAGAACGTCACGGGACCGTGCCTGCTCAGCATAGCGGCGGTGCCCTAAGAAAGGATCAGAAGCGAGATATATTGTGCTGAGTGAGAAACGAGATCAAAGCAAGAAGGAGAATACCAGTAGGAGTCGTGCTGTAAGACCGAGGCAACATCCTACTGAGGCGCACAACCAGCGGCCGGAATGCCGAGGAAGTATTACTATATTCAGCTTCAGGCAATACTTCAAACCAACGGCAGGACAGTCAGTCATAGGCGGGCTGTCTCACCTAAATCACCTATGCAGACTTGGGGGGCAACCTGTGGAGAAGGGCGACTCTAGGGTCCCGGAAGAGCTCCGAGCCTACCCGTCATACGGGTGCGTCCCAACCATAACACCGGGAGGGACGGAGGATTAGCCGAACATCATCTAATCGAGTTGTTCTGAGGGAACACGAGAAACAGACACAACAGTTGTGGGGACTATCCCGTAAGCACAGCAGGGGAGGACCACAACACATAGCGCTAGCAGGAAGGTACAGATTTCCACCTGCAAAGGGAACTCTGGAGGTGCCATCGGACCGGCCGGACTTGCGCAGCCTGGTGAGCCGTATTCCGGACTGAGGACCCAGAGACCTTCAGTAAAGAGGTAAAGAGACTGCAACCTGGTGTCCTCGTTATTTACTGCACCGCACCACCACCACCATCCACATCTATTATTTACTGTACGCCCCTCAGCAGGGTCACGGACCGGGCCTAGCCACCGTGACAACCCTAGAGCAGAGACTCAGAGGCCCGGTACCGGGTACCCCTCGGCCCTGCGGCAGTGGGGGCGCTGCAGTTGGTGTTGGAAGCTCCTGTGATTGCAATACCTACAGAGCCTGGGACGGCTTCTGTGTTGGCGAAGACAGGACTGACAAGGAGACGTCGTGAGGAGCGGAGCTCCAGGAAGGTAACCCCGGACAAGTGGATTGTAATATACGGCAGAGAGGTTTATCTGCTTCATGAACAGACTGGTGGTCGTGATACGTTCATGGATGTAAAAAATATACTTCATGTTATGTGGTTTATGCTGTATAAATAAACCAAATAGACTGTTTTTGTGAGAAAACCATGCCTGACTACGCTAATCCGCTGCTGAGCGAGTGTACCCCAACACAAATAGTAGGCGCAACACCACACCGCATGTAACACATGGGGCACCTTGACGGTTATTCATATTGATGTGATGCAATGTTCATACACTGTAATGCTAATGTAATGTAAGGTTTTCTGCTGTTTATTAAGGTGTACTGTAATGTATTTGTCATGTACTGTAATGTGATGTATTGTGCTTTAGTTTAGCGATAGATTAGTATAAGGGAATCAGAATAGAGGGGGGCAAGGTAGTAATAGAGCATAGGATAGATAAAAGTTTTATTTAGTTACAGGCAGTACAGGGGTTAAGTAGATGGGAGGGGCACAGAGCTGAGCAGCAGCAGGGGAATATAGGAGAAGGACTTCCTGGTTAGTGCAGAGTTCTTGGTCAGCCTGCCCAAAGGCAAGATACCTGTAGAATACAGTATCTATATAACCAGCAGAATGGAGCGGCTATGGCTGGAGGGAGTCCCAGGGTAGAGACCAGTGTGGACGGCCATCAGTTGACTTCTTCTCTGAAGTGATAGCAACCGAAAGGAATTTGACAGAGCTTGAAAGTGTTCTGTGGTGCATGCTACACATGCTGTACAAATAACTTTTTGTGACTTTTCATGAGCAAGGTGTCGGGGTGCTCACTGACCGTTAGGCCGGAGACACACTGGTGCGAGAGACGGCCGAGTCTCGCTGGTTAAAAGCAAGCTGTGGCACCTGCACTCCGGAGCGGAGCGTGCGGCTCCATAGCAATACATGGAGCTGCACGCTCAGCTCCGGAATGCAGGTGCCACAGCTTGCTTTTAACCAGCGAGACTCGGCCGTCTCTCGCACCAGTGTGTCTCCGGCCTTACTTAGAGGACTCGCCCGTGGCTACCACCCTGGGCCACCTTATTAGGCTATGTTCACACGTTGCGGTTTTTGCTGCGGATCCGCAGCGGATTTGACGCTGCGGATCCACAGCAGTTTTCCATGCGGTGTACAGTACAATGTTAACCTATGGAAAACAAAAACCGCAGTGCACATGCTGCGGAAAAATCCGCGCGGAAACGCTGCGGAAAAAAAGAAGTAGCATGTCACTTCTTTGTGCGGATTCCGCAGCAGTTTTCGACCTGCACCAATAGGAAAGTGCAGTTGAAAACCCGCAGAGGAATCCACAGAAGAAACCGCGTGAAAATCCGCAGTGGTTTTGCACTGCGGATTTTCAAAATCCGCTGTGGAAAAATCCGCAGCAGAATCCGCAACGTGTGCACATACCCTTACAATGTGAACTTGAAATGACAATGCTCAGGGGGGAACAGGTCCATGCACTGGCACTTTCTTCCAGCACTTTGACCAGATAGGGCAGTGAAGAATGCTGTAGATAAACTGCAGATAAACAAGCAATTTATTTGAGAGAAACAAAGTAACTCCAGCCCCTACCCAGACCAGCAAAATCTGGTCACCAAACCAGAGAAGGACCAGGATGGGAATTCCTCTCAGGAGTTGGTGCAGGAAACCATTTGCCTTCCACAAAGAAGTGACAACGAGGTGAACCAGCATTTATTGCAATCAGTGGACTCTGAAAAGGTATGTGACCTGGATTGAGCGTTACTGTACTCTATAATGGACCAAATATCCTTTATACATAAGAAAAGAAAAAGCACAAGAAATATGCAAAAAATATAAATCTGCTACTTAACACAGATGATTTGGAAAATAACAACTTATGCTTGGTGGATTTTTCATAAAAAGTAGACGGAGGCTGTCTATGATGTTTGTAAAAGATAGCCTCTCCACTTTCTTTGTAATTGCGCATGCTTTCTGCCACTAGGTGCCCTGTCACATTATATTCTGATTACATTTTTTAATTTTCAGGATATAGCTTTCATCTTGCTTAAACTCTTTAGCCCCCAAGCTTGTTTCACCTTCATGCCGAAGGCAAATTTTACAATTCTGACCACTGTCATTTTATGTGGTAATAACTCTGGAACGCTTCAATGTATCCCACTTGATTCAGTGAAATTTTTTTTTGACAAATTGTACTTCATGATAAGTGGTAACATTTATTGATATGACATGCATTTATATTTGGAAAAATGGAAATTTGGTGAAAATTTAGAAAATGTTTCAATTTTCTATTTTTTCATTTTTAAACCAGAGAGTTATGTCACACAAAATAACATTTTCCACATTTCTACATTACATCAACACAATTTTTTAAGCATTACTTTGTCTTTGTTGGGAGTTATAAGGGTTAAACCTTGACGAGCAATTTCTAATTTTTTCAACAAAATTAGCTAAACCAATTTTTTAAGGACCACATTACATTTGAAATCACTTTGAGAGGTCTATAATGACTTAAATAGCCAAAAGTGACTATACTCTAAAAACTGCGCCACTCAAGGTGTCCAAAACCACATTCAAGAAGTTTATTAACAATTCATGTGCTTAAAGGGAACCTGTCACCTCCCGTCGTTTCAAACTAAAAGAGCCACCTTGTGCAGCAGTAATGCTGCATTCTGACAAGGTGGCTCTTTTAGTTCTGGGTGCTGTAACTAGAGAAATAATCCGTTTTTTAGTTTGTAAGAAATACCTGGTCTTCAGTCAAGGAGGCCGGCGTTTCCCCCCTGCTTTAGACGCCACACAGCTGTCACTCACATCTTCTTGGCGCCGGGCGCCGCCTCCTCCTCACCGCTGTTTTCAAAATAGCCGGCGCCTGCGCTCTTTTCCCCTGCCTGGTGCCCGTCTTTCCTCATATGCAGTCCAGCTGACTGCGCCTGCGCGGCCGCCCTGCCTGTGAATCCCAGCCCCGCAGTGACTTATGATTTATTCTCATTGCGGGGCTGGGAATCACAGGCAGGGCGGCCGCGCAGGCGCAGTCAGCTGGGCTGCATATGAGGAAAGACGGCCAGCGCTCACTGCGCCTGCACCAGGCAGGAGAAAAGAGCGCAGGCGCCGGCTATTTTCAAAACAGCGGTGAGGAGAAGGCAGCCCCCGGCGCCAAGAAGATGTGAGTGACAGCTGTGTGGCATCTAAAGCAGGGGGGAAACCTCCTTGACTGAAGACCAGGTATTTCTGACAAATTAAAAAAACGGATTATTTCTCTAGTTACAGCACCCAGAACTAAAAGAGCCACCTTGTCAGAATGCAGCGTTACTGCTGCACAAGGTGGCTCTTTTAGTTTGAAATGACTGAGGGGGGGGGGTGACAGGTTCCCTTTAACAGGATTTTTTGGCATGTAGAATGAAAAATTAAACATTTAACTTTTTTTCACAAAAACTTTAATTTAGACCCATTTTTTTAGTTTTACAAGAGTAAGGCTGGGGTCACAATTACCGTAGGGAAATACGGTCCGTTTTTTACAGGCGTAATACGCAGAAATGATCCCAAAACAGTGATCCGTATGTAATCCGTAGGCAAGGTGTGGCTGCGTATTTTACGTATGTCATTCTCCGTATGTAATCCGTATGACATCCGTAAAGTGTTTTTTTCACGCAACCTTACAAAATGGACATTTAACGGTTTTGAGGCCAGAAATTAATTTAAATAATCATCAGCGACCCTATTTAAAGGCCTCTACAACAGGTGGCACCCTCCCATCTGGCCATTTTGTTGCTGTGCTTCTGTAGGTGTTTTTGTGGTACTTTGGCAACACGTGTGACCTCCTGCATTTCACCTCAACTCAGAGGGTGTTATTTAACTGGGTGTTGTCACGCCGCTTTGGGCAGCCATACCCCGTGATAGTGGATCCGCGAAGGAGGAGAAGAATGTGGGTGCATCCATTTTTGCGGCAATGCCTCACTAAAGGGCATTTTCACAGGCTGTATACAGCTCTGCGGACACATCCAGACAAATTCTTCCAGTACTGTAGCATGACAATACCCACCTTTGACATCTTGTTGGAGACAGTACGTCCAGGAATAACATATCAGGATACCAGGATGCGGAAATGCATATCCGCAGAGAGGCGTCTTCTCCTTACCTTACGGTATGTATTCACTATACTCACATACTGTATGTTGATGATGGTTTTTTTTTTCTATTTTGAATTTCCTAGCATCTGATTTAAATTATATTACTAAATTAAACTAAAATCAGATCCAAATATGTAGTTAATGTAAAATGTAAGCAGCCAGTGTACATTTTGGAAGGTACACTGGTATCCTGCCTTTTTATATCCTCATATTACTTGTCTTTACTGTGCTTTTTATCAAGCATTGTTAAATTGCTAATATAATTTTTGGTTGTGTGTTTTCAGTTTCCTGTCAACTGGATTGTCTTCTGCCGGAATCCATCTGGAATTTCTAATAGGGAGGTCCCCTATTTCCGGCATAGTGCGGGATACATGTTTTCAAATATGGGAAAACTACATGAACTTGTGATGCCGGTGTAACAGGCCAGATTAACCCCCCTGCCCAGAATATACCCGGGGTTAATGTGGCCTAGGCCAGATTATACCCCGGGTATACTCTGGCTTAGCCCAAACTATACCCCGGGGTATAAATTGGACTAGTCCAGTTTATACCCCTCTGGGCCAGATTATACCCGGGTATATTCTGGCCTAGCCCAAACTATACCCCGGGTGATATAATCAATAACAGAGCTCCAGGCAGCAAACGGGGCTCCAGGCAGAGCACAGAGCCTAAGGCAGCGCACAGGGCCCCAGGCAGTGCACAGGGCCCTGGGCAGCACAGAGGGGCCCCAGGAAGAGCACAGGAGCCCCAGGCACCACAGAGGGGCCCCAGGCAGCACAGAGGGGCCCCAGGAAGAGCACAGGACCCCAGGATGTGCACAGGGCCCCAGGCAGCACACAGGGCTCCAGGCAGCACAGAGGGGCCCCAGGAAGAGCACAGGGGCCCCAGGCAGCGCACAGGGCAACAGGCAGCACAGAGGGGCCCCAGGCAGCACAGAGAGGCCCCAGGAAGAGCACAGGGGCCACAGGAAGTGCATGGGGCCCCAGGCAGTGCAGAGGGCCCCAGGCAGCATAGAGGGGCCCCAGGAAGAGTACAGGGACCACAGGAAGTGCACAAGGCCCCAGACAGTGCACAGAGGGGCCCCAGGCAACACAGAGGGGCCCCAGGAGGAGCACAGGGGCCAAAGGAAGTGCACGGGGCCCCAGGCAGTGCACAGGGCAACAGGCAGCACAGAGGGTCCCCAGGAAGCACAGAGGGGCCCCAGGAAGAGCACTGGGTCCACAGGAAGTGCACGGGGCCCCAGGTAGTGCACAGGGCAACAGGCAGCACAGAGGGGCCCCAGGCAGCACAGAGGGGCCCCAGGAAGAGCACAGGGGCCACATGAAGTGCATGGGGCCCCAGGCAGCGCACAGGGCAACAGGCAACATAGAGGGGCCCAAGGCAGCACAGAGGGGCCCCAGGAAGAGCACAAGGGCCACAGGAAGTGCACGGGGCCCCAGGCAGCGCACAGGGCAACAGGCAGCGCACAGGGCAACAGGCAGCACAGAGGGGCCCCAGGAAGAGCACAGGGGCCACAGGAAGTGCACGGGGCCCCAGGCAGTGCACAGGGCAACAGGCAGCACAGAGGGGCCCCAGGCAGCACAGAGGGGCCCCAGGCAGCACAGAGGGGCCCCAGGAAGAGCACAGGGGCCACAGGAAGTGCATGGGGCCCCAGGCAGTGCACAGGGCAACAGGCAGCATAGAGGGGCCCAAGGCAGCACAGAGGGGCCCCAGGAAGAGCACAAGGGCCACAGGAAGTGCACGGAGCCCCAAATAGTGCACGGTGCCCCAGACAGTGCACAGGACCCCAGGCAGCCCACAGGGCTCCAGGCAGAGCACAGGGGCCTCAGGCAGCGCACAGGAGCCCCAGGCAGCACACAGGGCCCCAGGCAGCACAGAGGGGCCCCAGGAAGAGCACAGAGGCCCCAGGCAGCGCACAGGGCAACAGGCAGCACAGAGGGGCCCCAGGCAGCACAAAGGGGCCACATGAAGAGCACAGGGGCCACAGGAAGTGCACGGGGCCCCAGGCAGCGCACAGGTCCCCAGACAGCCCACAGGGAGGGCAGAGACAGTGAGCAAAGGGGTAAGAGATATCGCGCAAGGGGGAAATAGACAGCGCATGTCCCCTGTGCGCTGTCTGGGACCCCCTGTGCGCTATCTGGGACCCACTGTACACTGTCTGGGACCCCCTTTGCGATGTCTGGGGCCCTGCTCTTGAGTATATCACTCAATCCTGTAAGGCTAGTTTCACATTTGCGTACAGCCGTGCACATGCGTACGCTCTCAGTAAAGCCTTGACCACTGCTGCGCCCCGCCGGTTAAGCTCCGCCCACGTTCTTTTGACGGTGCTGCAACCCGCGGCGAAGGCAACAAGTTGGATTTTCTTGTGTTCACCGAATCCTCAAAACAACACATGCGGACGCAAACGCAAACATCCGCAGGGCCTGCGTACCCAATGATAAAGATAGGGTACGCAGGCCGCATGCGTACCTGGGCGGAGCTTAACTGGCGGGCTCGGCAGTGGGCCGGGCTTCACTAAGAACGTACACAGCCGTGCGCAAATGTGAAACTAGCCTAAGATGTCTAGGGACCCTGTGCGATGTGCGATGTCTGGGGCCCCTGGGCGATGTATGGGGCCCCGTTCTTGAGTACATCACTCAACGGTTCTCATAAGCGTGAAAAATCTGATCTTTAATATGCTTTAATCTTTAATATACTCAAGAACGGGGCCACAGACATCACACAGGGGGTCCCAAACAGCGCACATGGGATCCCAGACAGCGCACAGGGGGCAGAGACAGCGCACAGGGGCCTGCGCATTGTCTCTTCCCCCCTTGCACACTGTCACTTCCCCCTCCCTTGTGCATTGTCTCTGCCCCCCTGTGCGCTTCTTGGGGCCCTGTGTGCTGCCTGGGTCCCAGTTCACTGTCTCTTCCCCCTTGCACGCTGTCCCTTCCCCGTCCCTTGTGCACTCTCTGCCACTCCGTGTGCTGCCTGGGGCCCTGTGTGCTGCATGGGGCCCCTATGTGCTGCCTGGGACCTCGTGTGTTGCCTGGGACCCCTTGTGCTGCCTGGGGCCCTGTGCGCTGTCTGGGCCCCGGTGCTCTGCCTGGGGCCTCATGTGCTGCCTGGGGCCCCGTGTGCTGCCTGGGGCCCCTGTGCACTGCCTAGGGCCCTGTGCACTTCTTGTGGCCCCTGTGCTCTTCCTGGGGCCCCGTGTGTTGCCTGGGGCCCCGTGTGCTGCCTGGGGCCCTGTGCGCTGCCTTGGGCCCCTGTGCACTGCCAGGGGCCCTGTGCGCTGCATGGGGCCCTGTGTTCTGCCAGGGGCCCCGTGTGCTGCCTGAGGCCCCTGTGCGCTGCCTGGGGCCCCATGCACTTCCTGTGGCCCCTGTGCTCTTCCTGGGGCCCATCTGTGCTGCCTGGGGCCCCTATGTGCTGCCTGTTGCCCTGTGCACTGCCTGGGGCCCGTGCACTTCCTGTGGCCCCTGTGCTCTTACTGGGGCCCCTCTGTGCAGCCTGGGGCCCCTCTGTGCTGCCTGGGGCCCCTCTGTGCTACCTGGGGCCCCATGCACTTCCTGTGGCCCCTGTGCTCTTCCTGGGGCCCCTCTGTGCTGCCTGGGGCCCCTCTGTGCTGTCTGTTGCCCTGTGCACTGCCTGTGGCCCCGTGCACTTCCTGTGGCCCCTGTGCTCTTCCTGGGGCCTCTCTGTGCTGCCTGGGGCCCCTCTGTGCTGCCTGTTGCCCTGTGCGCTGCCTGGGGCTCCTGTGCTCTTCCTGGGGCCCCTCTGTGCTGCCTGGAGCCCTGTGTGCTGCCTTGGGCCCCTGTGCACTGCCTGGGGCCCCGTGCACTTCCTGGGGCCCCTCTGTTCTGCCTGGGGCCCCTGTGCTCTTCCTGGGGCCCCTCTGGGCTGCCTGGGGCCCTGTGCACTGCCTTGGGCCCCTGTACACTGCCTGGGGCCCTGTGCGCTGCCTGGGGCCCTGTGCTCTGCCAGGGGCCCCGTGTTCTGCCAGGGGCCCCGTGTGCTGCCTGAGGCCCCTGTGTACTGCCTGGGGCCCTGTGCGCTGCCTGGGGCTTTGTGCGCTGCCTTGGGCCCTGTGCGCTGCCTTGGGCCCTGTGCGCTGCCTGGGGCCCCGTTTGCTGCCTGGAGCTCCGTTATTGATTATGTCACCCGGGGTATAGTTTGGGCTACGCCAGAATATACCCGGGTATAATCTGGCCCAGAGGGGTATAAACTGGACTAGTCCAATTTATGAAGACAAAAGAAAAAATCCAGCTCACCATAGTTGTAGTCCCTGGAGGCTCGGAGCACGGAAACACTGTGTCAAGGCGTGAGGAATGCAGGAAATAGAAAAAAATCCAGCTCGACGAGGTGGTGAAAAAGCAAAGTCTTGGTACTTTATTCACTTCATATCAAAAAATAGAGGATAAAACAACAGCACAATATAATTAAAAACACTATCTACGCGTTTCTGGTGACATAGCACCCTTAGTCATGACTAAGGGTGCTATGTCACCAGAAACGCGTAGATAGTGTTTTTAATTATATTGTGCTGTTGTTTTATCCTCTATTTTTTGATATGAAGTGAATAAAGTTACCAAGACTTTGCTTTTTCACCACCTCGTCGAGCTGGATTTTTTTCTATTTCCTGTAGTCCAATTTATACCTCGGGGTATAGTTTGGGCTAGGCCAGAATATACCCGGGGTATAATCTGGCCTAGGCCACTTTAACCCCGGGTATATTCTGGGCGGGGGGGGGGTTAATCTGTCCTGTTACACCGGAGCCCAAAAGGGAGGATTGGCTGAAAATAGCCCATGGATTTAATGACACTTGTGATTTTCCTCACTGTACTTGAGCCCTGAATCGGAAACATATCAGGGTGCGTAAGCCGCCGAACTCGGACTCCCAATTCTACAATTATAAGCAGTTTTTTTCTGTAGTTCTGTTAGCTACAAACAAACCCAAACACCAGTATTATGGATGCACCAGGGAGACCAAACTGGATTATAAAATAATATCTTTATTAACGAATAGTAGCAATACAGAAAAAAATAATTTTTAAAATAAAACAGACTGTTGTGCGAATCAGGACAGTAGGTATAATAAAAGTAAACCCATAAACACAATTCATATAAGTGCCACCAATGGGCTTGTGCAAAGTAATGATTCCCCTTTAAGGAATATAGGCAATTCCCTGAAATTCTTGTGTCATTGTGCCAGAAAAAAGTTTAAAAAAAAAAAATATATATATATATATATATATATCAAATATATATAAAAAAATATATATACAAAAACAATATATAAACAATATATATAGCAATGGGTGGTCACACACAAAAAAGCCGTGCAAAATTGCAGCAAGTAAAGGTATCTTCACACTAAGCGACTTTGCAACGATAGCGATCCGTGATGTTGCAGCGTCCTGGATAGCGATATCGTTGTGTTTGACACGCAGCAGCGATCAGGATCCTGCTGTGATATCGCTGGTCATTGCTGAAAGTCCAGAACTTTATTTGGTCGTCAGATAGGCGTGTATCGTCGTGTTTGACAGCAAAAGCAACGATGTCAGCAATGTTTTACAATGGTAACCAGGGTAAATATCGGGTTACTAAGCGCAGGGCCGCGCTTAGTAACCCGATGTTTACCCTGGTTACCATTGTAAATGTAAAAAAAACCAAACAGTACATACTCACATTCCGGTGTCTGTCACACGTCCCTCGCCGTCCGCTTCCCGCACTGACTGTGAGTGCCGGCCGTAAAGTAAAAGCAGAGCACAGCGGTGACGTCACCGCTGTGCTGTGCCTTACAGCTGGCACTCACAGTCAGCTTAGGGTGCCTCACTGTCCTGTAAACGCACACATTCCCGACGCGCGTTTTGGAAATCAATTCCTTCGTCAGTTTTGTTAGCTGTAGTTAACAGTAACTACAGGTTTATAATTGTAGATATTGGGGCCTATGGGCGAAATGGAGACTCTAGAGTCTTCAATTCGTTCATTATGGGTCTGGCCTAAAAGTTAGGGATTTTAATACAAATTATTTTGTTTCTCCTCAGGGTGCTACTCCCTGGCAAGATAATGCTGTCTCTATGTTGTGACTTTTTATTTTTTACCTATATATACATCCACAAATATAAAATTATGTTACTTTACTGTGTGTTTTGCTTTTTCTTATTTTAGAGATGTTTCTAAATGTATGAATTGTGTATGGTGTAATAATGATTGGTCAAACAAACAGAAATTGGCTTGCTGATTAGTTTTTATAAATAATAGCATAAGCCAAATTTGTTATTTATAAGACCATATTGCCATCATATGGCTTTTGTGGCCATTTAAACTTGGCCAAAGTAAATTAAATAGCAAAAAAAAACATTGCTATCACAGAAGAATAACAATTTGTGGATATCCCATAAAATTTTCAACCAGAAAATAAACCTTTTTTAAAGATTTCGATACGTTGGTGGAGCTGATGGCAGCAGTTCGGGTTGCTGCTCTTGTGGCCTTTGTTGGGCCAATTGTCCTCCACCCTGTTGGTGTGATCTCTGTTGGGCCTGCTCCAAAATCTGGCCATGCTCAGATTGCCCAGTTGAGTACTGGCCATAAGGGTTGATACTATGGGCATCATGAGCATAGTACAACTCATGTGAGTCATAACCCCCACCAATATGACCATGTCGTCCAAACCCAGGTTGGGACCAGCCTCCAACACTGGGTCTAGACAAGTGGCCATATTGGTAAGATTGCTGGAAGGATGCCATTTGGTAAGGTGTACGCATTGGTGGGTTATGTTGGGAAAGGGTTGAGGTGTAGGCACACGTGTAGGAAGTGCTTCAGATCCCTCTTGAGCATGCACTTGTTGAGTTGTTTGCATACGCATGAGGTTATGTGGTGACAGCTGCCACCTCTCAATGTACTCAAACAAATCATAAGGGCTATTTGGGGGGTGCATGCATCAAGAAGGATTTGAAAGCACCCTCTCACACGTAGCCTCACCTCATGGGGTAGGGGACGGAGATACTAGGCCAGGCTACACAAAAATGCCTCTTCACCCTCATTCTGAGCAGCCCTGGCAAAATAATTTAACATACCAGTGTGAAGAAACCAGATTGTATCTTAATTTCCCAGACAACCATGTTTTTGCAAACCAAAAGAACTGGCTTTTTTATCTGTATATTGGCTTGTGAATTTAAGTGTTTATGTCTGGTGGGTCAAGAAGACAGACTTGCCAACTGATATATATATACATACTGTGTAAGTCTGTAATAGTGAACAGTCACAAAGTGTGTTAAGCTTTGTTTATTGATGTGTGCTGATATGCTAATAGTGCTACCTTGATCCCATCACCATTGTTTACCTTATCTTGATGTTGGACTGAAGGACCCTGGGTAATTCTAAAAATAGCTTACATGCCTTGGGTATAAAAAGACTCAGAGATCACATCCTGGGGCTTTGAAGTAACACAGAGCTATCAGCCAGACATTCTGCAAACCACCCAACAGACAAGAGAAAGGACTGCAGCCAATTCATCATGGCACCATCACGAGGGACACTGATCTATGATTCTATAGGAAACAACCCAGGGGTTTTCGGCTCCGGTTGGAAGGACACAGATCTGATCCAGTGACCATCTCTGAACCATGGATATGTTTAGAGAAAGCCAGGGTTGGGACCCGCTGGTCGCCTGGTTCCATGGAGATGGTCAGATAAGCCAGGTGGTGACTCTTGTGTCAACTGGCTTTGGACCTTGTATGGACTCTATGGACAGTTCTTGGTCATCTCCCTATGCTTGTCGTTACCCCTTCTCTGTGTGTGCATCCACACATGGAGTAGCGACCCTGGGAGCTCTGACATAATATCTACCATTATCTCGGCGAGTCAGCCGAAGGGTGAGGCCCTGTAATGTGCACCATCTTGGGGTAATTGTTGGGATTGTTCTGTTTGCTATTGTGTGTTGTGGTTCAATAAAGTATTCCCACACTGTTTTACCTTAACCCTGTGTTGTCTGTGTAGTGTATTGCCCACTGGGAGATAGAGCGGGCGTTCAAAGGTATGAGCCGTGGTCCAAGCAGTCTTGCTAAAGACAGCCGGGCCAGCGGACGAGAGCACCCACTGACCCCGTTTCTCCACAACCAGTGTCCACATTCCTTCTACTTTCAATTAGCTCTCTCTGTGGCCACAGCGTGAGGTCACAGCAGGCTGTGGTGAGGGCTGCAGCGGAATAGTGGGGCTGCTGCTGTGGCCAGGATCTTCGGGCATCACTGAAGCAGGTGCATCTGTGGGTGGCGCTGCAGCATCTGGCCCAGGTGGTTGTGGAGCATGAGAGGCAGCCGAAGATGGATCTGGAGGGAAACATATGGAAGGAGCTGTAGATGGGCCAGCCACCTCTTCTCCTACCCAACAGGATCGATCAATGGCTCGGATTCGGACCCTGTTGTCTCCCTCTCAGTGAGGTTGGATTGCGTTCTGTTAGGAAAATGTAAAAATTATATTTAAAAAATCATCTATGAGCATTCCACACATATGTGTAATGTGGTGAGAGGTTTTTACTTACGGTCTGAGATCCATGCTGGGATCCAGAAAGGACAGCCGGTTAAAATAGATGTATTTGCTTTTTGCCGGAGCAGATGACCCACTTCTGGCCAGCTGCTGCCTTTCTCTCCGGTACTGGTCCCGAATGCTGCGCCAACGTCTCATAACATCTTCCACTGCAATGACATAGAAGAAAATAATGTATAAGGCCATTGTGCACAGTGGTACCACAAGGTGTCAGTGATTTTACAGATTTTAATATGCCCTAGTAAGCTGCATTTCTTAAAAAATATCTTCAGTAATAAAATTAAACACACAAATACCACAATACCATAAAATGGGAACCCCATAAAATGTAAGCACACAAGGACAGGGTCCTCTCCCCTCTATACCAGTCTGTCATTGTAAATTTGCTTACTGTAAGCGACATCTATAACATTGTAAGTAATACCTTTCTCATGTCCAGCACCATGAAATAAATGGTGCAATATACAATCAAAATATTGTTCTTGCTGCAGTTTACAATATTAAATAATTGAGAAACATGAGTGTACTTACTTATTTGCCTTTGGCCCTCATGTGGCCTCTGCTCATAATCTGGGAAAAGGATCCCACAGATGCTCCTCCAAGCAGCCTCTTTCCTTGCCCAGTTTGCATAGTTTGCATCACGTTGGTCCCAAATTTCGGGCCTTTCTTGGACCAGGACCAGGAGCATATCAACATTTATGATAGATGCTATGCTGCTTTCAACTCCTTGGAGGCGTGTGCCAGACTTCCGGGATGTCTGTCAGGCTTTTTCAGCTAATTAGAATGTCTAAGCTTTCTGATTGAGGGCTTGGCACATTTCCTGTCACCTGGAGATGTCTGGCGTATTTTTCGCAAGTCACACTGCTGGTCCGTGTGTAATCCTTATTTTTGGTGCACCCATAGACTTTCATTGGCAGATTTTTTGCGCAATATGCTGACAAACGCAGCATGCTGCGATTTTCTATGGCCGTAAAATACGGCTGCAAAATATACGCCAGATAGGAGCTGCCCCATAGGGAATCATTGGTCCGTGTGCAATGTGTAGTTTTTGCTCCTTTCATAGGTCCGTAAAACTCTCTAATGTGACGCCAGCCTAACAGGAAAAAATGGACCCCCAAATTTGTTGTGCAATTAATTCTGAGCATGCTGATGGAGCGGCCCCCAGACACAGGACGGCGGGGTACTCGGTACCGAGTCTCTCGGTTCTGAGGATGTCACGGTGGCCCGACCCGGTCCGTGGTCCTGCTAAGGGGTGCCCAATAAAAGGTGTAGGTGGTGGTGTAGGTCGCAGTAAATAACGAGGACACAGGGTTGCAGTCTCTTTACCTCTTTACTGAAGGCTTCGGCATCCGCAATCCAGAGCACTGCTAACAGGGCTGGCTGAGACCGGCCGGTCCGAAGGCACATCCAGAGTTCCCTTTGCAGGTGGAAATCAGTGCCTACCTACTAGCTCCTGGGTGTTGTAATACTTCCCTGCTGAACACCACGGGATAGTCCTCACAACTATCGTGTATGTTTCTGTTCTTTCTCTCCGTCCCCCAGATGATATGGATAGGACGCACCCGTATGACGGGGTAGGGCTGGAGTTATTTTATAGGGACCCTAGAGACGCCCCTCTCCCACAATTGCCTCCGTTGTCTTCATTAGGTGATTTAGGTGAGGCAGCCAACCTAAAATTAACTGCACTGCCGTTGGTTTGAAGTAATGCGTAGAACCCAATACTTCCTCGGCGTTCCGGACACCGGCTACGCGCCTCAGTAGGATTAAAATATAACCAGAAAACATGTTGCCAGCAGAAACGGCAAAAGAGGGGCAAATTAACACATAATAGTGTCAAGTAACCCCAGGCCTACAAAAAAGGCCACCCACTCCATATAAATATAGCCACAAAGAGAAAAAAAGGAGTATTTTAGGTATCAAAATTTATTATATATATGCTGTGGAAGTACAAACATTAATCACATAGATATGCCTTAATTAGAAACGACGTATAAAGTGCATGCAGGATGTGGACAGAAAGTCCCACTGGTGAATGGGGCCCAAATAATCCGATACGCTGCACAGAGGTGCAGCGAAAGAGTAATTGCGGACACAGCTAAGCCGATCAGCTACATAAGTACAATACGGTGACCAAAGTCACCAACCATAAGTACCGCAGGCATGCTTACCGCTGGGTAATATGGGCACAAGACACCAGAGTGGGACCTGGAAGGAGAGACGACCCCCGACGCGCGTTTCGCTTACGCGGTATACAGCTTTCTCAAGGGGAAAGCCTCAGTAGGATGTTGGCGATCTCAGGGCACGACTCCTACTGGTTCTATCGCCTTTGTGCTGTGATCTCGTTTCTCACTTCTCCACAATACACTTCGATTCTTGTCCTTTCTTAAGACGCCGCCGCAATGAAGTGCAGGCGCGGCTCCGTAACGATCTGTCCTTTCGCTAGGCCTCTGTCAGGATCCCACCCCTGACAGGGACCCCCCTGAATCCTCCCAAGCAACCTCTTCTCTCACTAGGTGTTGCCTGGGCAAAACCCAGTCAGCTTCTTCCTAATTTCCTATCCAACCCCCAGTTTTACCAGAGTGTGAGGAGTGGCCTAATACATAGAACCCTTTGCTCCCCCTGGTGAACAGAGTGTGAAGTGTAATGTGTGACTGTGATACCTGGTCAGGTGAACTCCTTTAGTGCCATCAGACGTACCATCACTCCCCTTAGTGGCGGAGCAACAGTACTGCAACGACCAGGACTCTGGGGCGCTGCACTGATACCCCATATGTACAGGAAAACCACTATTTTGGTGCATGGCAGGGTTTGGAAAGGATGGAGCACCATTTGACTTTTTGAACGCAAAATTTGATGGAATAATTAGCGGACACCAAGTCGCATTTAGAGAGTCCCTGATGTGCCTAAACAGTGGAAACCCAACACAAGGGACACCATTTTGGAAACTAGACCCTAAGGGGAACTTATCTAGATGTGTGGTCAGCACCTTGAATCCACAGGTTCCACACAGGAGTTTATAACATTCAGCTGTAAAAATAAAAAAAAATCATATTTTACCTACAAGCATGTTTTCTAGCCCCACATTTTGAATTTCCACAAGGGTAAGAGGAGAAATTGAACCATACAGTTTGTTGATCAATTTCCCCTCAGTATGCCAATACCCAATTTGTGAAGGAAACTACTATTTGGAAGGGAAGAAGTGCCATTTGACTGTTGTTTTAGCCCCAATTTTTTTTCTTTTTTACAAGGCTAGAAGGAGAAAATGGACCTGAAAAGTTGTTGTGCAATTTCTCCTGAGTACATTGATGTCCCATATGTGATCGAAAACAACTTTTGAGGCACAGTTCACAGCTCATAAGGGAAGTTGAGCACCATTGGAGTTCAGATTTTGCTGGACTGGTTTGAGGGTGCTATTATCACATTGGCAGAACCACCCATAAGAGACCCCATTTTACAAACTACACTTTCTAATAAATTTATCTAGGGGTGCAGTGATCATATTGACCTCACAGGCGAGTCAAAGAATTTTTTAGCATTGGGCAGTGAAGATAATGACATTTTTTCCACAAAAATTTTGTTTTAGCATCAGATTTTACATTTTCACACTGGGAAATGGATAAAAATGGCACCAAAGTTTGTCCCACAATTTCTACTGAATGTAGAAATACCGTAGTCAGGTAACGTTCCAAGGTCAGAATACCGGGAGGATAAATGATCAGAGCTGAAGGGGTTAAACAGGCGGATGGTCAGAACAAAGTCCAAGGTCAAGCAACAGAACAAACATAAAACTCAAGGCAGAGGAGAGCACAAAGCACAAATTTCACAAGATGAATGTACGTCTGGCAGTGTTCTGGGAGAAACAGCTCAGTTAAGTAGACATAACAATTACCCTGAATAGTGAACACCTGAGACAGCCGACGCATCCCAGTCACAGATTGGCTAGTTCAGCTGTCAATAAACACACCAACAGCTCAGCACGCCCCTGAACCAGACTGTATGTCATGCTGTCAGTCAAAGTACTGGCAGCTTCAGCACGCACCTGTACTAGATAGGACGGCCGAGCCATCAGTAACTGCATCGCAGACACCCTGAGAGGTGGAACCATGACAACATGTTATCGGAATCAGGCAGGTATGGTCTGGGGCTGAAATTCAGCCCTGGCATTTGAAATCCCACAGGCCCATGTTGTCCCCGTCCCCAAGCACCAGATGGGAGATATTACTAATGTTACCCCAGATAGATGAAAGGAAGATTTTCTACAAGACCAATATTTCTAATGATACCCGTGGCCTGCTGGTGTAAGTGACGGAGTCAGTGACTTTGTGCTCCATCACAACTCTTAACAGTATGGGTGTCTTGAGAACACTGATTCTGTTAAAGGGACTCTGTTACCCCCTCCAGCCATTAGAAACTAAAAGAGCCACTTTGTGCAGAAGTAATGCTGCATTCTGACAAGGTGGCTCTTTTAGTTATTGGTGCAGTCAAAGCAGAAATAAAGCGCTTTATAATTTCGCAAAAATACCTGTCTTTAGTCCTGGAGGCAGGTCTTAACCCCCCCTGCTGCACACGCCACACTGCCGTTACTCAAGGCTTCTTCGGCGCCGCCCCCTCCGCGTTGTTTTCAAATCAAATCCGGCGCCTGTGCTGTTTTGTTCTGCCTGGGGCAGGCGCAGTGAGCTCTGCCCGTCTGACCTCAGATGCAGTCTCGCAGACTGCGCCTGTGCGGCCACCCCGCTAGTGAATCCCAGCCCCGCAGTGTGTTATGCATTATGCACAGTGCGGGGCTGGGATTCCTGGGCATGCGCACTGCGTGTGTCAGCTACTCACCCAGGTCCCCCGCCTTACAGCGTGTGTATCTTCAGCTGATCGAGACTGCATCTGAGGTCAGACGGGCAGCGCTCACTGCGCCTGCCCCAGGCAGAACAAAACAGCACAGGCGCCGGATTTGATTTGAAAACAACGCGGAGGGGGCGGCGCCGAAGAAGCCTTGAGTAACGGCAGTGTGGCGTGTGCAGCAGGTGGGTTAAGACCTGCCTCCAGGACTAAAAACAGGTATTTTTGCGAAATTATAAAATGCTTTATTTCTGCTTTGACTGCACCAATAACTAAAAGAGCCACCTTGTCAAAATGCAGCATTACTGCTGCACAAGTGGCTCTTTTAGTTTCTAACGGCTGGACGGGGGGACAGAGTCCCTTTAACAACATAGCAGTCAAGGCAGCCCACGACCAGACAGGCCCTTCTGGCATTTGCCAGAATTGCCAGATGGCCAGTCCGGCCCTGGAATCAGGGTTTCCGCTCATACAGCAAGCTACACATCATGCTACACATTCAATTTAATTCCTGTCATGTTTTTATGTTCTGTACATACTGTACTCGAATACAAAATTTCCAAAAGTGAATAACAAAGATTATTGGCTTAATATAATTTAATCTACTCTTTCAATAATATGAATACATTTAGTAAACTTTACATAGGCCATGTTATCTTTTGCTTTATAAATTACATTTCTGAAGACAGTGCTCACCAGGAAGAATGTAGAAAATATCCTAGTTGCTCCATAAATGTAATAAAATACAGCAATATTTCAACCCCAATGGTCTTCTCCAAGCTGAATTTATGATCATTGGGAGATCATTAAGGTTGAAATCTTGCAGTATTTTATTTACATTTATGGAGAAGTAAAGGATTTTACTACAATCTTCCTGATGAGCGCTGTCTTCAAAAATGTTATTTGGATTAGTACTAATTGGATTTGAGCTCTGGGTGGGCTTTCTATGTTCTGCTGATACAAATACTTTTTGTACACATTTACTTTCTAGTCTTGTGCTGAGTCTGATACAAATGACCATTGTTTAACACAATTTCATAGTATGACGGAGGTAAATGTCACAGTATGATGTTGCTTCACCTCCTATTTTATTTACATACTCTATAAAACATTTGATCCTGCTATAGGAACTAAATAAGTACCTGATGAGATCACCTGCACTGCACATTTTCAGGAGGTTTGCTTTCAGGTTTTGGGACATCATGGATCTTTTTCTTTCTTCAGTTACACTCCGTTTTTACCACGTATTTATCGTGTTTTCCATGTGTTTTTCAAGCGTTTTACAAGCTAATTTCTAATTAATGTCTATGGCTGCAGAACTGCCACGATTCTGCAAAAATAATGAACATGCTGCATGTTTTTTCAGCAATGCGTTTCCGCCATGGAAAAAAATGCAGCATGGGCACAACAATTGCGGAATGCATTAGAAATGAATGAGATGCTGTTTGTAAGCGTTTTTTTAAGCATTTCCGCTGCAGAAAATCGCGGCAAAAACGCTTAAAAAATGCAACATGGGCACATAGCCTAAATCGTCTCCAATCACATCACAGACCCCTATAAATGAGGCAAATCTGTAAATAAATCACATTACTTTAAGCAGCACTGCATAGGTTGTGATGTGCCGGATTGCTCCAGTGTTTACTGGGCGATCAAGAGGTCACTTTTTAATGTAAGTCTCATAAAGCCTCGTATTGAATCTCATAAACTTAATTGTGCGCTTGTGACCTTAAAGGGGTTGTCCATTACTTTCAATTAACCCCCAATGTATCCCCCCGGGGCCCCTAATGAATTTTGAAAATACCTTCTGTTGCCGTTTTAGCTTGTGAGTGGCACTTTGTCGGCAGCTGAGTACGAGTCACGTGACCCCCAGGCTGCAGCCGCCGCGTATTTTAGCCAATGTCACATCAATTTTCTGACCCTGGTAATTCACCTAATTCCCCGAAGCCCTCGAATCCTTTAATAAAAATAAAATAATAAACCAACCTATACTTACCTTTCTGCCGTAGTCCAATTAAAAACAAGGGTCCCATGACGATCTCCCGTGTATAACACTGACATCGGGTGATGTCAGCCGCTCTACAGGGGCTCCCGCGATGAAATGACAGGCAGAGGTAATCCTCCACTGTGTATCCCTCCGCCACCAGGAAAGAGGTCCCGTAACCCGTAATTCGCACGCAGCATTGCTGTAAAGTGAGAGCCTGAACTCGGGTAACCTCAGTGATGCACTCCAGGAGTCATTTACTCCTGTCAGTTCATCACTGGGAGGCCCTATAGAGCAGTGAAAGGCTATGCAGACAGCTGCGAGCGTGATATTCATAGCTTCGGAAGGGGTCATGGGTATTACCCCCTTCCCAGGCTACAGATATTGGCCCCCGGCGGTAGGCTTTTCCCCCCTAGCGCAGAAATTTGTGCAGGAGACCACGCCATTTATTTTTTTTCCATTTTTTTTTAATTGAAAAATATTGTTCATTAAGAAATATGGATATATCTATAGAAATATCTAAAGCTATATCTATGGATATATCTATAGATAGATTTAGATAGATATATGGATAGATATATCTCTGTATGTATCTATCTATCCCATATTTTTTTGCCTTCCTCTGGATCAACATGTTAGGGCATGTTAGGTTAGGCTATGGGTTGAACTAGATGGACTTAAAGTCTTCCTTCAACCTTAATAACTATATCTAGCTATCTCTATCTATTCCATATCTATCTTTCTATCCCATATCTATCTATCTATCTATCTATCTATCTATCTATCTATCTATCTATCTATCCCATATCTATCTCTCTATCTATCTATCTATCCCATATCTATCTATCTCATATCTATCTTAATATCCCATATCTATCGATCTATCTATCTATCCCATATCTATCTCCTATATATCTATCTCTCTATCTATCCCATATCTATCTATTTATCTATCTAACTCATATCTATCTATCTATCTATCTATCTATCTATCTATCTATCTATCTATCTATCTATCCCATATCTATCTATTTCATATCTATCTATCTATCTATCTATCTATCTATCTATCTATCTGTCCCATATCTATCTATCCCATATCTATTTATCTTTCTATCTGTCTGTCCCATATCTATCTATCCCATATCAATCTTTCTATCTATCTATCTATCTATCTATCTATCTATCTATCTATCTATCCTATATCTATCTATCCCATATCAATTCAATTCGAATGAGCTTTATTGGCAGGACTAAGTACACGTTAGCATTGCCAAAGCATATGGTAAAAATACGGGGGTGGGGGAGGGAGGCATATAGAGGTCCAGGACATATCAGACTCCTTTTAGAGGATAGGGGATGTTTCCAGGGTGGGGTATAGGAGTCCATGACATATCAGGCTCTTTAGTTGGGGGATATGGATATGTCCAGTGTTAGGGTACAGGAGTCCATGACATATCAGGCTCCTCTTAGTCTGTGGCAGGCACTGACATATTCCGCTGCTACGGCCACTGCACTTTCCTCTTCCCCCAGTATTATCGGCAGTTTCTCTTCCTCCTCCGTGGAGGAGAAGTCTGGGAGAAGATCAGTCTCTTGAAGTGAGTGTCCCTCACTGCGGAGTATTTGGGGCACCTCAGCAGGAAGTGGGCCTCATCCTCCATGGCCTCCTGGGGGCACTGCTGGCAGAGTCTGCTCTCTCGGGGCTTGTAGTTCTGTCGGTGCCGCCCGGATTCGATTAGTAGGCTGTGGGCGCTCAGTCTGTACCGGCTCAGGATCTGTCGATCTTTGGGGTTTTCTAGTTTCTCTAGATATGGGGCCAGTTTGTACTCCCTCTGTAGATTCTGGTAGATTCTGGTATATTGTCAGTTTCTTGGATTTGTTTATGTCGTTCCTCCAGATGCTGAGATATTCTTCTTTTATTTTGTGTACCATCTTCTGAATTTCACCTTTTGTCAGGCCATGTAGGTTGATGGCTTGGTCAAACTGGCTTTGGGTACTTTTTCTTGGTGGGCTTCCTGGTGTAGGAAGGCTTTGTGATGGTAGGAGCTGGGACTGCTACTTTGTAGATAAGCCTTGAATGACAGTGCCTTCTTCTTTATTGCGATGTGTAGTGGGGATCTGCCCAGCTCTGCAGATCTTTCTATCTATCTCATATCTATCTATCTCATATCTATCTATCTATCTATCTATCTATCTATCTATCTATCTATCTATCTATGTATCTATCTATCTATCTATCTATCTATCTATCTATCTATCTATCCCATATCTATCTATCTATCTATCTATCTATCTATCTATCTATCTATCTATCTATCTATCTATCCCATATCTATCTATTCTATATCTAACAATCTCATATCTATCTCTATCTATCTATCTATCTATCTATCTATCTATCTATCTATCTATCTATCTATCTATCTATCCCATATCTATCTATCTATCTATCTATCTATCTATCTATCTATCTATCTATCTATCCCATATCTATCTATCTATCTCATCCATCTATTCATCTCATATCTATCTATCCCATATCTATCTATCTATTCTATATCTAACAATCTCATATCTATCTATCCCATATCTATCTATCTATCTATATATCTATCCCATATCTATCTATTCTATCTATCTCTCATATCTATAATTCCCACATCCATCTATCGAACTATCCCACATCTATCTATCTATCTATCTATCTATCTATCTATCTATCTATCTATCTATCTATCTATTTAACCCATATTTATCTATCTATCTATCCCATATCTATCTATCTATCTATCTATCTATCTATCTATCTATCCCACATCTATCTATCTATCTATCTATCTATCTATCTATCTATCCCATATCAATCTCTCTATCTATCCCATATCTATCTATCTATCTATTTATCTATATATCCCATATCTATCTATCCCATATCTATCTATCTATGTATCTATCTATCTCATATCTATCTATCTATCTATCTATCTATCCCATATCTATCTATCTATCTATCTATCTATCTATCTATCTATCCTGTAACAATCTGTATATCCCATATCTATCTGTCTATCTATCTATCTATTTATCTAACTATCTATCCCATATCTATCTATCTATCTCATATATATATCCATCCCGTATCTAGCTATCTATCCCATATCTATCTATCTATCTATCTATCTATCTATCTATCTATCTATCTATCTATCTATCCCATATCTATCTATCTATATATCCATCTATCTATCCCATTTCTATCTATCTGTCTATCTATCTATCTATCTATCCCATATCTATCTCTCATATCTATATATCCCACATCTATCTATCGATCTATCCCACATCTATCTATCTATCTATCTATCTATCTATCCCATATCTATCTATCTATCTATCTATCTATCTATCTATCTATCTATCCCATATCTATCTATCTGTCTATCTATCCCATATCTATCTATTTATATATCCCATATTTATCTATCTATCCCATATCTATCTATCTCTCATATCTATATATCCCACATCTATCAATCTATCCCACATCTATCTATCTATCTATCTATCTATCTATCTATCTATCTATCTATTTATCCCATATCTATCTATCTATCTATCTATCTATCTATTTATCCCATATGTATCTATCTATCTATCTATCTATCTCTCTATCTATCCCATATCTATCTATCTATCTATCTATCTATCTATCTATCTATCTATCTATCTATCTATCTATCTATCTATCCCATATCTATCTATCTGTCTATCTATCCCATATCTATCTATTTATATATCCCATATTTATCTATCTATCCCATATCTATCTATCTCTCATATCTATATATCCCACATCTATCAATCTATCCCACATCTATCTATCTATCTATCTATCTATCTATCTATCTATCTATCTATTTATCCCATATCTATCTATCTATCTATCTATCTATCTATCTATTTATCCCATATGTATCTATCTATCTATCTATCTATCTATCTCTCTATCTATCCCATATCTATCTATCTATCTATCTATCTATCTATCTATCTATCTATCTATCTCATATATATCTATCTATCCCATATCTATCTATCTATCCATCCCATATCTATCTATCTATCTATCTATCTATCTATCCCATATCTATCTATCTATCCCATATCTATCTATCTTTCTATCTATCTCATCCATCTATTCATCTCATATCTATCTATCCCATATCTAGCTATCCCATATCTATCTATCTATGTATTCTATATCTAACAATCTACTATCTATCCCATATCTATCTATCTATCTATCTATCTATCTATCTATCTATCTATTTATCCCATATCTATCTATCTATCTATCTATCCCATATCTATCTATTCTATATCTAACAATGTCATATCTATCTATCCCATATCTATCTATCTATCTATCTATCTATCTATCTATCTATCTATCTATCTATCTATCTATCTATCTATCCCATATCTATCTATCTCTCATATCTATATATCCGACATCTATCTATCGATCTATCCCACAGCTATCTATCTGTCCATCTATCCCATTTCTATCTATCTATCTATCTATCTATCTATCTATCTATCTATCTATCTATCTATCTATCCCATTTATATCTATCTATCTATCTATCTATCTCTCATATCTATATATCCCACATCTATCTATCGATCTATCCCACATCTATCTATCTATCTATCTATCTATCTATCTATCTATCCCATATCTAGCTATCTCTCATATGTATATATCCCACATCTATCTATCGATCTATTCCACATCTATCTATTTATCTCATATCTATCTATCTACCTCTCTATCTATCCCATATCTATCGATCTATCTATCTATCTATCTATCTATCTATCTATCTATCTATCTATCCCATTTCTATCTATCCCATATCTATCTATTCTATGTCTAACAATGTCATATCTATGTATACCATAACTATCTAACTATCTATCCCATATCTATCTATCTCTCATATCTATATATCCCACATCTATCTATCGATCTATCCCACAACTATCTATCTATCTATCTTTCTATCTATCTATCTATCTATCTATCTATCTATCTATCTATCTATCTATCCCATATCTATCTATTCTATATCTAACAATCTCATATCTATCCCATATCTATCTATCTATCTATCTATCTATCTATCTATCTATCTATCTATCTATCTATCCCATATCTATCTATCTCTATCTATCTCTCATATCTATATATCCCACATCTATCTATCTATCGATCTATCCCATATCTATCTATCTATCTATCTATCTATCTATCTATCTATCTATCTATCTATTTATCCCATATCTATCTATGTATCTATCTCTCTAACTATCCCATATGTATCTATCTATCTATCTATCTATCTATCTATCTATCTATCCCATATCTATCTATCTATCTATCTATCTATCTATCCCATTTCTATCTATCTGTCTATCTATCTATCTATCTATCTATCTATCCCATATCTATCTCTCATATCTATATATCCCACATCTATCTATCGATCTATCCCACATCTATCTATCTATCTATCTATCTATCTATCTATCTATCTATCTATCTATCTATCTATCCATCTATCTATCTATCCCATATCAATTCAATTCGAATGAGCTTTATTGGCAGGACTAAGTACACGTTAGCATTGCCAAAGCATATGGTAAAAATACGGGGGTGGGGGAGGGAGGCATATAGAGGTCCAGGACATATCAGACTCCTTTTAGAGGATAGGGGATGTTTCCAGGGTGGGGTATAGGAGTCCATGACATATCAGGCTCTTTAGTTGGGGGATATGGATATGTCCAGTGTTAGGGTACAGGAGTCCATGACATATCAGGCTCCTCTTAGTCTGTGGCAGGCACTGACATATTCCGCTGCTACGGCCACTGCACTTTCCTCTTCCCCCAGTATTATCGGCAGTTTCTCTTCCTCCTCCGTGGAGGAGAAGTCTGGGAGAAGATCAGTCTCTTGAAGTGAGTGTCCCTCACTGCGGAGTATTTGGGGCACCTCAGCAGGAAGTGGGCCTCATCCTCCATGGCCTCCTGGGGGCACTGCTGGCAGAGTCTGCTCTCTCGGGGCTTGTAGTTCTGTCGGTGCCGCCCGGATTCGATGAGTAGGCTGTGGGCGCTCAGTCTGTACCGGCTCAGGATCTGTCGATCTTTGGGGTTTTCTAGTTTCTCTAGATATGGGGCCAGTTTGTACTCCCTCTGTAGATTCTGGTAGATTCTGGTATATTGTCAGTTTCTTGGATTTGTTTATGTCGTTCCTCCAGATGCTGAGATATTCTTCTTTTACTTTGTGTACCATCTTCTGAATTTCACCTTTTGTCAGGCCATGTAGGTTGATGGCTTGGTCAAACTGGCTTTGGGTACTTTTTCTTGGTGGGCTTCCTGGTGTAGGAAGGCTTTGTGATGGTAGGAGCTGGGACTGCTACTTTGTAGATAAGCCTTGAATGACAGTGCCTTCTTCTTTATTGCGATGTGTAGTGGGGATCTGCCCAGCTCTGCAGATCTTTCTATCTATCTCATATCTATCTATCTCATATCTATCTATCTATCTATCTATCTATCTATCTATCTATCTATGTATCTATCTATCTATCTATCTATCTATCTATCCCATATCTATCTATCTATCTATCTATCTATCTATCTATCTATCCCATATCTATCTATTCTATATCTAACAATCTCATATCTATCTCTATCTATCTATCTATCTATCTATCTATCTATCTATCTATCTATCTATCTATCTATCCCATATCTATCTATCTATCTATCTATCTATCTATCTATCTATCTATCTATCCCATATCTATCTATCTATCTCATCCATCTATTCATCTCATATCTATCTATCCCATATCTATCTATCTATTCTATATCTAACAATCTCATATCTATCTATCCCATATCTATCTATCTATCTATCTATATATCTATCCCATATCTATCTATTCTATCTATCTCTCATATCTATAATTCCCACATCCATCTATCGAACTATCCCACATCTATCTATCTATCTATCTATCTATCTATCTATCTATCTATCTATCTATCTATCTATTTAACCCATATTTATCTATCTATCTATCCCATATCTATCTATCTATCTATCTATATATCCCACATCTATCTATCTATCTATCTATCTATCTATCTATCTATCTATCTATCTATCCCATATCAATCTCTCTATCTATCCCATATCTATCTATCTATTTATCTATATATCCCATATCTATCTATCCCATATCTATCTATCTATGTATCTATCTATCTCATATCTATCTATCTATCTATCTATCTATCTATCTATCTATCTATCTATCTATCCCATATCTATCTATCTATCTATCTATCTATCTATCTATCTATCTATCTATCCTGTAACAATCTGTATATCCCATATCTATCTGTCTATCTATCTATCTATTTATCTAACTATCTATCCCATATCTATCTATCTATCTCATATATATATCCATCCCGTATCTAGCTATCTATCCCATATCTATCTATCTATCTATCCATCTATCTATCCCATTTCTATCTATCTGTCTATCTATCTATCTATCCCATATCTATCTCTCATATCTATATATCCCACATCTATCTATCGATCTATCCCACATCTATCTATCTATCTATCTATCTATCTATCTATCTATCTATCTATCTATCTATTTATCCCATATCTATCTATCTATCTATTTATCCCATATGTATCTATCTATCTATCTATCTCTCTATCTATCCCATATCTATCTATCTATCTATCTATCTATCTATCTATCTATCTATCTATCTATCTATCTCATATATATCTATCTATCCCATATCTATCTATCTATCCATCCCATATCTATCTATCTATCTATCTATCTATCTATCTATCTATCTATCTATCTATCTATCCCATATCTATCTATCTATCTATCCCATATCTATCTATCTTTCTATCTATCTCATCCATCTATTCATCTCATATCTATCTATCCCATATCTAGCTATCCCATATCTATCTATCTATGTATTCTATATCTAACAATCTACTATCTATCCCATATCTATCTATCTATCTATCTATCTATCTATCTATCTATTTATCCCATATCTATCTATCTATCTATCTATCTATCTATCTATCTATCTATCCCATATCTATCTATTCTATATCTAACAATGTCATATCTATCTATCCCATATCTATCTATCTATCTATCTATCTATCTATCTATCTATCTATCTATCCCATATCTATCTATCTCTCATATCTATATATCCGACATCTATCTATCGATCTATCCCACAGCTATCTATCTGTCCATCTATCCCATTTCTATCTATCTATCTATCTATCTATCTATCTATCTATCTATCTATCTATCTATCCCATTTCTATCTATCTATCTATCTATCTCTCATATCTATATATCCCACATCTATCTATCGATCTATCCCACATCTATCTATCTATCTATCTATCTATCTATCTATCTATCCCATATCTAGCTATCTCTCATATGTATATATCCCACATCTATCTATCGATCTATTCCACATCTATCTATTTATCTCATATCTATCTATCTACCTCTCTATCTATCCCATATCTATCGATCTATCTATCTATCTATCTATCTATCTATCTATCTATCCCATTTCTATCTATCCCATATCTATCTATTCTATGTCTAACAATGTCATATCTATCTATACCATAACTATCTAACTATCTATCCCATATCTATCTATCTCTCATATCTATATATCCCACATCTATCTATCGATCTATCCCACAACTATCTATCTATCTATCTTTCTATCTATCTATCTATCTATCTATCTATCTATCTATCTATCTATCTATCCCATATCTATCTATTCTATATCTAACAATCTCATATCTATCCCATATCTATCTATCTATCTATCTATCTATCTATTTATCTATCTATCTATCTATCTATCTATCTATCTATCTATCCCATATCTATCTATCTCTATCTATCTCTCATATCTATATATCCCACATCTATCTATCTATCGATCTATCCCATATCTATCTATCTATCTATCTATCTATCTATCTATCTATTTATCCCATATCTATCTATGTATCTATCTCTCTAACTATCCCATATGTATCTATCTATCTATCTATCTATCTATCTATCTATCTATCTATCTCTCTATCCCATATCTATCTATCTATCTATCTATCTATCTATCTATCTATCTATCCCATTTCTATCTATCTGTCTATCTATCTATCTATCCCATATCTATTTCTCATATCTATATATCCCACATCTATCTATCGATCTATCCCACATCTATCTATCTATCTATCTATCTATCTATCTATCTATCTATCTATCTATCCCATATCTATCTATCTATCTATCTATCTATCTATCTATCTATCCCATATCTATCTATTTATATATCCCATATTTATCTATCTATCCCATATCTATCTATCTCTCATATCTATATATCCCACATCTATCAATCTATCCCACATCTATCTATCTATCTATCTATCTATCTATCTATCTATCTATCTATCCCATATCTATCTATCTCTCATATCTATATATCCGACATCTATCTATCGATCTATCCCACAGCTATCTATCTGTCCATCTATCCCATTTCTATCTATCTATCTATCTATCTATCTATCTATCTATCTATCTATCTATCCCATTTCTATCTATCTATCTATCTATCTCTCATATCTATATATCCCACATCTATCTATCGATCTATCCCACATCTATCTATCTATCTATCTATCTATCTATCTATCTATCCCATATCTAGCTATCTCTCATATGTATATATCCCACATCTATCTATCGATCTATTCCACATCTATCTATTTATCTCATATCTATCTATCTACCTCTCTATCTATCCCATATCTATCGATCTATCTATCTATCTATCTATCTATCTATCTATCTATCCCATTTCTATCTATCCCATATCTATCTATTCTATGTCTAACAATGTCATATCTATCTATACCATAACTATCTAACTATCTATCCCATATCTATCTATCTCTCATATCTATATATCCCACATCTATCTATCGATCTATCCCACAACTATCTATCTATCTATCTTTCTATCTATCTATCTATCTATCTATCTATCTATCTATCTATCTATCTATCTATCCCATATCTATCTATTCTATATCTAACAATCTCATATCTATCCCATATCTATCTATCTATCTATCTATCTATCTATTTATCTATCTATCTATCTATCTATCTATCTATCTATCTATCCCATATCTATCTATCTCTATCTATCTCTCATATCTATATATCCCACATCTATCTATCTATCGATCTATCCCATATCTATCTATCTATCTATCTATCTATCTATCTATCTATTTATCCCATATCTATCTATGTATCTATCTCTCTAACTATCCCATATGTATCTATCTATCTATCTATCTATCTATCTATCTATCTATCTCTCTATCCCATATCTATCTATCTATCTATCTATCTATCTATCTATCTATCTATCTATCTATCCCATTTCTATCTATCTGTCTATCTATCTATCTATCCCATATCTATTTCTCATATCTATATATCCCACATCTATCTATCGATCTATCCCACATCTATCTATCTATCTATCTATCTATCTATCTATCTATCTATCTATCTATCCCATATCTATCTATCTATCTATCTATCTATCTATCTATCTATCTATCCCATATCTATCTATTTATATATCCCATATTTATCTATCTATCCCATATCTATCTATCTCTCATATCTATATATCCCACATCTATCAATCTATCCCACATCTATCTATCTATCTATCTATCTATCTATCTATCTATCTATCTATCTATCTATCTATCCCATATCATCTATCTATCTATCTATCTATCTATCTATCTATCTATCCCATTTCTATCTATCTGTCTATCTATCTATCTATCTATCCCATATCTATCTCTCATATCTATATATCCCACATCTATCTATCGATCTATCCCACATCTATCTATCTATCTATCTATCTATCTATCTATCTATCTATCTATCTATCTATTTATCCCATATCTATCTATCTATCTATCTATCTATCTATCCCATATCTATCTATCTATCTATCTATCTATCTATCTATCTATCTATCTATCTATCTATCCCATATCTATCTATCTTTCTATCTAT